>NW_028327187.1:114499034-114801867 GCF_987537825.1 Furipterus horrens | reverse complement strand
CTGGGAAAATCTTCCATTTTATTTAACCTTGCTCTTTTCAGCATCTTTTAGTACTTCCTTATGCGCTGGGCACTTGCCAAGTTCAGTAATGCACTGCTTAATGATGGGGATACATTCTGAGAAATGTGTTGTTACATGACCTCGTCGTTGTGAGAATATCACAGAGTGCACTTACACCCACCCACATGGTGTAGCCCACTACGCCCCTAGGGTACATGGTACAGCCTATTGCTCCTAGGCTATAAACCTGTACGGCAGTTACTGTACTGAATACTGTAGGCAATTGCAACACAGTGCTATGTATTTGTGTACCTACATATATCTAAATAGTGAGACGTTGGGATGGCTACAATGTCACTAGCTGATAGGAATTTTTCAGCCCCATACAATCTTACGGGACCACCATTGCATGTGCGGTCTGGCACTGACCGAAATACTATTACGTGGTGCGGGACTATAATTAAGTCTTGAGCTCCTCACAAAAAAACTCCTTCAGGCAGGCTCTTTAATTATCCTCCATTTGACAGATAAGGAAACTGAAGCTTAAATGTGCTTTGTAACTTCTTCAAGGTCATAGGGCAGAGCTGGGATTTGAACCCAGGCAATCTGGATCAGAGTCCAGCTCTAAACTATTCACTTCATTTCCTCTCCACCTAAATCTGGCTACCTCTTAATCAGTCTCAGTATCCTCATATACAAAATGAAGATTGATACTAACACCCTACACAATTGCAGTAAAAAAAAAAAAAAAAAAAAAAAAAACTGGTGAGCATTCTACAAATACTAATTGTTATTTCACTTATCATTACTTATCATCACTCATCAACCGAAATAAGTGAGCAAGGAATTCATAGGAAGTTCCAATCTGAGCTGAATGATACCTTGCTCAAAAGCCAGAAAACCTAGTGGCCCATTCCAGGATTTCCCTGGACAAAATTATTAGCTACAGAAGAGGCCTTTTGATAATAACCCCCAAGGCAACATGGCTATTGTCACCTTAAGTATCTTTTTCCCTTTCCCCATTCACATTGGGTTCTCAGAGTACTGTCTTGCCTAATTGTTTCTCAGCTTCTGAGAGATAAAGTTATTGCCAGTGCGAGCTGGGGATTGATTTGATGCTTATCCACACTTAATTTCCTGTAGGTAGCATTAATTTGCCCATTTCCATGAGCTATCCAGGTTTACAGAAACAAAAACATGTTATTTCCCTTGTTCCATGGTCCGCCCAACTGAATTCACTTCCAATTTCTCCAAAGACATGGCTGTTGTATCTAGGCTCAGACTTCTCTTGGGTCCCTCAGCACAGCACTTGCTGGGTGGTTTCTCAGGTTGCTTTGAATTCTAATGGCTCTTAAAATCTTTGGCTATTTAACAGCTCTGGCACGATATGGCTGGGCAATTTCAATATTGTGAATAGTTTTTAAAGTCTCTGCCTATTCTGAAAAACAATCTTTTTAATAGCTTCCTTGCTCTTGCTTCCACAGTGTAATAATAAGGACACAGAATTTCCACAGTAACCAATCTCAGAAAATCCCAGGCTGGCTGTTGACTCCTCCATTCAATCTGCAAGAGCCATTATAACCTCCCTTGTCGCATCTGTAAGGACAGGGTCTAATGGACATTAGGCCTGGGCCTACCACATAACCACGCCTCCATATTAATGTTCCTGTTCTATTAAAACGATGATGTACCAACAATATTGGTATATTTTCTGAAAGTCATCAACGCCGTTTTTTAAATTGACATTAAAATTCACATATCATAAAATTCACCCTTTTAAAGTGTACAATTCATACCCTTGCATGTTTTTTTCTTCACAATTTCATGGGTGGAAGATTGGTCCTCACTGTAAATATCAGCGACCTCAGGATACGATTTGTTTCCTTCCTAATGAAAGCAAGAGCTTTCATCGTTTCACTTAGAGGAAGCACTTGCTAGCTTCTCTGGGACACCTCCAAATCGCCAGCATTACTTCTGAGCTTTGGGGCCACTGTTACGTACTATCCTGGGACTGTGAACACGGCGCTGCGATGCCGGGACAGCGGGTCTGGGAACTGAGACCGCAGCTCAAAGGGCGGGGAGCGCCTGCGGTGAGCAAGCGCGGGACAAAGCGATGGGTCGAATCCCCGAATCCCGGGCAGGACGGAGCAGAGTTTCATCACACGACTCAGACCCGCGCGCAACTGGAAACCTATGCGTTGTTTATTTCTGGAATTTTTCCAGTTAATATTTTCGAACTGTGGATAGCCCAAACTGAGGCCAGCGAAACCACAGAGGAGGGGGGACTGCTGTACGACAGTCCCTCTGAACTCCAGGCCGCTGCTTCTAGCTGGAGAACAATCTCCCTGCTTTCTGTTCAGCGGAAGCCTCCTCATGCACTGGTTTCAGGTGAGAGATCCCAGACCTCCTCAGTCCTTGTATCCGTTCCCTATGACTACGGTAACAAATCACCACAAATGTTGTGGCATCAGACAGCACACACGCATTCATTTTCAGTTATATTCACTTTCAATTTGGGAGGCCAGAACTCTCACTGGGCTGGGACCAAGATGTCAGCAGAACCGCATTCCTTCTGCGGGTTCTAGTTCTAGAAGCTGCCCCATTCCTTGGGTGATGACACCGTCCCCCATTTTCAAAGCCAGCAGTGTAGCATTTTCTTTTCTTTTTTTTTTTTATTTAATTTATTTACTTTTAGAGAGAAGGGAAGGCAGGGAGAAAGAGAGGGAGAGAAACATCAATGTGTGAGCTACAATGATCTGTCGCCTCTCACACCCCCCTGACTGGGGACCTGTCCCGCAACCCAGGCATGTGCCCTGACTGGGAATTGAACCTGTGACCTTTGGGTTCACAGTCAGGCACTCAATCCGCTGAGCCACACCAGCCAGAACAGCATTTTCAAAATCTCTCTCCCTCCCCTTCCCTCTCCCACTTTCTCTCCCCCTCCCTCACCAATTCCATCCTCATATCTCCTTCTCTAACTCGGACCCTCTCGCCTCCCTTTTCTAAGGACTTTTATGGTTACATTAGCTCACCCAGGTATTCCATGACAATCTCTCCATTTCAACATCCTTACATTTCATCACATCTGCAAAGTCCCTTTTGTCATGTAAGGTAGCATAATCATGGGTTCGGGGGCTTAGGATGTGGACATCTTTTGGAGGCCATTATTCTGTCTGCGAGAGTCCTTGTATCATCTTCCCACAGCACTCTGAACAAGTGGAACAAGTGTGAGGACTTCTTTATTTGAAAGCGTTGCTTTCATAAAGAGGGAATAAGCACTTTGTGGGGCCTCGTGTGATTTTCCACATACAGCCTCAGTGCCGAGGGCGTGGCCAGCACTCAGTACTCGCTGACTGCCTGGCGGAGGGGCCAGTTTGGCTTCGCTGGACCAGAGTTCCTGGGGGGAAAGGGGAGGAGGCAGGCAAGATTATATCGTAAAGGGCTTTGAAATAACGGGCTAAGCAGTCTGGTTTTTGCTCAGGGCGTTAACATGATTACAGTTTACATGTTTGGAGTAGAACGCCAATACGCCAAATGGAGAGGCAGAAACTGACCAAGCCAATGAGGACCCGAACGAGGCAGTGGCAACGAGAAGGAACAGCTGGAGAGACATGTAAGAACTGGGCTACATTCCACTACAAATCCTTTCTAGAACAGAGCAAAGGAGAAGTAAGCACAACAGGACTTGATGGCTTATTGGAGAAGACAGGAGAAAAAGGGGGTGCGGGGGGGCTGGAGGCACGGCCAGCCATCTCTGGTAAAACTAAGCACACGGGGAAATAGAGTAAGAAGTACGGAAAAGGGAAACATGCTCAGAGGAAGCGGGCGTCGGTCTGTCCTGCCTCACACCCTTAAGAGCACGAGGAGTCCAGTGGGCACTGGGAACAGTGTCCTGCAGAAAATCAGAAATAAACGCAAGGAGCTCGCGTGCAAGATCGCAGTTAGACACAGAGTTCGGAGTGTCCCTGAGGGATAAGGACTGAAAGTCACAAAAGTGAATGAGATCATCAAGGGAGAATGAATTCAAGGAAAACAATGCAGAATCACAGGGATGGGTGGGCAAAGATGAGCACGGAGGCAGAAGAGCAGAGAGAGACGTTAGGGACGGAGACGCGAGCTGTTCTGCCCAGGGGTCCACCCAAGGATGCGGAAGAAGAGTCTTAGAATTTCGGGCACCCTCAAGAGAACTGTTTCAGCAAGTAACGGGAGTGGAAAAGAGACTGCCAAGGTTTCGGGAGCTCCTGTTCACTGAATTTTTCCCCCCAGAAGTTTGGCAGTTTATATTGAGTCAAGAAAGATTTCAGGGCGGTTCTGCCCTCAGCATGTTGTCTGAGTTTGAGTTTAACCCTTTTAGTCCCTCTCTCTCACTGTAAGATAAGGAGGCTGCAGCTAGATGCCACCCCAGATCCTTTCTGAGTCTAAACTTGGCTCTTTCCAACCTTCAAATCCCAAAATTCAGGTGAGAGTTCCATTCCAAGGTATCTGAGAAGCGGTCTTCCCATTAGTCTCTATTTAAGTTAAAATTTTCCTTAGAAACAAATTCTAGCAGAGATACCACAAAAGAGGAAAATGAAAGTTGAATAAGTGTTTTCGTAATTTATAATTCTTATGCCATTATGCTGATTTCAGACGTAATACCCTATGAAATGCACTTTGTCAATTTCCACTATGAAGCTGTCGTACTCTAATTACTTCCTCTTTGGTGACACGGGAGAGCCTCTATTTTTAAACACGATATTCCTCTCTGCCCCTGTTTTAAGTTTGGATTCAAGTTTCCATTGATTACATATTTACCATTCAATTCTTCCCTGTGCATATATTTAAACACCCGGTATTGTTTTCCTATCCTCAATACCTTTTGAAAAGGCTTTTTTTTTTTCCAAATTCAGAGCCTTGGTTGAAATGTACAAAAAGGAAGAAGAAAATGACAAAGAGTAAAGACAAAAGCATGGGAGAAAATAGTGCTGGAAAGCAAAACCTAGAATTCAGTTTCTCGTATAAAGTAGCGTATTACAAAAGGTTTCTCATCCCTGGTGCTATTGAAATTTCGAGCAATTATTTGTTGGGGAACTGTCCTGTGCACTATAGGATGATTAACAGCATCCCTGGCCTCTACCCACTAGATGCCAGTAGTATCCCCCCATCTCAGCTCTGGCAATCAAAAATGGCACCAGAGCCCTGGCTGGTGTGGCTCAGGGGATTGAGCGCCAGCCTGCAATCCAAAGGGTCGCTGGTTCAGTTCCCGGTCAGGGCACCTGCCTTGGTTGCAGCTGGATCCCCAGTTGGGGGCGCATGAGAGGCAACCAATTGTTTCCCTCACACACAGATGTTTCCCTCCCTCCTTCTCCCTCCCTTCCCCTCTTTCTAAAGAAGAAATAAATGAAATCTTTTTAAAAAGCAGCACGAGCTATTGCCAAATGTGCTGAGGATGCCAACTTGCCCCAGTTGAGAAGCACTGCTCTGGAGAGACAAACTTATTAGAAGTACTTCTAGAATGCAAAGGTAAGAAATACAGAAGTATTATATTTATGTGCCAACTCCCATTTGTTTACAGGATTCTTGGAATGGCTTCCCCACACCCACTCCTCTGAGTATCTATCCTCCCCCTTGTTTCACTCTGCTAACACATGCCCCTCCACCCCAGACGGCAGAGCAATCTCTCTAAAACACATATCTGATCATGTTACGCCCTCATGCTTTAAAAAAGCACCAATTTCCCCCATCCTCTGCAGCAGGATTTCTCAGCCTGGGCAGTCTTGACACTGAGGGCCAGATGACTGGTGGGGGCTGTCCTATACATTGTAGCGTTCAGCAGCATCACTGGTCTCTACCCACTCGATGCCAGTAGAACCTCCCCTAGAGTAGGCAGAATACTGTCTCACCAAAGACATCCATGCCCTAATCCCTAGGACCTGTGAATGTGTTAAGTTCCATGGCGCAGGAAAATTAAGGTTGCAGGTGGACTTAACGGTTACTAATCAACTGACCTTAAAATAATGAGGTTATCCTGGATTCTTCGGGTGAGCCCAATGTTATTACAAGGGGCCTTAAGAGGCAGAAATGACTGTGGAAGACAGTCCAAGAGATGCAACAGGGCTAGCCTTGAAGATGAACAAGGTGGGCCATTGGAAAAGCAGCAGATACAGACCCCAGAGCCCTCAGCCAGAACACAGCCCCGCCAACGCCTTGACTTCAGCCCAGAGACTCAGGTTTCTGTCCACCAGAAATGTAAGATAATAAATTTGTTTTGCTCTAAGCCACTAGGTGTGTTGGGGTCATTTGCTACAGCAGCAGTAGAAAACTAATATATCATCATCCCCTGTTGTAGCAACCAAAACTGTCCTTGGCCATTTCGAAATGTGCCCTGGGGACAAAATTGCCTCGGGTAAGAAACGCTGCCCTGCAAAACACACAGTCCGAATTCCTGCAGTGCGCACAGTGGGCTCGTCATGATTAGCGCGGCCTAACCTGTTGTATGTGCTAGAAGCCGGCACGGAGCAGGGGCCAGCCTGTGCTCTGGGCACGCCACACTGCTAACTGCAAACGCACGCTACACATTTCATCTCTGCAGACTGGGAGTCAGGGGGAGCCTTGAAGGCGAGGCAATGTGCTTTGGCCCTCTTGCTATTTGCATCCATGCCCATAGTTAGTCAGTATCTTCTCAATACATGTCCAATTTCTGCTTTCGTTAGCTTACCACATAAACACCCACGTGGCTGCCACTTACATTAAACCACAGATGGCCTAACCTCCTCCAAACAAATAATTGCTCCTAAGCCCCTCCAAGTCCTCTTCCTTGGAAACTCGGGCATCACCAACACTTCTGTGTGCATCTACTTTTCGCTTTCATCAAGGAATCACTTTCCTTCCTCTTCTAAATGGCAGTCGTCCTTGAGGTCAAGTTCGACTGTTCTCTACATAGTGAGGCCTTCCAAAGGCTCCCCAAAGCATGGTGAACCATCACACCCCCACCCCTGTCCCTCACTCTGCTGTGATCCTTGTGCACTGTGCCCATCGGGTGATTCATCCACCCTCCTCAGTAGACGCTGAGCTCTTTAAGAGCTGATGCCATATTTTAGCCTCTCTGCATTCCTGGTAGTGCTCAAGAAGTGCCTGCGGCATGAATGAAGAAAAGAAGTCATGGATATAGAAAAATCGATTTAGTTATGGGTTATCCACGCTGGGAAACTCCAGATCAGCCATGAGCATAATCCCAGCTCTGATACAAGAGAATTAGGAGAACCCCAGAGTTGGAATGAGACCTTGTCTCTGATCGGAATCAAGGACAAAGCTTGGCTGCTAAGAACACAGGTTGAGAAGCATGTACTGTACTACTTATCCTTCGGTCTTCTCCCTTTTTCTGCTCAACAGATATTCTCCCCAGCATGTCTGTGAATCAGAGTTGGTTAAAGCAATCCTGAAATACTTAGGAAATAGTAATAGAGTCATAGATGACTTCGACTAACACCTCCAGATTTTAGGACACAATACAGCCATTTATGATCTTTGAGTGAGCATAAGTCACAGGGCTGCAAGCACTTCTGAGAGTCTTGGGAGCAGGAGCCACTGTATGAACATTAAATTTAAAACCAAAGAATCTGTTAGAGGAACTAAATAGAAATGGATATGATCCATCATGGGCTAAACCTGAATGAAGATGAATTCTCAGGTTTGCCTATGGATTCAATGGAAGAGAAACGGAAAAGCTGAATAAACCCTAAGAGGTCCACAGAGAGGGATCCGCATGGTTTTGAAATTAGACGAAGGCCCCAGGGAAAGTCCAAGCCAGCTGAAGGCACTTTCCATAGGCACTCACTGGATAGCCAGCATGGAGTGTTACATTCAACTTGCTGGAGCAGTGATTCCCAGCTGGGGCAATTTTGACACCTCGGGTAGTGTTTCTAGACATTTTTCATTGTCACACTGGTGGGGAGGGGTCCTAGTGAGTGGAGGCCCAGGATGCTGCTAAATATCCTACAATGCACAGGACAGCCCCATCACAAAGAGCCATTTGGCCACCAGTACCAATAGGGCAGAGGCTGAGAAACCTTGAACCAGAGCAACAAGGAAAACCACAAGAATCAAATCTGCATGAACCCAATCTCACCCTTCAGTGCCCATAAGTAGCCTTAAAAGATGCTCATTTGTTGGATTTTTGACATCATTAGTAAAGATTCTCTTTTAGGACAAAGGACTCAGTTTGCTTGCCACTGAGGACAAGCAGTGCTCAATAAGATGAATTCCCTTGTTTTTTGAGGATTCCAGGGCGTTAAACCTTTGAAAGGTAATCCAGGCCATTAAGTTCCAGACTCAGGGGTTACATTAGGATATCTGGGCCTCTACTGAACAAAATCAGCCTTGGATCTTCAGGCCAGGATTCTATCCAATCACTCTATGTCCGCCTCAAGGATAAAGGGATTACACACACATACACACCCACTTGAACATTTTATGAGAAAACTTTGTTCTCTTGCTAGATGGCTATGTACTTAGTTTTAACCACTGCGAAGGGGTGAAAGTCACAATATACAGGCTTGCACACCACCCAAACACTCATAAAACAGTCTGAAGCCACCCACCCATCCTGCCGCAGCTCAGATACTTGTCTGTTGATCGTGAGATTTAACGGCCAAGAAAATAATTTCTAACCAGTTGTGACCATCTACCATAGAATGCCTTTTGGTCATAACAGTAACAAACAGCTTCTGCATGTTCCATTCCAAGTACAGTATTCCCTCACTTATCACGGGTATTACGTTCCAGACCCACCCACCCACCCGCAAAGTAGGAATCTTGCATTTATTCTACACTCTTAAACCTACGTCACTTTAACAACATACGTATACAGTACCGCAAAATCCCACGATATAACGAAAAATCCGCGATAAATAATTAAGTATAATATTTTTAAAAACCCCGCGATACAGTGAGGCCACGATAAGTGAACCGCAATATAGCGAGGGACTGCTGTATGCGTGGTTGCTGAGGAAAACGAGAACATTCTTAATGATGCTATTAAGGCTAAAGGTGAATGTCAGTGGCTGTGTGATCCAAAAACGTGGCTTGCTTTTGCATTTCTGTCTCTTTCTCTCAACGCCCACAGATTAATCTGATAACAAGTGCTCCTGATACAGAGTGGGAATCCAGTCCCTTCCAGAGACCAAGTGCAAGTCAATATTTCTATTTTTGACATTTGGGTCTTTCTAATGCTGAGTTCCCTGCTTTGGAGAACATCGCTGGCTCTGTGACTTGACTTTTCTTCCTCCTGCCCATCTTCCTCAGGAAAAGGGCCAGAACAATGAGCAATGTTTGTTAGTTGTTGGAATCCATACTGCCCACCCTCCAGCAGCAGTTACTTAGACACAGTAGAACTGCTATTTTATTAGTACATGATGCTAGTATTTCTGATAACTACTGCTGATTTTTCTAAGGCGATTTATGAAAAGCTAAAATCTCATCATTAACTCATGTTAACAGAGCGCAGTTTGATCATGGATATTACTTTCAAACTGTTTTTCTTGGTTCTGTTTCCTTTATTTAGTCTAAATCTCCAGCAATGACATGGTATTGCATTGCGTTTCCGTAATGCTAACTGTACTTTAAAATATTTCATTACAACTGAGGGAAGCTCCCTTCCTCTATGGAAGCGGATCCAAGGCAAATCTATAGACTGTGTGCCCTGAGATAGGAGTCATTCATTTTAAAAGCAACTATTTATTTTCTAAAAGCACGCTGCATTCCAAATACCCATCAAGCACAGTTTCCCCATAGCTCTGTTCTCCATTCTTCCTAACCAGAGAGCCCCCATGGAGATCCTTATTTACTAATGATTCCTGATTCACATATATTTCACTAACGAAATAAGTAAAATACGTGAAATAAGGACAATTGCTAGTTGTCCTTAGTGGAGTTCGGGCATGTTCCCATGATTTTTTCATAGCCATAACCAGAGATATTTTTCCTATATTAAACTAGTACCCCATACCATAGAATTCTAATTTCAGAGGAAAATATCAAACCTAGAGCATTTTAGTAGTTATTACCCCCTGCCACAAAACACACAGAACAGCAACACCCCCCCTCCAGAATAACGTTCCTGAATTATCTGTAGAACAACCACAGGGCCGGCATATTTCATATAATCCTTACAAACCACTTAGAAGGAGATCATTTGAGTTCCTAAAAATATCAGCTTTTGGTGAGGGGCTAAGAGGACCCTTTGGGATGGCCTGCAGGCAAACAGGGAAGCAGAGCACCATGTCTTCCCCCAGCTCCCACCCGGGCTCCAAGTGGAGCCAACAACCCCGAACAAGAGACACGTGCGACCACTGGGGCGACCCATTTCCAGGAACCATTCACCAGCCAAAGAGGAACAGCCACACCATGGAAACCCTTCAGTGGGTCCCTGGCTCATTAAAAGCGATGAAATTAAAGAATTCCCAGGTGTCCATCCTTGGGCCACAAGGGCCCGTGGCACCAGACCCTACCTCAGACTTCCACACGACGTAGGGGTGACCGTGGCTGTTGGGTGGGGACTGGAACTTTCTCTGCTGAAGCCACCTCCTGGGAGAAGCGAAGATGCTGTTGGAGCCTCCTCCCCCGGAGGAGCAGAGGATTGCGCTGCGGCCACTGCCCGGCCCAGCCAGGACCGAAGGCAGGTCCCAGGCCATGCTCTTCTTGAGGCCGCTGCGACCCAGGGGGCCCTCATAGTCAAAGTGGAAGCTGCCAGAGGGCGACTTCTCCTGTGGGGTGCTTGGAGTGGAGAAGGATGAGCACAGGGGTCTAGGGGGTGGGAGTCGGTTGGCCCGGGGCTGTGGACCCCGAGAAGAGGGCGCCCAGCGGGACCCGAGGCCTTCGGCGGAGGGCAATGTGGAGAAGAGGCGGCCCCCGGTGGCCCCGGGCGAGCCGCCCTCCACGCCCACCTCGCCCCCGCTGCCGCCGATCAGGGCCGGGTCCAGGCTTCGGGTCTGGCGCAGCTTCCTCTTGGAGAAGCCCTGGGCTGAGGTCGAGCCGCCCGAGGCCGGCGAGGAGCAGGAGAAGACACTGTGGAGCAGGCTTTGCGCGGACATCACGGCAGGGCTATGCCCGAGGGCCACCCTCTTCCCGCTTTCGGAATACTAGCGACTTGAGGCGTGGAAAGAAAAGGGGCTCGGGAGATGCTGCCGGGCTCGAAGGGTGGCGGAGGGCAGTGCCAGGCTCACGTGCCACTAGCGCACTACAAGTGCCCCGGTGGGGGCAGCAGCAGGAGAGCCATCGCCAGCCTTCTAGGAAAAGGGTCAGGGGTCCTACGGCAGCTAGAACCTTCCCCTGAAGCCAAAGTTGCGAAGGCGGTAGTGAGGAGGAGGAGGAGGAAGGTCAGGCGCTCCCTGAGTTCCCAGCTCCAGTGCGCCAGCACTACTCCTGCTTCGCAGCCAAGGAAGGAGACTCCGGGCTCCTGCTCCCTGGCGCTGGGCAGCCTCGAAGTCTCCAGCAAGCTCCTTCTCGCACCCTGAGGACGGCCGCCGGGGGCCGGGGAGGCGGCTTCCCGGCGTGCGCCCAGGGCGCGTCCGTGCTCCCAGGGCAGCGAGGGGGACTTCCTCCAGCGATGGAGCTGAGCGCCCGGGCTGCGCCACGAGAGTCCAGTCGCCGTCTCCCGAGGCCCCTGAAGCTGCGTGTCTGGCCTCCACTTGGCTGCTGTACCCACTCCTTCAAGTGGTTAGGCGCAAGGGTGTCTCCAAGCTCCAGGTTCCGTAGAGTGCCAGTCTTGCCACAACATGGGGACACGGACCCCGCTTCGCCCAGGGACTCAGTGGCTACGATGGGACAGAATTCCTGGCAGTGCTCAGGGAGCTAAGGAGAGAACCCTAGGGGCGGATACCCAGGGTCCGCTCGGAGGGACTCGTAGCCCAGCCTTGGGCCCAGGGCAGGCACGGAGATGTCCCCACACGCACTCTCAGGCTAGAGGCAGCGGGAAGGGGGCAGACAGGACCGGTAGGGCGGGAGGGAAGCCAGGTCTGGAGCTGAGGCGGAGCCAGGAGCAGGAGAAAGCAGAACCTGGAGAAGTTTTCCAGGCGCCCAACCTGGGAGGCGCCCCTGATACCGGGTCTCCTGGGGAGAAAGCAGTGAGGACGGAAGTGCGGACCTTCTCCCCAGCCTCCCCTCCCCCAGGTCGAGTGGGGCGCCAGCTCCACTCACGTTTCTGGAAAGGAAAGGAAGTGTCAGATTGCACCCCACCCACTGGTGTCAGATTGGCAACCCAGGACGGTTGCTCTGAAGTTGAAGTTAAATGTCCTGCCCCACCACCACCACCACGCTCCCTCCGCCCCTGCTGTTTTTGCCTTTTATAAAAGAAATATAGAGATTCAGTTCAAACGGGCTGAAGATGGGACCTACTAAGTGCTGGGGCGACTCCAGGCGTGGGGCAGGCTCTGGGCGCAGCGTCAGCCTGGAGGCTGCAGAGATTAGCGCTTTCAAAGGGCTGGGTCTCTGGTTCGGATCTTGTCCGCCTCTGGACTCAGAATGCCAAGGCCACATTCCTAGGAGGCTGGAAAATGCTGGCAATGTCAAAGTTCCCAGCTTGGAAACCGGTCTGAGAGCAGCTTCTCCAGATCCGGTCCCACCACTGGAATATGTAAAGCGCAAAGCCTCGCCTGTCTCTCGGCGGGCTTTTTGTAACATGTAAGTTTTGCAACGCAGCTTACAACCTTTTCATTGAAGGAGCAGAGATAATACTGGAAATGCCAGCATACATTGCGTAATGGTCTTCGTGTGTCCTGTTTGCACTTCAGGGTGAAGAGAATTTTATACAAATGTAAAGGCGACTTTCCTTTACCATTACTTGTATTAAAGAAAAAAACTTACAATGAACTTATAAATACAGGTGTTTGACGCAAACATCCACTTTGTTGTGTATATATCAGAATCATCCATCTTTGATTTTGGAAGACTTCTTTTACTCCCTATAAAACTTTCAGGGGGAAATTAATTTCTTTGTCCTTAGAAACGTGTGCTCAGTGTTTCTAGATATTCAATTACCTAGGAGAAGGCACCTCGTGAAATCTAATTGACAGAAGAATTCGTTGCTTCTTTCTGACCCCCAGGATCTCTCCCGTACATTTTTTGGTAAACACAGCAGGTCAGGTTGCTCCCAGGGACCTCCTTCCAGCAACTTTATAAACTATCCGCTGCCTGAAGACCAAATGAGATACAAATTTTCCATTTCACTGCCATCCACTTGTTCTGATCTGGAAACGTATTTCCTGTGGCAGACAATTAGGTGTGCTGTGGAGAGGCACGGCATTTAAAATCCCTTACTTCGCCTGACTGCACACACCAAATTACACCTGGGCTGTTGGTGTTTGCTTTCTTCTCTCCTCAAACACGTCCCATTAGAAGTAGAAGAACGTGAGTCTTGCCTGTCCTTTTCTTAGCAATGCCTTGTAACTTGTAACTAGTGATGGAAACACTTAATGTCTCTACCGTTTCAATACCATTGCATGAAACTGGCTGTGCCTCATTGGCTTTTGGCATTTGGGGTAGATGGTTAACGAAGTCACACTTCATAGAATCACTGGTAACTCAAGGTGGTTGAGCAAATGTAATTTCGGATTCATATGCATTCTATGTCTCTAAGCCCATATGAGGACCATAGGTTAAAAATGCATCCCTGCCATAATTAAGTAGGGCTAATAAGAATGCCCTCCAGGCACGAATTCACACATTCTTAGTCATCGACGTCTGGAGAGCCAAAGAGCAGAGGGACACTTCCATGGCACTTGCTGCTGGGAGCAGAGCCACTCGGTTCATTATCATCTTGTTTCCAGGGGGTCCTGAGCCTCCCTCCATTAGCCTGGGGCTTGCCTCGTGGTTGGAAACCATGAATGAATTGTTTTCGATAATGATAAAATTAAGCTCAGGCTCCTTTTTTAAAAAACCCAGTGTAAATATATGTGCTTTTGAAACACAGGGGGGAAATGCAATGCCTCTTCTAAAAACAAAGATTTTATAAGACAATTATTTGGATTTTTAAATGATACTTTAAAAACAATTTTGATTGCCAACCTGATTGCCACTGGGTTTCTTTTGCAGTCATTGTGGCTTATGTTTTATCTATTCATTCTTAGGTGGGGCATCCTATTTTACTCTGGTTTGTTATATAATCCCTTTGCTTATATAGACCTACTCACATTGGCCTTACTGATTGACTATCATCTTATGCCAAACTTGATTAGGAAGATCTGGGTTTCATTTTCCAATCTCAACAATGGCTGGTGGTATTACACTGGTCCCAGGAATCTTTCTTACAATTCATCAGCCTGCTTATGAATCAGTATAACTGCTAGTCTAGAGATAAATGAGTTGGAATACACACACACACACACACATATATATATATATATATATTTAAATCAGATCTCATAAGACTTTGCTCCTTTATTAGGGCACTTGCTGTTGAAAACTAGTGTCCATATTTGTTTATTTTTTCCTCAAAGCTGAAGTTAATCAAAGCCTTGGGATACTTTTTATTAAAGGACAGAACAGTCTGTTCACTATTTATTTCCCGTTATAATTATACTAGAAACTCACGAGAGAAAAACAAATCTGTTCCATCTGGTCATGACACAAGAATAGTCTAATGAAAGTTTTAGAGTCCTTGGTCTAGTATCAAGTAGCCTCTTATCAAAGATACTAGAAAACTCATCAGTTTTCTCTCTATTCCCTTGAGACACTGTTCCACGAACACATACATCTTACTACCAAAGGATATAGTCTATTAAACCTAACTTTCCCTCTTCTTCACTTTATCCCTTGAAATTTTATTATCTCCAGCCCAAATTCTTCTTTCCCCTTGGTGTTAAGACGTTTGAGCTATTTGTAGATTTTTATCATGACCCTTGGGTCTGACTTTGTGGTTTGGCTACACTATAAAGTTCTTACTTTGCTTTAAAATCATCATTGTAGATTATCTCCTCTGGATTCCCTCCAATTACTTATTTCTTTTCAGTCCTGAGGTCCAATATTTCAGGGTAGGGCATCCTATTTTGCCCTCATTTGTTATATAATCCCATTGCTTATATAGTCCCAACTCACACTGAACTGCCTGATTGACTGCCATATAATATTTCAGATTTCTATCTGATCGGCCCCCAACTCTTAGTCAGCATCACTGATTTTCTTGCACTCTGCCTGTGCCTCTTAGATTCTGATCCCTCTGATATCATTTCTACATTCTTAGTGGGATGTGGCGTAAACAGTTCACAGCATCTCACTGTCCCATAGAAGAAGTTAAGGATTCTGCTTCCAAGCTCCTGAAACCTGAAAAGAGGAACATGATTTTAATCTGCATTATGTGGGATATAAGAGAAATGTGCAGAGAACTTTTCCAGGGCTTAAGAATGCTAGATCTCCCCATGCCTAAGCTACTTCTTGATTGTCGTCAAGGGATGTTTTGCAGCAGAACTAAGAATGTTTCTGTAGATTTTTTTTTTAAAGATTTTATCTATTTATTTTTAGAGAGAGGGGGAGGGAGGGAGACAGAGAGGGAGAGAAACATCCATGTGTGGTTGCCTCTCACACGCTCCCAACTGGGGACCTGGACTGCAACCCAGGCCTGTGCCCTGACTGGGAACCGAACCAGCGACCCTTTGAGTCACAGGCCAGCGCTCAGTCCACTGAGCCACACCCACCAGGGCTCTTTAGATTTCTTTTCCAGGATTTTCCTGAGTGAATGTAATTGCCAAGGGACTTAAACTACAATTGATAGATGTTAGTGGCTGTAAACCTACAGTTGCAGGATGATTTCATATGGGTAAGATTAGTAAAAACTCACTTGCTTAAACCTCAGCCTGGCATTGAGGAACAGTGATCATTTTCCAAAGATGAAAGTGTTGCAGTAATTCTCCAGAAGGTGAATATAATCATTTGTGGGACATAAAGGTATTTGAGAGCTTGAGTCCTAACTGGTACTACAATGCACGAAGACAAAGATGGAAGTCTCGCTCTCCACCTTAGAGAACAATTTAATATTATAATACCAAAGTAGACATTCAGGAAAAAAGACTTTATGCCAACACTACAGGGAAAAGGCACTGAACATGTCTATACCATTCGCTAAACTGAATTTAGTGCTGTACTCCAGATCATCTAGCCTTGACCTCGAACTCTTGCAGGACAAGAAATGCAGATCAAGAAGCTATTCTATTAGTAAGTGCTTTGGGACCCTTTCTGCGTGGATTTCGATGTGTTGATTTCTTATCTAGCTATGTGACCTCGGTCACATCATTTCACAGCTCTTATTCTCACTTCCCATCTGCAAAATCATGTCCACTTCAGAAGAGGACTAATGGACCTAATGTACACACAGAACATTCTGGAGAGAACAAGCTTAATGATGGGAGTTATTACTATAATCTATACAAAATCTATAATTTTTCAATTATATTGAATGACCATCCCTAATGTGAGTTCACCTGGTCTTATACCAGAAGATTTACTCAAATCTTTCTAATGTGTTAATGAATTGTTTGCTCAAAATTCTTTGAAAGAACCCTATGGTCAACCTGGTGAAAAGCCATAGCTGGGATTTTTACTACTGTCCCCAAGTTTTAGTGAGGTGTTCTCACTACCAACTAAATAATACCAATATGGGCCTTCAAAGCAGGGCACTTTCTTGAGTTAAAGTAAAGACGACTTGGGGTTTTCTATATTCAGACTCTTTTTTTTTTTTTTGCCTTTTATTATATTTATATGTCAACAGAACAGTTTCTTGGCTCAATATTTAGGTACAATTTCACACTGTCCAAAATTGGAATCATGAACCCTCTCTTTAAAAGAAGCACCCAGTTGAGGTTTTCACATGCATCTAGTTAAGATCAAGATCCGTAACAATTTCTCCTGACATTACATTCAGAAAACAAAATGACTATTTTTATTCACCTGTCTCACTTCTTCCCGAACCAAGCATGATCTTTAGCAAAGTCAAAATCAGCGAAGAGAAAAAGATTCCTGGTTCTGTGTCAGCACGTGCACTGAACACACACACACAAAAATCCACTCACGAAACTGCCCACGCTCTCATTTCCTGTGCAAACATTAGCGATGTGTTGTGTGTTTTCTAGTGTTTCATCCTTAGCTTCTAAAAACAGTTTGCAAAGGCACAGCGATGTACCGTTTCACTTCCATGTTCATTTCTCGAGCTGATGTAAGTACAGTATTTCTTAATATCAACCCTTCTGTTTTTCAGGGAACCCACCAGTAAGGCAGCTGCAAAGCAAGGCTGAATAAAAATCTTCAGCCAAGTTGCAGTGCAAGGTACTTAGTAGAGTCCCGGGGGGCCACTCAGGAAACAAGCAATTGTTTACCTGCAGCTGGCGTTTGAAAGAGTATTTCAACATCAGATCCTAAATGCATGACCATCACCACTTGTTTGGGGCTATGAAAATTGAGACTTTTAATAATAATACAAGTAGTCTAACAACCAAATTTAATTCATTTTATCAACATTTTGGAACACGCATTTCTTGCCAATAGCATCCCTTCTTTGTAAGTATCACTTCTGTCTTTGGGGGGCGAAGGTGCCCTTGTAGTCTTGAAGTAAGTTCATCTTCTCGGAACCTAGGATATGGCTCAGCCACACTTTTTACTTAACGTTGCTTTTAACGTCTTCCCATAGCATGTGTTTCAGAACTACTTTTGAGGCTGAAGAATTATGTAATAACATAAATAATTTTTAATACTTTGTTACTCTAAAATTGCCATAATCTAAACATTTTCAGCCTTTCTAATTTCTCAAAGTAACTAAATAATGTGGATTTTTTTTCCTCTAAAACTTTCATTTTTTTCCCCCAGAATCTTCACTCCTCTATTTTGAATAGAAACAGGAGAACCTATTTGCCCAAAATGGGCTTCTGGCGACAAGGTAGGGTAGGGTATGAAAAGGAGAGGGGAAAGCAGACACTGGTGCTGTGCCTAGCATTCTATGGTTTTCCTCTCACGTACTTGACTGAGGAAGAATCTACATGTAATAAAGAGTACCAATGAGTTTTGACAGCCATGGATACCTAGGAGACCAGCAGCAGAATTAAGAGGCACTCCCATCACCTGGTGGGTACGCTTTTATTAATGCTCCATGAACATTGACAACTAGATTCTGCACCATGTAATGGCTGAATTGTGTCTTCAGTCAATATAGAAAAGGAGGGAAGAATAAATAAATAGAGAGCAGAGCTTTTTTACTTCTTGTGATGGATTCATTTGCAGCTCCCGAAAAGATATATTTAAATTCTAATCTGTGGTAGTAGTGAAAGTGAATTTATTTGGAAATAGGGTCCTTTTGGATGGAATCAAGTGAAGAGTGGGTCAGACTGCATTAGTGGAGCAGGATGGGTCCTAAATCCAAGGACTGGCATGTTTACAAGAGTTAGACCGTGACTTGGATAAATACACATGCACACACGCGCAGGGGGAAAGGCCATGTGAAAATGGAGGCGGAGAGAGATGGGGGTAATGCGTTCACAAGCCAAGGAACACAAAGGACTGCAGGCAGCCATCAGAAGCTAAACAAGAAGCCTGAACGAATTCTCCCTCAGAGCTGTTAGGTAGGGTAGATGGCAAACCCAGGCAGGGAGGAGGAGGGATATGAGTCCCACCCACTGACTCAGTGGTCCTTGAAATTCTTTGTATCTTTTCCATTATTTGGGAGGGAAAGCCTTTGAAACTGTGCTTTCATCCCAAGGCCTGAAAGGCCAGAGAGAGCCCATAGGGCCTAAAGAAAGTTCATTAACGCCTTTGGGTATTCACAGCCGGTCCTGGAAAGCTAGCACTGCATTTACCAGTCCTCAATCAATATGTAACTTCTTCACCCTCCCCCATCCTGCCAACTATTATGTATAAGTCCTTAGAACAAAGGACTCGTTCTCTCTGGCCTCCCGCCTCAGGCCATGGGGCCTCAGGCCGCTGCTACCCTTTCAGCCTTTGCTCTTGAGGTTCTCCCCTACCTCGGCAAAGCTCGTTCTCTTCCAGGAGAACATATCTCCAATAAACCCTGCTTGCTTGCACGGTAACAGACTCGTTCATCTGTAATTCTTTACCGTGTTGGCAAGAAGAACCGAGTTCCGGGAAGTTTCTCCGGTAACAGAGCCTCCAGAAGGAGCCATGCCTCCTGACACCTTGATTTCGGACATCTGGCCTCCTTAGTTGTGAGGGAATATATTTCCATTGTTTTAAACCACCCAGTTTGCGGTCATGTGTTACCTTCCTTGAGCATAGCATGCCACAGCTTGGTTCTCATTCTTTCTAACAGTTTAATAAAACCCAGAGCCAAGGAATTAACTGATCAAAAAGCAATATTGGAGAATTTTTCAAAAGGAAAGAAACTGCCTAATGAATGCTTGTCAGTGTCTCATTTTAAAAGAAAGGAGCAGGCACCGGCTGATGTGGCGCAGTGGATTGAGCGCCAGCACAGACCAAGGATCGCCGGTTCGATTCCTGGTCAGGGCACAAGCCTGGGTTGCGGGCCAGGTCCCCAGTTGGTGTGCGAGGGGCAACTGGTTGATGTATCTCCAGCACATCGATGTTTCTCTCCCTCTCTCCCTTCACATATCTCTAAAAACAAATTTTAAAAATCTTTTTTTAATGGAAAAAAGAAGAACGATCAATCGATCAGACATCCGGTATAGGAACAAAGCACAGTGATATCACTGTCACAGCAGATTAGCTGCAGCTGGGTCCCACACATGGTTCCAGCCTCCTTCAGGATGGAGTTCACTTTTCCCCTTGGGAAATTTCT
The DNA here is from genome assembly GCF_987537825.1 of Furipterus horrens. Taxonomy (NCBI): domain Eukaryota; kingdom Metazoa; phylum Chordata; class Mammalia; order Chiroptera; family Furipteridae; genus Furipterus; species Furipterus horrens. Next base: position 114,782,102 of record NW_028327187.1, on the reverse strand, counting down.
GCCCTTCTGGGCATTTGTTTCGAGAAAAGTGTTCGGGGCTTGATTTTGTAATTGATCAAAGGCACACAGAAGTGGATCACTGACGCAAGCCAGAAAGAGAAACTCAAATCCAGAGAGCTGTGATGCTTCGGTTTACCTTTTTTGGTGTTTAATTCCCTGCACTAAAGGGGTTGAACATACACCTGAAACACAGAGGAGTTCAAAGGCCAGAACAGGCTTGAGAGAAATGCCTGTGAAAGGACAGATGGGAGCTCATGAAACCGCTCAACAGACACAAAAACTCAAAGGCCAGGAAGGTTTCCCCTAGATGGAACCTCCAGAGAGCCAGCTGAAAAGGCAGAGCTGCTCTAGCTCATAGCTGCATGCCCTTCATTTGCCTCCTGTACGATTTACTGAGAATTCCTCGGGTATTTTTCACAGTTCACTGCTTTGTGGCGTGACACAGATTAGAGACATACCAAAGAACTCCCAGCCCCACCTCCTTTAAAGATACACGAATGAAAATAAGGCCCTCACAGATTGTAACGCAGGCTGTAGATCAGGGAGCTAAATTTAAGGGGTTTTCCCCTTTTTAAATGGAAGTGACTTGATAAAGCAGTGTCATGGAGTTGGCAAATGCAAGCTGCCAAAGTTGTTGAAGGGTTAGGAGCAGTGGGCAAAGCCCAGGAATGAGAATCAGAGACCTGAGTGTTCGTACAGCTCGGCTCCTAACCAGCCAAGTCCACTCACCTTGTGCAAAATAAATTCCTACTCCCCTTCCGGGTCTTGGCTTAAACATCGCTCTTTTGAGAAGTTCTCCCTGACTTCTCCTCCTGTAGCTAAATTAGGCCCATGTTCTATGCTCTCTTACGCTCAGACTTTTTCTTCATGACGGCACTTACCGAAAGGAAAACTCTGGTATTCGTTAGTGCGGTTGTGTATGTGCAAGCTCTAATATCCCCAAGATCATACGCTTCATGAAGCAAGTGACAGCACTGATCGGTTTCCCCATGTATTTCCAGTGCTGGAGCAGCTCATATTACATAAGAATAGGAGGTAGCCCTGGCTGGTGTGGCTCAGTGGATTGAACACTGGCCTGCCAACCGCGAGGCCGCTGGTTTGATACCAGGTCAGGGCACATGCCTGGGTTGTCTGCCAGGTCCCTGGGTGGATGGGGCCACGCAAGAGGCAACTGATTAATGTTTCTCTCCCTCCCCTTCTCCCTCTCTTCCCCACTAAAAAGTAAAATAAAATATTTTTTAAAAATAATGGGAGGTCAATTAATAATCGTAAATTGAGCTCTTAGCCCCAGTATCGTCATCTGAATTCTGGCTCTTCAGGTCCTGCTGCCTCTTGCCTTCTGTGTCTCAGCAAACTTGGAATTCCCCTCGGGCATCAGTGGGAAGTGTCTTTATTGACTTGACTTGTTGTGGAAGGACTAAAATAATCAAAAATAATACAGGCATCTGTTTATCAAAACCATTGATATTTTATTAAATGCACAGCCTTTGAGATGGACATCCCCAAGTTTGAGTCTTGGGGGGTGGTGAGAAGCAGAGAGAGAGTTCAATCACAACAGCACTCCCTTCCCTACAAATTCTATATATAACAGATGAAATTAATAACCCATTAATAACTGTCAAAACCATGGGCCACCAATGATACTGGAGCTATGAATACATCAATTATAAAGACCTAAGCTTTGACTCGTACATGAACCCCACAACAGAACTAAAACCAGGGGAACTGGTTTAGAGAGCGAGAGAGCAGACCCACCAACCTTAAAGTTATTTCATTCTTCAGAAACTCAGTCCTTCCTCTGACACATGCAATTAACAGTTACAAGTTGTAAAGCATTCAGTACATTTTCTGACATAGAGCAAACACATATCTGTTGCCTATTATTAATAAGTTATTATCATAAATTAAAGAAATAAGGCACATAGTATGGCTTGTCTGGGCTTATCTATATATATCTACCATCATAAAAACAAATACCTAATAACAATAATAGTAATAACAGTCAACCCTTACTTAATATGCATGAAGCACTTTGCCAAGTGCTTTACATGGGTTACATTGTATTTAATAATCCTCACACCCTGATGCAGTTATTATGTTCATTGTCCAAAGGGGGAAACTATGTCACTAAAAGGTTAAACACTTGCCTAAGTGAGCTATTAGTAAACAGCAGAGCCAGGATTTTCCCAAATTAGCTGGTCAATGTTGGGGCTAATAAATTAATCCCAACACATAATACCAACTGGGTTTTTTAAATATGTTTTCCATGGAAGATGAGTGACAAATAGAAAATTCATGCTAGTCTTTCTATTCACCCGATGTAGACCATGTAGCCAGGACTGGGGGTATCTGAATGTGGGGGTCAGGTGTGGAGGAAGGACAGGAGAAAGGCTTAACATTTCCTAAGCACCTATTCTGCATGAAGAACTTTACACAGATTATTTCTATATATTATTGCTGTGACGTGAATATTCTTATTACCATTTTATAAATCAGTGATTCATACCCACATCTGTCCAATATCAAAATCCATCTGATTCCCACTATACTTTATGAATGTTGAATCTGGCTAAAAAAAAAAAAATGGTCATGATCATCATAAAACATGAACAGGAATACCATACCCCTAACCTGACCTTGCCCTTCATACTTTCTGAATGTAGATGGGAATTAGACAGCCATATCTCTATTTTTCATGCATATTTTCACTTATTAAAAGAATTCTAGCTTTCTTTCCTTCAGGGTAAATCTTTAATTATATATATATATATATATATATATATATATATATATATATATATATATATATTTTTAGTATCACTATCTAGTGCTTTAAATGTGTCCTTTTGGGCATTTTTCATGTACTGCATATTCCTCTTAAGTTGTGAAGCCCCAAAGTGGACACAGCGCTCTTATAAGGAACATATTTGAGCTGCATTGTTTTGATTCGCCTGTGCCGAATGGGAAGTTGAGTGGAAGGCTTTTATTCACCTTTTTATGATTTGCCCAATGTCCTTAGGGTGGTGACAAGTACATCAAACTCTTGTGATCTGTGAAGTGAAGGGAAGCCAATCCTGACAAATTGGGTTCGAAGCTTATGAGAAGTTAGTTCCCAAATTCCCTTTTATTGTCCAGAACGGCTCCTTTTGTCTAAATGAGTTGTCATCAATGCGAAGTCAGTGTTCCCGAGCCACATGATCCTCAGGGCATTTCCAAATTGCTGCTGGAGCAAGCAGTGTCCTTCTAAATGGAGACTGATCTGATAAAGCAGAGGGCCAAGGAACATTCTGTTTGGCTCAAGAATGTGACCCAAGGTGGATTGTTAAGATAATGGGAAAATAGGTTTAAACTACTTGAGAGCCTGATTTGAGAAAAGAATCAACTTTCATTTGATTGCATAAACCTTTTGTTCAGAAGTCTTGAATTCTAAACACACACACACACACACACACACGCACGCGCGCGCACACACAGACACACAATGTCCTTTATTGACAGTAAGCACTTACATCGCACAAGTTGCCTAGGCAATTTTTTATGCCTTCAGTATGTCCTCGAGTCCACGGCTCTCTGTGACCCAGTTGTTAGTACCGCCACCAGCAAAGAGACTCATACAAGTAGGAGAAGCACAGCATGTAGTTCGTTAACTTAAGAAATGGAGAAAGCTATGGCATAGAAATGGCAAGTGACATGTCCATGACGTAAGAGACCGTGTCCCATTCTTTTTTTTTTTTTACCCACAGAGTACTCCACTGTGCCTGATACAAGATAGGCACTTATTATAATGAAACAATGAATAAATGAGTGAACGAATGAGAAACTAATGGAGCTAGAATTCTTGCCACCTGACACACCAAGGTCACCCTCCATAACGTTATTCTCAATCGCATAATTCATTCAGCTCATTTCATTTTATAAAACCTCTCTATTGGGATGTAAGTCCCATGCCATCACATTTGCCCAGTTTCGGCTCAGTTTCTTTTAACTCGATTTAGACAAATGTAGCTGAGTTATATGTATTTATTTAAAGTCTGCTTAAAGATTTGTTGGGAAGCAAGATGAACACGCACAGTTAAAACTAGTTTTGGGATCCATCTCTTTGGGATCCATCTCATTTGTAAATGCATCACTTGAGACTCACTGAGAAATAAGTACATTTTCCAAGATATATGTTGGCTATAACTCAAAGAAGATTGTTTGATACATTTTTAACTTAGTGGAGAAAGGGTCACAGTGATGACATTGCTCTTTAGAGTCAGAATCTTGCTAGAAAAAAAGAGCTTCTGAAGGAGAGTCATGGGATTTTCCAATAATTGACCAGATCCAGAGGCTAAGACTTCTAAAAAGGAGCCAGATGGATTTATTATTACCGATTTCCAGCAAGATAAAGTATTTGTTTTCACAGACTGCTTTAGTGTCCTGGTTTCACATTTACTGTTGTTGTTTTAAAAGGCAAATTAAAAACACTGGCAATGAGAGGGCCAGAGAAAACATGATCCCAAATTGCCCTGGAGGAACAGAGTAATTGATAAAGGAATCTCCATCCCCCTTCTGTAGCCCTGGACAGCCCAGAGACACAAGGACTGTTTGGCAGGGTGGTTGTCTTTATTTTAAAAGATTTAATCCATGGTCAACTGGCTTCTTTCTCTTCTAGGAGCTCAAATTATTAGTCTAATGCAGAATATCATCAACTTTTTAAAATTTTATTTTTTCAATTACAGTTGACATTCAATATTATTCTGTTTTAGTTTCAGGTATGCAGCATAGTGGTTAGACAATCATCCCCACCCCACCCCCGATATTTCAAGCACCCACCTGGCACCACACATAGTTATTACAATATTACTGACTCTATTCCCTGTGCTGTACTTTACATCCCTGTGACTATTCTGTAACTACCAACCCCTTCCCCTCTGACAACCATCAGTCTGTTCTCTGTATCTATGAGTCTGTTTCTGTTTTTTTTCTTAACATATTTTATTCTTTAGACTCCACATATAAGTGAAATCATCTGGCATTTGTCTTTCTCTGTATAACTTATTTCACTTAGCATAATAACCTCTAAGTCCATCCATGCTGTTGACAAATGTAAGATTTGCTTTTTTATGGTTGAGTAATATTCCATTGTATATATGTACCACCATTTTTTTCTCTTCCTTTTTCCCTTCTTTAATCCTCGTCCAAGAATATGTTTATTGATTTCAGAGAGAGAGGAGGTGGGTAGAGAGAGACAAACATCAATGAGTTGCCTCTGGTATGCGCCCCAACTGGGGATCAAACCGGCAACCCAGGTATGTGCCCTGACCGAGGATTGAACTCATAGCCCTCTGGTGTACGGGATGATGCTCCAACCAACTGAGCCACCTGGCCAGGGCTATGTACTATCATTTTTTAAAATCTACTTGTCTATTGATAAGTACTAGGGTCGCCTCCATATCTTGGCTACTGTATATAACGCTGCAATAGACAAACAGATGGGTGCATATATTCTTTTGGATTAGTGTTTTGGTTTCTTTGGCTATATACCCAGAAGTGGAATCAGTGGGTCATAGGGTAGTTTCTTTTTTAATTTTTTGAGATATCTCCCTACTGCTTTCCACAGTGGCGTTACTCATCTGCATTCCCACCAACAGTGCACGAGGGTTCTCTTTTCTTTGCGTTCTTGCCAACACTTGTTTGATCATCAGCCTTTATTATTTTTTTTAATAATTTGTTTATTTATTTTTAGAGAGAGGGAAAAGGAGAAAGAGACGGAGAAAAATATCACTGTGTGGTTGCCTCTCACTCACGCCCCCAACTGGGGACCTGACATGCAACCTAGTCATGTACCCTGACTAGGAGTTGAACCAGCGATGCTTGGCTCACAGGCCGACACTCAATCCACTGAGCCACAGCAGACAGGCAATCATCAGCTTTTAAAAGGAAGGTGTTGAACTCAGTGAGATCTTCATCTGATAAGATTGAAATCCCAATGAAAGTACCTATTGGTGAGAGAGATATTTTCTGGGGTTTTTTTGGGGGGGTGCGGGGGGTCAACTTTTATGTTCTACTGCTGAAGTATTAAAGGAAATGAAACTTCTCCCAATGTATAGCCCCTTTTGTGCGGCAATCACAGTACCCCTCGGAAATACTGATTTTCCCATGTGACCTTTAGAGAGAAAGAGAAACTTTGGCACAGAACTCCTGACTAATGTGACCCAAATCAGACAAAGTTTTCATTAGGTGGGTCTGAGTCTCCAAATTCTTGTCAAAGTATCTTTTAAGATATTTCACCTCAAAATGGGTGGTCACGTCTTTATACCCCTAGGCAGACAGTCAACGGATGTCAAGTAACCATTTATGTACCAGAAATTCTCCAGTATGCTGGAATAGAGCAGTAAACAGGAAAGAAAATGCCCCTACCTTTAAAAAATGTATCAGTTTATAAATGAGACACATAGCAAATACATAAACAAATTAATGTATAATTTCAAGAACTAATATGTCCTATAAAGAGTGGAAAACAGAGGGGCTGGTGGGCTACTCTAGCTACAGTGAGGCTAAAAGACCTTTTCTGAGGATGTGGTAGCCAATTTTATTTCCATTTGCCTTTAGGAAACACAGACTAAGACAATCACCCAAGGCAACTGGTGGTGACCTTCAATGCCAGGAGTAACCACGGCCTGTAAAGGTTGAGCCTTAATATCCTTGCCACTTTCCCAAAGGCATGCTTCACCGACCTTAAGAGAAAAGCAAAGTCTGGCCTCTCTTAAAATTTTTGTTAGAGGCTAGAATCACTTGCCTTGGGGCAAATGCAGGGGCTCTTACCTTTAGAAGGCCAGGTATTCAGAGAGCGATCTATAGTCTCTCTGAAAAGAGAGTACTTCTGTGATTAAGAAATCCTTTGTAAAAATACTTCACTTACACTCAAAATATAGTTTCCAAAACTAAATATAGTTTTGGCATATGTGCCACTGGCTGACATCCTGCATCACATTTGCCTTTAAGGGCAGGCTCGCTTTCTAGTTCTCAGGCTTTCAGCCGCTGCTGTCAGTCGGGTTCACAGCCCAGCAGAGGCAGTATTTCAACGACCTCCCATGTTTTCATTAATTCTCTAAAAACCTTACACAAACACTGTTGTTCATATTAGGTTCTGCAAACCTTTGCCCTTATGCTTTTTTTTTTTTCTTTTGCAAAAACCTAAATTTGGTACTTAGACCAATTTGGCCTCAAAATATATCATCTTTTAAATAAATACAAGACTTGACAAGGTCCAGAAACTGGTGCTGAAATGGAAGTCAGGATCCTCTCCAGTTTTCTGAGGCCAAGTCAACAGAGCTACAGTTACCCCAATAGCTCAAGGGGGAAATAAAACACTCTATTTTGGGGAAGGAAAATAAACAGTCAAGGGGACTATCTATTGGGGGGAGGGGAGACCTATGAGATCTCAATGAGTGTTACTTGAATTCATCTGCCCAAACCTTTTGAGGTATTTTCTGGAGTCTATTTCACCTTGGGCTATAAAGATCATCCCCAATGCCATGATTTCTTGGTGATAAACATCCAAGAAAAGTCAAGTGATCAGCAGTAAATGGACTAACTAAATATGACTCCAAGATTCAAGAAACTGCTCCTGACTCCAACTAACCATGATACTTTATTCAAATCTCTAAATAATCTCAGCCCCTTTTGCTTGCTAGTCTGACTGTGAGGACAATGATAAAATTCCAGTAACACGTGGGCCATCTTTGTTCATTCATTCATCCACAATGAGCGAAAACTATGTAAATATCAAATGCCATTGCCCTAATAGTGGAATTCGTTTTTAAAAGAAAATAAATGTGTCTTACAGCGCTTCAACATATAACTTTTATTAGTTGTTAGGCTTTGAAGGAAATTTTGCAGAACAAAATTTCTAAGCCATTTGCCTCATTATTTCCACAGAAACCACAAGGGGAATTAAATAAGAGTGCTGAGCAGTTATACAAAAAACTCACATGGAAAAATAGCAGCTTTGTAACGAATTTCCTGAGTATTGTAGCACTGTCGAGATGACAGAAGAATGCTTTTTTAAAGTGGGGCTAAACCAAGAAGGATTAATGAAGATACTGACTCTTGGAACACATAAAGTTTATGCATATCAGTAGATTCGTACTAGGGCCAGTTTCTTACTCCAGTTATCTACGAGACTCAGACATAAATTCATAGTTCCCAGAAGACAATTGTTTAGAATAAAGACTGAGAGCTGAGAGGAGAATGGGTGAAGGGAAGAAATTTCAGCAGCCCAGATTGTTTCTTCCCAAACCGACTGGGCTTTTAGAAATAGAAACTTGGCAAGGCAGGGAGAGAAAAAGGATGGGAGTCAGAAATCTCAGGCTACAGGCTGCAAAGGGGTGCACACCCTACAGAAAGGGAGCAGAGGGACGTAATGAAAGAGAAGGCTCCCTCAGTTCCCCTGTTACTAGCATGGCTGGCTGTCGAATGCTGCATTGCCGGACAACTTACATTGTTTTCTTCTTTAAGGACCACCATCCAGCAGATCGTACAAATAGCAAAGTATGTTTAAGCGGCACTAGAATAATGGGCCACAAGCATGGGTTTGAATCCCGGCTCTGCTCCTTCCCAGCCCTGTGCCTTCGTTTCCTCTGCTAAAAACTGGGACAGCAGCCATCTTTGCTCCTGAGCTATAATAAAAACTCAATGAGTTAATACTTGTAAAGTGCTTAGAACTGTGCCTGACACATGGCAAGCACTTCATGTGCATTTCAATGGGTAAGAACAATTATTCCTACCACTCTTTATTCTGTGTTTTGGTAGGTTTATCAGCCGATAGAAAATAGGAAGTCTTTTTGACTGCTCGCAATTCGTACTTCAATTTTTTTCTCTGTGTTTCTGTTTACAAAGAGTAACTCATTATAATATTCCATTTATTTTTACAATTCTGGGAATATCCTCTAATAGAAATTTCCGCCAAAAAGTCTTTTCCAAATGAAACTGGTCTTCAGAAAGTGTATTAATTCGCTGATGGCCACCCAATGTTCTTTTGTCCTGCATAGCATGTACACGCAATGCATCATAGGTACTGAGGACTTTTTCCCCCTCCGCAGACTGTCCTGACTTGCTTTCACACTGGGGCTTTCAAAGAATCCACTTGTGGTTTGCTGGAAACATTTCTAATGAATGGTGCTGCTTTTGAAGTTGAACATACTTATTCTGTGGAAAATGTAAGTAACACTTGGCATGGAGAAGAGCAGGACAATTCTGAGAAATAAACCAAAATATTTATAAATTGTTTTCCCACTAAAGACACGCACCAGTGACCTTACGATACATAGGAAAATGTGCTTTGCCCTCCTTGCTAACGCATATCCATTTGCAACAATATAAAAGATGCCATAAGCTTTCCCTTTGTTACTGAGTCGCCACAAAAATGTCAGCTGGGCGAACTAAGTGTGTTCTTAGCACTATCTTTAGCTGCTAGCCTGGTGGTCCTTGTTGGGACCAGGCTTCTCTTGTTAAGTGAACATTTTTTTTTTTTGTCAAAATGTAAAATAGCTGCCTTAGTATTCTTCATATTTGGGCAAAGATAGTTTCAAGGTAATACTACTCTTTGAATTTATTTTCTTTCTTACACTACTTTGCTCTTATCTAGTTGCCTAGCATTGGTGCATCTTCAATTTGAATGTTATGTAAATGACTTACATTTGATGAATTTTGGTTCCTCGGATACCTTTTGATGGCATCCCCCCCTCCCCAGGGGAATCACTTTGAATGGAATTGGACTAAATTTCAGCAAAGGAATTAAAACATATAATTGTTTCGCTCTATAATTTCTTACAGATTTAATTTTAGGCTATAGGTTACTTAAAGGAAAAAGTAAGAAAAGATTTATCTTCTAAATAATGTTCTATAATGTCTCCCAATCCTTTTTCTGAACATCCGTACTTAGACACATACATGTACACATATAGACATACATATACATGTACATGGTATACATATCGATGTTATAAATATGCCTACTTAGCTTTCTTCTGTATATAATGTTTTCCTAATGATCTTTAAAGTGATGTAACTTCTCCTCAGTGAATGATATCAGGAGACTTGAACTCAGGCACTTAAAAAGTCCACCCTCAACTCTCAACAAGAATGACAAATACTAGATGATCACATCCAAGGGCCATAAGGTACTGAGGTAGGTTTCAAATTAAATGGCTCATTGAACTACCATTTCTCCAGGAAGCACAGAAAATATAAGTTCTGCTCGGAAAGCTGGTATAAACAGTGCTGAAGAGAAAGCAATCTAAGGTCTGTCCGCTAGCCAAATGCCCTTTCTCCTTGGGTGTGCTTTCCTCCTGGGAGTTAGCATTCACTCCTGGTTAAAGGTACACTTCTCTCCTGGCAGTGATATCCATATCTCGTGCCCACAGCCAAGAATCCGGCACGCACTACCTAAGAAGCAAGTCACACAGGCCCTTGACACCTCGCTCCCTGGCAGTTATCTCCCAGGGACACAAGGAACAGCCTTCCCTGGCTCACAGAGCTCACACTCGTGCAGATCAACACTAACCTGCTCCTTACAGACCTCACCGTTCTCCTTAATGTTCTCTTTGTAGAATTCATTCCAAAGTTCCTGTCTTAGTCAGTTCAGGCTGCCGTAACAAAATGCCATAGACTGAAGGCTTATAAGCAACTGAAACTTATCTCTCACAGTTCTGGAGGTAGGAATCTAAGATCATGGTGCCAGGGTGGTCACGTTCTGGTGAGGGTCCTCTTCCAAATTGCAGATGGCCATCTTCTGGCTGTGTCCTTCCATAGCATAGAAAGGACAAGGGAGCATGCTTGGGTCTTTTTTTATATATATAAGGGCACTAATCCCATTCATGAAGGTCCTCATAACACCATCACATTGTGGGGCGGGATTTCAGCATATGAATTCGGGGGAAACAAACATTCAGCCCATTGCAATTTCAAATTGCTTGTTCAGGGTGCGACTGCATTGATCTGGACCCTGAGTTTTGACTGAACATGTTCCAATGTTTCTATTCTCAGGAAGCCCTTCGAAAACCCGTCAGTGCCTATAATAGCAGTTGCGTTATACAAAATAGAACTACTAATGGGAACTACGGAAGTTAAATAAAATGATATTTTCTTCTTACCACTGGCTCCAAAAGGACAAGCCAATACTTTTCCTCTACAGCTATTTTTTTTTTTCAGAAAGTAAAAATAGTGTATATTTTGCCCACCTCACTTCTGGCACAATGAGAAAAAGCATAAGCTTCATAATAAAAGTTATTTTGAAAGCATTCTTAGGTTCACAATTGGGGAGAAAAATCAGTCACCCCAAAAGACAAAGGGTGAAGTAAAGGCTCAGCCTAGAGAAGGCGCTTAGGAATTCCAGGATTGCCATAGAGGAGCTCAAGTCTCATAAAATGGAACTGAAGAAAGGGGTAAAGGGGTATTCTCTTTAGTCTGGAATTTACAAGGCCATACTCAGAGCAGGGAGACACACCTCCCCTAGCAAAACGGAGAACAAAATCGCCCCAGCTATGAAGTGAATAACTGAAATAATTGTGATCTTTTACAAAGGCAGCATTTCCTTTCTTGTGGTCGCACAAACAACTGAACTGATGGCAGGTCTGGGCATGTTAATTAGGCACATTCCCCCATTTGAGTGAAATAAAAGCGTCCAAGAGGGACTGAGAAGGAAGACGGGGCACGTTTGACACCAGTGTACAATATGGTGGCCCAAAAAGCCTCTGAAAACCATTTGCAAGATTTAGCACATTAGCGATGAAAGCAGCCAGACAACCAGCTGAGTTTAGAAGAAGAGAATTTTAGAACCACAAGTCACCTTGGCCCCAGTATAACCCATTCGCCTTCACTCATGGAGGAACTGGGGGCACACAAAGCCAGCCCAAGCTGGGTTGAGAGTCTTTGTACATAGGATTCTTGTGGCCAAGTGTTCTGACCTGCTGTGTTCTCCTTCCCCTGAGCACCCAGCTAAAGTAAACTTAGGTCTAGAGTCTCTTTCAACTTACCGCTGCCAGCGCTGCCTCAGTATTTTTGAGGATTTCTGGCTGGTCTGCATGGTAATGGTGAACACCTGTTACTCCTCACCTACATCCCTGCATATTCTGTTACCTCTAGGCTTCTTGCTACGTTTGTATTCAAACTATTTTGCACCAGGTCGGAGGCACGGAGCCTCTACATCTTCAATGCCAACGTGCAACTCAAAGGAGGGCTGTGCTGTGTAGCCAAGCCCACCAAATATTGAAAAAACCGAAGAGGAATTACTACATAGTCCTAGAAAGCACTTGGAATGGGGCACCGACACTCTCCTGGGCTTCCTCAGCTACAGCCATTCTAGAGAGATCTTACTGACTCTTTCCATAAGCCGCAATGTCTCTCATCTTACTCCACTTCACAGACATCAAATCTATTTCTCCCAGAGCACAAAGCGGCTATTTCCGTCTTCCTCAAACTCCTGGTCTATGACTAGGTCCAGAGACAGATCTTTGCAGAGCCCAAAGGCCCACTCCGTATTTTCCTGTCCTAACTCGAAGTTATTTTCTCAAATTCTATCTCCTAGCATATGTACATCCATAATTGCACTTTTCAAACATAGCACCATTTTTCCTAGGTCATGGCCATATTATTAAATGAAATAAAAATCAGACACATCGAAATCATCAATCCAGAAGCCCCTGCTCAACTTTGAGAGCCATGGGTGGTTTACAAATTCATTTTGCCCCCCTGGGTATCTGTCCCACGCATTCCCTCCTCCACATCATCACCGCCACTGCTATGGCCCAGGTCGTCACCATCTCACCCGTGACTCTGACCACTGCCTCCTGAACTTGTCCCCCAGACACCAGCCTCTTCCCCTTCCAATTGCACTCATTAGGCCACCAAAGTTTTGTTTCAAAAATTCAAACTTCACCAGGATGCTCTGCCAGTTAATCACCAGAATGACCACCACCAGCCATCAGAGCATGTGTGGTCGTAACCAGCCACCATCTAGCTTTACTTAGCATTCCACCCTCACCCCCTTCCCTTCTTCTAATGGCACGCCTGGCTGCTATTAAAACACACCTTCTCTTTTCACACCTCAGTATCTTAAAGAGGCCTTGCCCTCTTTCTGGAATGTGACCTATGACCTCTTTGAAAATGTCCAACACACCTGCTTCAAGAATCGAGGCCCAGCTTGAACGTCACTTTTATGAAGTCTCCCTCTCAGTTCTCACAACCTTCAGTACATTCCTTCATTATTGAGTTTTCTGTTTTATGTTGTTAGTGTGGAAATGTCTCTTCTACTAGACTGTAAAGTAAAAAGGGATATTGGCTTGAACTCATCTCAGTTTCCTAGAACTCAGCATAATACTTAGCTCAAGAAACAGTCACTTAATTGAATTGAATAGACTTAGTTTTGCTGAGCCATATCAAAAAAGATAAAGCAAGATATTTAAGGTGCTGTGTTTAGCATTTTAAATTAACTTCAGCTTGATTTTTTCTAAATAAGGGAAGAGAGAGAACCCTGACTTATTCCATTCAAAACCAAGAACAATAATGTTTCCTGGATAATATTGGGAAAATCAGCTCTATTTATGATGAAAAATAATTTGAAAGGCTATCTCAAACCACTGTGCAAAAGTGACCTGAAAATGAATTAAAAACCCAAAAATGAGCCCTGGCTGCTGTGGCTCAATGGATTGCGCTTCGGCCTGCGAGCCAAGTGTCGCTGGTTCGATTCCCGGTCAGGGCACATGACCAGGTTGCACGTCAGGTCCCCAGTTGGGGGCACAAGTGAGAGGCAACCACACAGTGATGTTTCTCTCCCTCTCTTTCTCCTTTCCCCTCTCTCTAAAAATAAATAAACAAACAAATAAGTAAATTATTTTTTTAGAAAAATCCAAAAATGAAAGGCACCCACAGAAAGCAAAGCAGTGATCAGACTGAAAGTACATAAAAGTCGATAGCTCTTAAAAACAGAGTTAAGTAAAACCATAAGAAACAGAATCCAATATAGAATACAACAGCATTTATGTACATTGAAATCATAAATATAAAAACACAAAATAACAATGAATGTTTTCCCAGGATACATTCTTATCCAAAGACACATATTAGCCACACTGGGGTGTATGCTTAAGACAGGGTACAGAATGAAGAAGAAAATTAACAAGATCAAAGAGGAAAAGAGAGTTTGGCTGGATTGATGGTAATAGCAGATTACGAAAGAAGATTTTTCAAGGGTACACTCACATGTAAAGACACATTGAACATGTGAGGGTGGTGCCCTGTGAGAGGAAAATAAAGGAGAACAATGCGGTGTTTAAACGGGGAATGGAGGAGATGGTGTATTATTCACTGAGGAATATAAGCAACTCAGTTGTGAATCTAAGGACTAACTAATGAAATCAAAAGCTTAAACAAAGTTTGGTTTCATAAAACAATGGGTGTGCAGGGCAGCAGGGTGCCTTTATGGTGTGATGTCATGCTCTGGCAGCTGCAAGTCAGCCTGTGGCTCCTTTTTGAAGGCAATGATGTAGAACAGGCCGCAGGCAGATAGAAGATTCTAGTCCCTGCTCTGCCTGGGACTTGCTGGGTGATCCTAACAGGCCATTGCACTCCCCTGGGCCTGCTTCCTTATCAGAATGTCACAGATAACAAGACTGATGCCTCACCACAGAGCGCTGTGAGAGCGCAAGGGACTAGGCCCTGCAAATGACTTGTTTCCCTCCAGATAGTAAATGCATTAAACAGAGGGGGCTCCAGCTCCCAGGCGGACAGCGGTGCCTGCTACCCATTGTCAGAAGCCTGCAGGCACTGTGTGGGAACGAGGGAGAAAGGGAGGGTACAAAGGAAGAGAAATGGCCCACCCATTCATTGCAGCCATCTAACTGTTGTCTGTTAGCTTTTGTCTTTGGAATTTTTATAGCTCACCGAGCCATCTGTGTGACTTTGGGGGAGCTCATCCAGATTCCAGGGATCTGTCGTCAATATAACCAGACCTTCTCAATTACTGGACACACTTAGCCCCCAGTTCGGCTCTGGAGAATGGGGTCAGCTGCAGTTCATGTGATAGCAGCCTGAGAACGACATCTCAAGGGCCTGAGGACAAGATGGTCCCCATGCAGGAAGGCTGCCCTAGAAATTTCCTTCCTGTTTTGATTCAAGAGAAATTGTTAACTGCTTTTGTGGGGCCAAATGGAAGGTTCACCTGTTTTGCTCCTCTGCCAACATAAACAAGGAAAATCCTCATTCTTTCACATAAAACAGAGCATCTGGATTTATTAAATATTATTGCTATTTTGACACAATTTTTTGTATGTCCTATTAGACTGAAGACAAATATTTATAAAATATGGGAAATTAATTTTTAACAGAACTCCAAAATTACTTGTACTCAGACAAAGAGAACAATGATTTTTAAACATTAACAGTTTCACCTGCTCTGTTAAGAACATGAACTCTTCCAGAAGCACACCAACGACCATTGACACTGTGGTCTTCACATGGGCAATTACTGACGATGCCTATTCGTTAGCTTTCTGCCTGGGAACTCGGCCATATCTTACACAGCTGTATAACATGCTGGGGGCTGGGGGGGGGGGGGGGCAGGTGAGGGACCAATGAACAAAGTCTTTAAGCAAAGAGGACATCGACTATGGAAATTACAAGACATATTTAGACTTGGGCGCAGCACTCAAGCCTCTGACTTGATCTTAGAAACCTGGGTTGAGCTTACTGCTTTATGGTACTAATTACTCTATGTGGGAACCAAAAAACGATGTTTTTCTTGATGCAAAAATGTCCGACTTCGGACTAAAAATGTACTCTCTGTTTGGGCAGATGGAGAGATACGTTGCAAAGGGCTTGCTCATCTTTTGTCATTGAGTGCGTGTATGTCGCAATGCGGTTCAACATCGTTCACGCGAAGATAAAGCCTGCACGGAGGCGGGACCAGCAAAAGAAGAGAATTAACTTTATCTTTGACTTACTGAGTGGCTTTCTGAAACCTGAGTCACCAGTTTAGGGTTGTCCTGTGCGAAAGGGCCAGGAAGCGATAAACAAAATAAATGACAGAATCCTAATGGAAAAGCACTGCTCTGTGAGCTACCGGTCGGGAAAGAGGAAGACTGGATACAAATGTTTATGCTAGCAACACGTCCAGTACTTGGGCAAATCAGTTTCAAGACTGAAGATAGAGCTGTGTGATGTTTATGACACCATACACTTAAAGTGATTAATAAACCTTCTAGCGAATTTACACTATGTCACTCAACTTACAGTCTTGTACTGAGAGCAGAAAGCATTTTAGTACTGTAAAGCATCAGGAAAGGAATGGTGGAGACAGAAACTGAACTAGATAAATCTAATGGCCCTGGTACCACTAACGTTATTCCTTCCTTTCCATTAGTATGAGGAAAGTTAACCTCCAGTTCCAATGTATTCAGTTCACTTCGTTGGCAAGATGTTACCCTAATCTGGGAAGACAAGCACAGAAAAAAAAAAAAAAAAAAAAAAAAAGAAGAAGAAGCTGCTAATAAGCAACAGAGGGATTAATCATCTTATTGAACATAAAGAACTCTTTATGATTATCACAGGTGTGTGAAATTTCTTTAAATATTCCTTAGATATTCAAACTAAAGATAAAAGTGTCTACCCTAGTCTCTTACTGACTTTGTTTAATGGGCCATTGGGAAATATACTCTCCAGTTTCTGTGTTTCTTTAATATATAAAGTCCATTAAAAATGTTAACCGTTGATAACACCACTGCCATTTATTGAGCGCCTACGAAGTGCTGAGTATGTACTAGTGTTTCCTCAATCCAGCAAATATTAAATGTGTAACTATCCTGAGTAAGGTACTTTGATTTTCTTTTTAAAAACCTGCAGCTGAGTTCTCCAAAATAACTACGTATGGAGGTGGTGCGCATTATGTTCTGTTGCTTAAAATATGTGAAAATCCTGTGTACACAGAGTCTTCAATGTCAGTTTAGAATCAAATAGTATTTGTTTATTTTAAATTTAATATTGTTTTGGTTCAAAATAAATGTTTTTCACATTGACTGACTTTTTTTTTAAGGCAGGTTTTTAAAAAAGATTTTATTTATTTGCTTTTAGAGAGAGCAGAAAGGAGGGAGAAAGAGAGGGAGAGAAACATCCATGTAAGAAACATCTATTGATTGCATCTCATATATTCCCTAAGCGGGACGAACCCGCAGCTCAGGTATGTGCCCTGACTGGGACTCGAACTGGTGACCTTTTGCTTTGGTGATGACACCCAAGCAGCTGAGCCAAACAAATCAGGGCACTGACTCATCTCTCTCTCTCTCTCTCTCTCTCTCTCTCTCTCTCTCTCTCTCTCTCTCTCTCTCTCTCTCTCTCTCTCCACCTTTCTTATTAGGGTTGATTCAAGTGAATTTTTTCTGAGTCAAAAATTAAATCCATTCTGAAAGCACTCACCACATCCTGCAAGGCATGATTTGGGAAGAGGCATTCTCTGAGTGAAGGCACCATCTCTGCTGTGTTTAATGCCTGCCAAATCTTTGTCAACAGGAATACCTATACAGTACTCTTCTAAAGGAGTGAATTCGGATGCGGGTGCATTCCAAAGATCAGTCACGGTGATTTGCAAGACAGTGAAGGAGCTCTAACTCCCTGCTTGCCTTCCCCATTCTCCTCTGAGGTCCTTCTTTCCTATTTCACCCCAGCACATCGTACTCTTGCTTCCAGCCTCTTGTGGAAGAGCTGTCCACGCTCCAATCCAGTGGTTCTCATTAGCTTTGAAATCCCTTTGGCATCTGTAGTTAGGCCTTTCTATATCCGTAATAGCAACAGCGTGTCTTCTCTGTTTTATGAGTGCTGTCAGTTACTTGTCAGTACTGTTAGCCTTTTAAAAATAAGTAACTTGGCTTTTATTTTCATCTATTGTATCCTTCTTTTAATTTTTGTTATCTTTACTATTCTTAGTCTTCTGCATTGAGCTTATTCTGTTTCTTTTACAACTTCTTAATTTGGAGGTTTCATTTATTTTTAGTCTTCTTTTCTCATGTAAGCATCTGAGTCTATAAATTTCTCATTAAATACCATTTTATCTGCATCTCCCAAAGTTTATGTGTAGTATGTTTAATATTTTTTAATTATAAGGATTTTCAAATTTCCAATGTTATCTCTCCTTTGAACTGTATATATATTTTTTAATTTTTCTAATTTCCAGAGATGTGGATTATGTTTTTCTTTTCTGTTGTTTTTCTTGTTCTTGAATTCTAATGTAATTATGATTTTAAAAAAGATGAAATGTATGATAATAATGTTTGACATTTGTTGAAATTATTTTATGTTCCAGTAGCCAGATTTTGTGAAGTTCCACATATGCTTGAAAAGAATATGTATTGTACAGTCTTTGTTTTGTATTCTCTTTCTCTCTCTCTCTCTCTCCCTTTCTCCCCCATCTATCTGTCTCCCCCTCTCTCTCTCCACACATATGACCGAGTTTGTTTATGATATAGTCCATATCATTACGGTTTTCTTCATCTGTGAATTATTGATAAGGAAATGTGAAAGTTATCCCTATGATTGTAAGTTTGCTATTTCTTCTTATAATTCCATCAATATTTGTTTTACAGATTTTGAAGCTACGTTATTAGACAATAAAAGTTTTAAATTCTGATGTATTAAACCTTCTATTAATATTTAAGTGGCCCTCTTAGTAATATATTTTGCCTTAAAGTCTATTTTGACTGATATTACCATGGATATACCAACTTTCTTTTGATGAATATTTGTCTGATATTACCTTTCCAATCATCTTATTTTCAACATTTCTGTGCTCTTTTGATTTAGATCTTTTTCTTATAAACAACATAATTTATAAAAGGTGTTTATAAATTCAGGCTGCTGACCATTGCCTTTTAACTAGAGAGTGAGTTATAATTAAATTATTGTGATTACAAACTATTTGGCTTTATTTTTCCATCTTATTGTATGCTTTTCCTTTGTTGCAATTTTTCTTTTCTCTTTTTCCCTTTACTTCTGTCCTTTGAATGAAGTTTCCCCTCTCTGATATTTTTCCCCTCTGCTCTGGTCTGATGCCTGGTCCTGCCAGATTGCTGTACACTGCCCTAGAGACCTGCACAGTGGTCACTGCCTCTGTTCCCTGGAGTCGTCCCTCCCCCACTCCAGTAAACAGTGCTCCAGCACGCATGGGGTATGTCTGCTTAGGCAGCTCCTCGCGTTTGCATAACAGCAATCCTAGGTAGTTGCAGAGATATCTGACTTCATTTTCATTCAGACAAATAAACAGGCCCAATCTCATCTCTCTTTGAGGATACTTCAGCTGTCATGAATGTTATCAGCTGGTATATTCTCTAGACTCCTCAACTACTTTATCTCAGGAGTTTACTAAACTAAGAAGCAAAAGGATTTGCTACTTATAGAGCTCAGCAAATGTCCCTTGCTTTCACGGGGTACGGGAGTATAAGTCCCTGTCCCTATGCTTGGCAAATGGAAACTCCATTTGGGAAGGAGAGCGTTCCATGCTGAAAGCAACAGTGCACAAGAGAAAGGCCTATGATTAAGAGCCAAGCTGGATGGCAGAAAGTCACACTGTAGACATTCAGAACTAGGAACTGGGAACTGGAGTGGGTGCGAATGGCTTCGTGGCAGAAGCAGACTCTGAGCCCAATCGGTAGCCCTTGAACGGCACGTTCATCTATTGCATAATGTACCATTCTTTTTATAGTTAGGTATTCACCTGTCTACTATTGTTTACTCTGCAGTGCTTCTCAGAACACGACTCACCCTGGAGTCTTGGGAAAGGACAGAGTCTGGTTCGCTAGGTCTGGGGCGGGACCCGAGTTTCTGCATTTCTGTAAGGTGATGGTGATGGTGATGGTGACGCTGCTGTTCCAGAGACCACACTTCAAGGAGCAAGGTGAGGGACCATTAGTGCTCTCAGGCAGAGACAGTGTTATTCACCTTTACATTCCCCAGAACTAGCACGCTGCCTGCCATGCAGTAGGCTCTATAAATGCTGAATGAACTCACGACTGAATGAGGATTAGGAAGAGGAGCATCATTCCAGAGAAAAACGATTCAGAAGGGCAACCAAAAAGGGTAATGTCAATGCTGAGAGGACCAAGTGTTAGTTTGACAGGTGTAGGGAACTGGGTCAGTTAAGAGGAAGTTATGACAGGCCATGGAAACCAAGCCTAGAATTTTATATTTAAGAAGTCTTAAACTCTGGAATCAGTAAGATCTTTGGCCAGAGGACAGGGTATTGAGAAATGATTTTAAGGATGAATGTTTTCAGTAAAGCATAAGATATTGCGATGTCTTCTGCCAAGAACTGCCATAAGTGAACATCAAGTGCTAATCTTACTACCCAGCTACAGGATTTCTATAAGATGGGTGCTCACCAACTCATACTTTTTTATATATAACCAAGTCTTTACCAGCAGGGCTGGTCTAAACATGCTCTGATTTGTCGAGTCTCCATTCATTCTACATTATCTAAAATATATTAAAACTCACATCCAACAGGAAGCATAATTCATGGCTATAAAAAAGTTAAAGATTTTATAACAGTGTTTTATGATATTTGGCCACAAGTAACTTGATTTATGAATTGGTTATAATTTCTCAGCAGTCATAACTTACAGATGGTTTTCAAATGTAATGAAATGTTTATGGATACTAAGCTCATTAATTATTGAAGTTGACATAATTTAGGCTTTCTGACCATTTAATTAAACATTTATTCATTTATATTTTACAGTTCTTGCTTTGTATTTTTGATCCCACGGTTTTAACTTCAGTTAGTAAGTATTTTTTAAATCCCTGAAGAGGCCCAAAGCCTTCATCATATGCTCACAGGATGTAATGAACAAATTGGCCCTATCTGTACCCACTGCGTGCTTTTATCCTGCATCGAGAATATGATCAATCATTTTTATAACCATAAAAACAATTGGCAACGACGATCACTGTAACACAGAAGAAACCAGCCCCTGTAATATTGCCATGAGAGTGAATGTGTCGGTTTTGCTTCAGAACATCAAGTAGGAAGTTGTTTTGCTTCGCTTCTCATGTCTGCAGTGTTAGCACACACACTTTCTTTGGAAATGATCTCTGCTGCCCAAGTTCACTTTTTTGTAAGACTTCTTATGTTCAGACACTAATCGACGTGAATTTTTTTAAAAGATGCTATTTATAGTATGAAGCAAAACAAGCTATCCTTGAGCCTAACCTAGTCTATGGAATTTACCAGCTCTCAGTTATCTGCTCTATGGCAAGGTTTGCTAAAGATTGAGGGTTCCAAAGGAGGAAAGAGAAGAGAACCATGAAAACATTTACATTTGCTTTTAAATGCTATTCTAGTCTTTATCTCAGATGTCCTGGGGACTTACAATACTTTAAAATTATAGAATCACCCTGCTAGGATCTCATGGTCTTCCCTCGTATGCTTTCCCTCAAATCACCTTTCTGATATTCTAATATTAGAAAATTGAGCAATAACAGAATGCAGAGTGGGTGTTCTCTGAAAGGTACAAAGAAGGAAAGAAGAAGGTTTGGGGGAACCTACTGCGTACTTGACACCTTACTTACACCCTCTCATTTAACCCTCAAAACAACCCTACTCTGGTCCAAACTGGCGGTAGGCTATGGAAAGGGCCTGGGGTCAGACAGCAGACACAGGCTTTAAACCCAAAGTTCTATCTAAAGCCAAAGCCATGTCTATACACATTGTCTCCGGAAATGGATTTTCTTTTTTTGCTTCATACCATCCTGGGACACAGAGGTCATTATGTTGACTTAAAATTTTAGTTTATGGCCTCTAGTCGACTATTGAAAGATGCCATGTATATAGACCAAATGATTCACTAAGGCAAGTTAGTGAAAATATCACTATAGTTTTGAATAATTGAAACCTGATTTATTTATTGATATTTAATATTAATTAAAATTAATTTATATTGATATGAGTTATGTTTCTCCCACTTCCAGAGAGCGTGTTCAACTTTCTTACTAGGTAAATCTGGTTTGGCTTTCCTGTGTGAAGAATTTTTGTGCGATTTTATTGACATCAACTAATTTATCTGCCACTAAATATATTACTATAACACACATGATTTCTTAAAATAGGAGCTAGAGTTATTTTTACTAAAATAATTCCTCCTTAGAAGCCCCATTTGCAAAAGTCTATTTCAGGCATGCCTTTTGAACTTAATTTTGATCTGTGTTTACTGTGTATCACTAGTCTTCTATTTATAGCCAGGGGATTAACATTCCCATGTTGCCTTTGACCTGTTATTCCCAACACCTAATTCCTCCAGTGAGACCTAATTAAATATAAATTAAAGTATTTAACAGTCCAGCTTACTTAAGTGAAGTGATGCAGTCTGTGGTCAGTAAAAATGTAAACATTTTCTTAAAGAATTGAAAGCTGAGTGTATTTAGCCACAATTACATTTTCTGTACTATCGAAGACCATATTAGTCTTCTGTGATAGAACAGCTGTAAAAAGCAGTGGACCCATTGGAGCAGCTAAGTAAACCTTCGAAGGGTAACTGCCTTTAGTGCTTTTGGGCTACCTGAGCATACACCACAGACAAGGTGGTTAACATATGACACAGAGTTATTTCCCACAGGTCTAAAGGCTGGATGTGGAAGATCAAGGCAGCAGCAGATTCAGTGTCTGGTGACAGCAGGCTTTCTAGTTCATAAACATCCACCTTCTCGTCGGGTTCTCTCATGGCAGAAGGGGCGAGGGAGCAGTCTGGAGTCTCTTGCATAGGGGTACTGGTCCCATTCCTAAGGCCCGCCCTCACTGCTAAAGACCCCAGCTCCCGAAGGCAACACCTCCAAATATCATCACATTGGAGATTAGGTTTTAACTTAGACATCTGGGAGGACATAAGCGTTGTCTACAGCAGTTACTGAGCATCTTTTAAGTATATATTAAGAGATTCGCTGTCAGGGAAAAGCTATATGGCAGTGTTTTAACAAAGAAAGAACACAGGTAGACAGACTCTGCTCAATACCCACTCTCTCCTTCTTCCCAGAAGAATCATTTCCCAGTCTGTCTGGGAGCTGGGGCTGGCCATGTGACACTGGGGTGATACGTGTAACATAAGCCAAAGCTTTCAGAAGGTTCAGAAAAGGCTTCTGCTCTCACTGCTAAAGAAAACAGCTGGCACGGGCCTTTCCCGTCCTTGCTGCCTTGAAAGCAAAAGTGAAGTGTTCAACTGCCGCGTCCCTTTGGGGGCCATTTACCAACAAGCACAAGGGGAAAAGACAAGGGAGTAGTCCCCGCCATGTCGGCATCGATAGCATGGGGTCACAAAACAAATGCTAGCGGCCGTCTGTCACCTCTAGCGTTCTTGATCTGTGAGAGCAAATCCTAAGACACTCTTAGCTGTTGCATTACATGCAGCTGAATGTATTCGTAACAGGACTCTTGTGAACTTTCCTTTCAGACTTTGCCATTCAAAGTGTGGTCCATTATATTTGTCTTTCACTGACTGGCTTAATTAAAACAAAACAAAACAAAACAACATGTGTCCCTGAACCAGCAGCCTCCGTGTCACCTGGGAGCCCGTTAGAAGTGGACTCCACGCCCACCTCAGAGTCTCTGAATCAGAATCTACATTTCAAACAAGACCCTCAAGTGACTGGTATGCACATGACAGTTGGAAAACCGCCGTCCTAAGACATCATGGAAACAGAGAAAAAATATACTCTGGATAGAACATAGAAAACCAGTAAATTTCCAAACAAGGAATTACAAAGAAAAGAGGGGGGTCGGGGGGCTCAGTTTCAGACATTTGTCTCTATATCACCTTCTATGTGCCAGGTATTTTATATATATGTTAACCGCAGTTTATATTCATTATACTATTTAAGTCTCTCTTGCTCATTGATCCACATGGTGAGGCAATGAGGCTTTAAAAAGTGAAATCATCTCCAGAGACATCCAGATAGAGATGTTCATTGAACCTCGATCTTCTTGAATTCCAAGTCCGTCTTTTTCTGCTATACTACACTGCCTTTCTGGCTACACGCTGAAAAGAACTAGGAAATGAATATGACTCTTGAAGAGAGAAAAGCTGTGGTTTAATAGAGAGGAACTAATAGAATGAAGTCCCAGGGTGTGCATCTCTGGGCAGAACTTAGGAGGCCGGGGAGATCAAAGGCTCCCGGAGGAAAAGAGAACAAGATGGGGCAATATGGGAGAGAAGGGAGTTTACATCGTGAATGGCCAATTACAGGCGCACACTTAATTCCGATGAAAAACGAAGGCTGTTAAGGATAAAGAAGCAACCAGTGTTACAAAATGAACTGACGTTAGAAATCCTCAGCCAGGATTTTAAACTCAAGCAGTTGTTTCCTGGCCTGATGTCCAGGAGATCGTTTCTTATCTGAAACGCTCATTTTTGTTCATATTCATAGGCAGTTCTGCTGACTCTGCTGTTGGCTTAGCATTGCACATCTGGTCAGGGGGCCTCATCTAGGCAAATCTGAACTGCCAAACATGCTGCTGATTCACATAACCTGTGCAAACACAGACTGAAACCAACAAGGACTAGGACATGTTTGTTTTTCCTCAGGAACGATAATGTTCAGTGGAAGTGACCCTGAGGGTACGTGGACAGACACTTGACACTGTGTGGATCAAGGGGAGGCCCTTTTTCCCAGAAAGCTTTGGCTCCTTCAGCAACATCATCATACATTCACACACACACACACTTTCTGCGTAACCTCCACCGGGAAGGTGATAACATGCCTTGAATGTCTCACTTTATGACTTGGATCAAAATGTCTATCATTAGAGATCCTCTTAATTAACTTAGAAAACAAAGTTGAAGAATGGTTGTCAGAAAAGCTCCACCCAGTAAATGTTTTATAAAGTCATACAAAAGGAGGCCAGGAGACACCTCTTTTCCATTGGCCAAGACAAATGGAACTTCCTAACACATTGTTTTCATGGTGATGTTTCTTTGCTTTTAAAAAATAGGATCTAAATGTGTCCCCAGCCCTCTGTCATCATCTTTCTCATCATCCCATTTTGTTATTTTCACCATAATGGTCATTATCTAAAATGATCTTGTTAATTTCTTCTCTGGTTTGTCTTCTGTCTTCCCCTTCCTGGGGCAAAGGCCCCAGGGCTGCAGAGACTCTGAGCATCTTTGTCACCACTGCATCATCAGTTCCTGGGACTGTGCCCAGCACTCCATAAATACTTGGCGAATGAATGAATTGTGTCCAGTGGAGACAAGAGAAACATCAAACTCATTCCTGTTTTCACATTCGATACCTTTCATGGGCTGACTCCCACCTCAGTTTCCCAGGTTCACTATCTCCCTTCTTTCGTGTTTGACTGCAGCCACATTGCCCTCATTGGTCCCCAAAGAGGAGGACTTTTCCTCCATGAAGGTTTCTTACTGAGTATCTGCCTGCCTGCTGCCCTTCCTTGTCCTGGACCACAGAGCACTCCCCGGACACATCCTACATTTCCCACACCCAGCCATCCAGCCTCCTCTCCACTCTGTCCACCTAGAACACTTGCTCTCACCACTAAGATCCAGCCCAGATGATGCCTTGCCTCTCATGCCGGTTTTGGTGGAAATGTGTCGCCATCACATCAGCAACACTTTTAGGATTCAAGACCGTCACAGGATTTATTACGCACCTCCTTCCAAAGTCCTAATGTTTATGAGCAGAGTTGAGTTACGTCCTGAGGATAATGAGTTTCTATTTTGTGTCTGGTTGCAGGCACATGATAGGAAAGAGTGCTTGGGCACCCAGTGACATAGGCTTAAATCATTATGGCTGCCCATCCTTTATGAGCCTGAGGGGGTGTTTGATAAGTCTGAAAGGGAACTAAAGAATGTCACCAAAACCTGGTTTGGACAGTCCAAAGGAAGACTGTCCAAAGGAAGACTGTCCAAAGGTTTTCAGTGGTGAAAAAGAATGTAATTCCATATATGTGCCATTAGTTCAAGTCAGCCTAAAGAAACCAGGTATAAAATAGCAATACCTATAAATAACAATACCTACAGCTTCATTTGTCTTCTGGTTAATTTCCTGGTACTATTGTTTTAAGATTTTATTTATTTATTCTTAAAGAGAGGGGAAGGGAGAGAGAAAGAGAGCAAGAGAAACATCAATGTGAGAGAGAAACATCAATCGGTTGCCTCTCATATGTGTCTCGACCAGGGCCCACGTCTCCAACCCAGGCTTGTGCCCTGATAGGAATCGAACCGGTGACTTGCTTTGTGGAATGGTGCCCAACCAACTGAGCTACACTGGTCAGGGCTGGTGTCCTTTTCAAGAGAGCCACCCGTCTGCACACTTGGCCCAGGCCTGAGGAAGCTGAGGCGGGCATCGCTAGCAACTAGAGGACCAGAGGGCTTGGTGCTGCCCTCGCGCCAGCAGATCAGTGATGATGCCCTTGGGCGCCCACAGTACCTGGAGCCCTGAAAAAAACCTTCAAGTGTGCACAATGTGACTCCTGCTGCAATGCCAAGGTCGAAATGGCACACACAAAGTCTTACGTGGCCAAGACCGCCCAGGACCAAACAGGGAAGGAAGTGCCGGGAAACGTGGTCCTCGCTGAGCCAAACTGACACAGCGCAAAGGTGACACAGCAGCTGATGGCAAAGAGCGGAGGAGCGAGGGTTGCTCCAAGTTTGTGTGGCGTTGACCAGGACCATGGTGCTGATCCTGGAAGATGAGGCTCGGGAGGAACAAGGCGGCGGGTTTAGTTTTGCAGACTTTACTTGTGGGCATGGATGTTGCCCAGGCTGGCAGGCAACAGATGCTTTAGGGAGGGCAAGCCTGGAAAGAAAGCTGTAGGACTTATGAACCAAGAAGAGAGCAGTGAAATCAGGGAGACTTCTTGATTCCCTGTGCCCTTGAAGAAAATGGTGCAAATAGAAAGAGCGTGGAAATAAGAAAAATATTGGGTTTTGTTCCTTTTAAAATCAAACTTTATCCTTTCTTTTAGTGGCCATTTATTAAACACCTGTATGAGTTCCTCATAGCGGGTCTAAGAGAAAACCCAGGGTCCTGCAATCAAAATCATTTTTAAATGTCTGAGACCACGTGCTTAAAGGGTTTGTCCATGTTTTGGAAGCTGCTTTGACTATTACACTTGGAAAACAACGGAGTGGGCACTTTGGAAGATTAATACATGTGAAATGTACAGATCGCTGCATTTCTCCTTTATAACGAGAGGTTCTATAGCTGGGGGGCTGAATGTATTGTTTAGATGCAGTGAGTGAAGAGAACACACCCACTAGAAGATCACAAGAGAAAAGGGGCTACCAGGGAGTTTCTGCACTGTCTCCCTCATCCTGAGAAGTTAAACGCTTCACACACCTACCTCGGCTGGGCCTAACTTAGTCTGGCACCATGTGCTTCATAATGGCTCTCGCTGCCTCTCCACGCAGAGGCCATCAGTCCCTCCTTACACCCCAATCCTAGTTCCCCTTTGGGAGGCCTGACAGCCCTTTCAGCCCCTCCCCCTGGGCGCTGAAACTTGAGAGGACTCTTTCTCCACTCCTGCCCACTAGTGTGAACTGCTGCCCGTGCAGTGGGCCCCACGGGGCTTGTTCCCCATTGCATCTTATAATTTGGACAACCAGCCATCCTTCTAGCCAGGCCTAAAGACAAGAAATCCCCTGAAATTGGTATCTTTAAATCTGTGGTACTCAGACTACTTGCATTAGAACCAAGTGCAGTCTTGGTTTAAAAAAAAAAAAAAGTGTACGGTCTTTAAATTACCGAGACAGACTGGCTAACAGTGTGGCTTGGGGTAAAAGTACTTTTAGCAAGTAATCTAGATGATTCTTTGTACATTACAATGTGTGACCACTGCCTTAGATTAAGCATAGATTACTCACTCCTGGCCGGCTCCCATCTCCCCAAAAGCTAAAATTTGGGCCTCAGCCTGCTTCCCCACAGAAGATACTCTGACTTTAGCATGATTTAGCTGGTAACTAAATTCAGGCTGCTCTTTTTACATAACGCAGAAGGTATCTCTAGCCGTAAAGGGCAATGAACCTCTGGCGCGTCATTGGATCTGCCATCTGGTGGTCACAGTAGGGAACAGCTTGTTTTTCTGAGAGGAAATGGCAGGTGACTGCAAAACTGGGGGAGCTTTCAATATTTCCTTGATATCTTAAGGGACCGGCAATCACAGTCGTTCTTTTTTATCTGCTATGCTGAGTTGTTTTTTTTTTTCTATAGCAAGACAATTCTGACACACAGCTGTGGCGAGTACTTACACTTTTAAACAGGAGTGATTTTAATTAGATGATCCAGCCCAGCAAACTTTTTCTGTAAAGTGCCAGGTAATAAAGATTTTAGGTTTGGTGGGCCATATGGTCTCTGCTGCAACGACTGAGCCCTGCATTGTAGGATGAGCACCATCGCAGACAGTATGGACACAAATAGGCCTTCCAATAAATCTGTTTACGCGCACTGAAATCCGAATTTCAGGCCATTTTCACGTGGCACAAAATAGTATTCCTATTTTTTGACCATTTAAGAATTCCATGGTCATTACTAGCTCATGGGCCTCACAAAACAGGCAGCAGTAAGGATTTGGCCCACAGGCCCCAGCTGCTAACTCCTGATCTAGCCCACAAACGTCCCTATCTGTCCCCTTCCTTCAAGATGATTGTGCATGTTTGCGCTGGTGTCTTTTGCTTGTGTCTCCACATATTAATGTGGGATGGTGGGACTAATGTCCATCTGATCCAGAAACTTCGAACCCTGCAGAGCCCTGGCAAAAACAACCATGGAAAACAAATAACAGGCTGAGTAAAGGACACCCTATAGAAAATTTCTTCCAAAGATGAGCTGACAGACGAAATTCATAAACATGTGAGGAGATCAGATGCCATGAGAAAGAACAAGGGTAGCCCTGGCTGGTGTGGCTCAGTGGACTGAGCACCAGCCTGCGAACCATAGGGTCGCCGATTCAATTCCCAGTCAGGGCACATGCCTGGGTTGTGGGCCAGTTCCCCATCTGGGGGCATGTGAGAGGCAACCACATATTAATGTTTCTCTCCCTTTCTTCCTCCCTCCCTTCTCCTCTCTCTAAAAATAAATAAATAAAATCTTTTAAAAAATAACAAGGGTAGATAAATAGATGAATCTAATTTGGTCATTAAAATAAAGAACTCAGTAAATGAGCTGAATAGGAGGGTAGGCACAGCTGAATAGAGGATTGTGAATTAGAAGAGAGATCTAAAGAGAAGACCAAATCAGTGCAGAAGGGTGAAGGCATGAAAATTGCTAACTAGAAGCTAAGAAACATGGCATGAAATGGTGAGCTGTAACATACAGTCAATAGGAGTTCCACTTAGAAAGATGGAGAGAAGGGGAGAGAGGCAATAATTAAAGGGATAATGGCCGAGATAGTTCCAGCAAATATTCTTGCAGACATGTGTAAAATTAATTTAAGTATAGTGGGGGACTTGAAGACATGGACTTTGGAACCAGATAAAGTTTGCTTTGATTACGTTTCCATCATCTGCAATCTGAAATCTGGAGCAAATAGCTTGTCTTGATTTTTTTTCATCTGTCAATCGACCTTCCACAAAACATCGTGACAAGTATTTCAGTTACTATTACGGTAACTGAGAAGCACACAAAAACTCTCAGTCAGAGCGTGGAACTGACTTTGGAACTAAGATGGCGCCTTGGATTTCCTCACTTAGGTCCTTGAAGTGTTGATCTTCTCTCCCACAACGTTCCTGTGTAAACCCATTTTATTCGTTTTAATTTGTCTCTCTCTTTTGAGGGAGAGGGAACATTTTGTTTTCTTTTTGCTTCCCCTGTCATCTCACACTGAGTCTCCGTCATTGCCAGTTTCCCTGGTGAGAGCTACCCCTGTATAAATATGGAGGTATTCCACTTGGAACCTCAATACCACTTGGGTAGCTGGTGTTTCTTATGTACAGAGAGTTCTTTTTAGTTGTTATCCTCTTCTCTTGAAGTAGAGCTTCACGGGACCTTTAAGAAATGAGAAGTCAGTGTCAGGTAGCCATCCCTCGGACAGCAATTAAAAATAAAAATAAATAGATTTCTTTGAACACCAAGTGATTTATCACTCTTCAGTGACTGTCCTATTTCATTTATTTTGCTTTTATGGAGTTTGGGGTAATGCTGGGTTGGTTCATTTGTTTTTTTTTTTCCATAAGAGGGCTCTCGTAGCGCTTGGTTGTCTTTAACTCCATTCAGAACAATTTTGTTAGACTGTATTGTGACAGCTGTCACATCAGCGTGCATCTATAAAAAACTTATCAAAATTGGTGATTTTTTTGTGTAGCCATTTCAATATTGAAGATAGAAGAAAATATGCAACATCTTCAGCATGTTATGCTTTTATTTCAAGAAAGGTAAAAACGCAACTGGAACACACACACAAAAGATTTATGCCATGTATGGAGAAGGTGCTGTGACTGATGGAATGTGTCAAAGTGGTTTGTGAAGTTTCTTGCTGGAGATTTCTTGCTGGATGATACCTCGTGGTTGGGTAGACCAGTTGAAGTTGATAGTGATCAAATCGAGAACACTCAGTGCTATACCACATGGGAGATAGCCGACATACTCCAAATAGCCAAA
The DNA here is from genome assembly GCF_987537825.1 of Furipterus horrens. NCBI lineage: Eukaryota > Metazoa > Chordata > Mammalia > Chiroptera > Furipteridae > Furipterus > Furipterus horrens. Next base: position 114,751,478 of record NW_028327187.1, on the reverse strand, counting down.
TCAATGAAGTTATTGACAGAAATGAAAAATGTGTCCTTTATTTTACAGAAAAAAACTAAACAGACTTTTTGGCCAACCCAATACTGCTCTATCTTGTTCTCTTGAATTTCAACAGCAAAGGATGCTTGACTCACAGGGAAAAACAGGCTGCCCTCACTGTGCCATTGTCCTTGGATTGGCACCTACACTTTGATTCAGTGTGTCCACTCCCACCTCACCCCCAAAGTCTTCTATAAATGGAGATTATTCTTTAAAAAAAAAAAAACTAACATTTTGTATAATGATAATTAAAAGAATGCCACAATATCCCGATTTTAGCTAATAATGGAGACATCAGTTTGGGTAAAATAAAATTAAAACCAGTAAAAAACAAAAACAAAAAAAAACCCTGTTCATTACTAAGAATCAGACTAGCAATTGCGGCTTTGGTAGACTCGGCCACAGTTCTCCTTGGCCTCACTTCCTGGACACTTCACTTCGTACCGAGTTAAAACTGGAGAAGACCTGAAAACCATACCATCTTTGGTCTTTGCTTTGCCAATCAACTAGTTGAAGCCCGGAGACAGAAACTGAGCAGCACCTCCCATCTTCTCCCTTCTGCACTTCTGCTTTGCCTCGGCTCCCACCTTCTTCTCTGAAGACAGCATACTTAAATATCTCATTAGGCAAGGGTATGATTTGGGAGGATAAAATATTTAGTTTCACCTCCCCCCCCTTTGACAGCTGTGGACTTTGGAGTCCCCTGAAATGATTATAATAGCAAGTGCATTAGCTTTCAATGGCTCCTTTAATAAATTGCTACAAATTCAGTGCCTTAAAATGATATATTTGTTTCTATTATCTTACAGTTGTAGAGGTCAGAAGGCCAAAATGGATGAGCAGGACTGCCTTCCTTCTGGAAGCTGTAGTTGACAATTTGTTTCTTTGCCTCTTCCAGGTTCTAGAGGCCTCCTGAGTTCCTCGGTTCATGGCCCTGCCTTACTCTGATTGACTTCCTTCTTCACATCTCCTTCTCTGCTTCTGATCCTCCTGACTCCATCTTGGAAAGAGCCCTGTGATACCATTGGGCCCATGCAGATAATCCAAGATAGTCTCTCCATCTCAAGAGCCTTCACTTAATCACACCTGCCAAGTGTGATTTGCCATGCAAAGTACCACATTCTCAGGATTCAGGGATAAGGATGCAGACATCCTTGGAGACATTATTCTGCCTAGTGCAGCAGCATTGACTACACTTGTCACCAGTGACATGTCTTCTATTAATATCTCAGTGTATAAGTAAAGCATTTTATTGCTACCTAATTTTTTCAAGTGTATGTCTTCTCACCACCATTATTAATGTTGTTTCCTTGAGAACAGAGATTCTTCCTGATTTTGTCTCTTCCAAGGTCAGAACTTCATGTGTGGTAGCTGCTTGGCAATACTGATGTGCCCGATGGGATTGTGTCTAAGAGCACACCACATTAGGGGATGATCTAGTGTAGGTCCCTGATATTTTCCTCCATGCAACAGATGCATCCACTTCAACAATTTATAAGGGTTGGTGCCACCAACACATTTACAAAATGTCTATTGTAGGTAAAGAACAAGGTATAAACTTAATTAAGCTGCTTGAAATCTGTAATTCTCCTTTCTTTATTCTCATGTGTGTCCCCTATATCTTTCTACATTTCCTCTGACTGGCTGATGTTAGGTCATGAGTCAACCGCTCACGTGTGGCAAGTTAATTGTTCTCTTCATGTACTGAACCTTAAGTTATGGTTTATGATGGTAATGACATATACTGAAATATAATATGACAGTCAACATATACATGCTGAGAAGCTTCTATTTGTGAAGTGTCCATATTATCAGTGTTACTCATTACCTTCTTAAGCATTCTGAAGTGGAGGGAGGGTGGGAATGGGGTCTTAGTGGTGATTGGAAATGTCCCCAAAGCTGTACATATGCAAAATGGATTTCTGAACAAACCACCAATATTTGGAGAGCCACTGAGGAACTTCTTTGTACTTAAAACACCCCAATAGCTCACTTCCACCATTTGGAGAAAGGTACATGCAGCACTTGCAAGGCAGACCAGCACCTACACAGATTCTTGGCTGCTCAGTGTTAGGGACTGGTGGAAACTCACATTGACCATCTACTGCCTTTGAGAACCATTTTTGGTATACTATATATATATATATATATATATATATATATAAAGATGTCATCCGCTTTGTACACAAAGATGTTTTTGCTGACTCCTATCACCAAGGAAACAGTTGAGTATAAGTGGTGGCACCGATTCAGCATGTCTTCTTGCTCTTCTCATTTGTGAACAAAAATATGGATTTGTCAGTGATGAACTGGGATTCACAGGTAGGGAATAAAAGGAAATAAGTGTACCTGGCCTTATCTGAGATCAAATATGAACCTTTAAATTCATTAACTCCACCCCTCCATGCCCTGGCTGGTATGGCTCAGTTTGTTGGAATGTCATCCTGTAAACCAAAAGGTCACAGGTTTGATTTCCAGTCAGGGCACGTGCCTGGGTTGCAGTTTGGTCCCCTGACTGGCCGATGTTAGGTCATGAGTCAACCCCTCACGTGTGGCAAGTTAATTGTTCTCTTCATGTCTCTCTTATTGATATTTCTCTTTCTCCCTTGCTCTCTCTCTGGAAGCATTGAAAAAATGTCCTTAATGTCATGACTAAGCTGAGGAGCCATGAAGCAACCTGGACAGAACTCTACAACTAAGTCCATTTCTATGCACAGTTATTCACAGAGGTGGTATTGTCTTGGCTTTCAGCATCGGTGTCATCATTCTTGGTTGGGTTATTTACAAAGATCGATGGCTAGAACTTGGTAAATTAATTTATATTTCAAATTGCTTTGTGAGATGCATATGTGCATGTGAACATACCCACACAGATCCACTGCATACCTTAACAGATGAATCTGAGCATTATTTTCATCCCTTTGTTCATATTCTATTACAGAGTGTGTTAGGGGGTTAGTGAATTTATTTTATTTTCATGTTTTTACCCTCACCCATTCAACATAATCTACCCCTTCTCTGGAGAACCCTCTCATTTCAGGATCCCAGACCAGGTTCCTGGGCTGTATGTTACCACCTCCTAAAGTGAAACTAGCCAGAGGTCAATAAGAGCCATTTTGACAACCAAGGACCTGTCACGGGTATGTTTTGGTTTTCATTGAATTAAGTTAGAGGGCATTTTGAATAATTTGAAGTCCTGCCTTCTTACAAATAAGTCTGAATTTTGAGGAAAATGTAAATTAAGGCAGCTTTCATGCTCTCTGTTTTCAGACAGATTTCTTTTCTCCCGCTTCTCTCCCATTCCCAAGCTGAATTCCATGCTGACTCACCCCCCACAATATCTAACAGAGTTAGCTGAGTAAGGTACTTAAGGAAGAACCTTAAATAGAATGTTTGTGCCACAATAGAAAGCAAAACTTCTGAAGAAGGTGTTTATTATTTTTTAAAGATTTTATTTATTTTTACAGAGAAGGGAAGGGAGGGAGAAAGGGAGGGAGAGAAACATCACTGTGTAGTTGCCTCTCACGCGCCCCCAACTGGGGACCCGGCCCACAACCCAGGCATGGGCCCTGACTAGGAATCAAACCAGTGACCCTTTGGTTTTCAGGCTGAACCACACTAGCCAGGGCTGAAAAAGGTGTTTATTTTTGTAAAATGACAAAAGGTGGGGTGAACAACAGGGCCTCGAGTCCTCTCCAGAACCCCTGAAAGCATATCATGAACACTATATAGTAGCTGCCTCTTCCACTGGCCCTAGAATGCACTTGCTGAGAGCTGGACTGCTATTATTTTTAATGTACGTTTAGGAAAATCCAGTGAGAATAATTATTTTCTTCTCTGACATATTTCAGAAAGTAAAGGAAAACATTTTTAAGAGTTTTGGAATTCTTTCTTTATTCCAACTACCTTCCTCTTTTTCTCATTGGAGCTACTTTTTCTCTAAGAGAAAGTGATGTCTTTCAAACTGATGAGCTGCCATATACAGAAGAGACTCCAACATCTGGGTGCCAGACTGGAATAGATGTTTTTATGGATCCTGTTCTGTAGCAAACTCCAAACCAATTCATCTAAAGTGAGTTGAACAGAAGACCCACAAGGAAGGAGGGTTGAGGGGGACAGAAAGGTCACAGCAGAGATTAAACATCTGTCCTCCATTCTCACCTGTTATTTCTTCTCAGATTTCTGTTGTTCTTCTGCCTCTCCTCCTAGTTCCTGCTTCTAGTGATCTAGTTTTGTAAAAATGAACTCCATTCCGCAAGTGATGGTCTTTTTCTCAGACAAGTGCTTTATATAGAACATTCTTTTTTAAAAAGATTTTATTTATTTATTCTTAGGGAGAGATGGAGGGAGAAAGAGAGGAAGGGAAACATCAATGTGAGAGAGAAACATCAACTGCCCCTCGTATGTGCCCTGACCGGGGACAGAACCCACAGCTCAGGCATGTGCCCTGACCAGGAATCAAACCAGTGACCTTTCACTTTGCAGGATGACGCCCTATGCACTGAGTCACACTGGTCAGGGCAATAGAATATTCTGACCTATTGAACTTGTCTCCCCTGTGCACACTTCAGGGTACAGTGGTGTGGGACAGGGTTTCTCAGCCTCGGCACCATTGACGTTCAGTGCTGGAAGTCTCTGTAAGGGGGCGTCCTGTGCACTATAGGAGGTCTAGCAGCACCCCCTGCCTCTTCTCACTAGATACCAGTTGTACCTCTCCCAAGAAGTGACAACCAAAAGTATCTCCAGACATTGCCAAGTATCTCCTGGGAAATGAGAGAGCAAAATTGCCCCCATATGAGAACCAAGTGATTTAAAGAAGTACCTATTTCTCATTTCCCCAAGGTAACAATGAATATAATTAATTGAAAATGAAAAAATTCCTACTGCAAGTCTTGTGTTGCAGCTGGGAATTTTTACTCTTAAATCATGACCTGTTTCATATCATTTCAAGTGTCCTTAACAGCCTTTCTAGTCTAAATAATATGTAGCCCTTAAAATGTTAAAAGATTGTCATAGAAAATTCCCATCATCCTCAAGCTTGATGCTCACATATGGTGGAGTTACAGTAGCGATTTTCAACCTTTTTCATCACGTGGCACACATAAACTAATTATTAAAGCTCTGCGGCACACCAAAAACTATATATTTTTGCCAATCTGACCAAAAAATTTAAAAAGGATATAATTTGTATTCATTCACACCAGATCGCTATTGTGTTGGCTGCTGTCATGTTTTAATTTGACATGGTAAGGGGAAAGAGGTCAGTGCCCCTGACTAAATAGTCAGGTGTCGTGTGCTTTAGAATTTGTCACAGCACACCAGTGTCCCGTGGCACACCAGCTGAAAATCGCTGAGCTACAGTCCTAATCACCATTTGTCCTGTATGCCAGCCTATGTCATAGTCACGGTGGCAACATCTGGACTTCCTCCCGTGCTCTTTGAATGTAACCCCATCTTCTATCTATTTTCCAGCCCATCTCATTCTAAACTTTTTGTTTTGTTCTCTAGCCAGCTTCTCCTTTTTCCCAGGGTTCCTTCAAGAATCCCTGCTGTCTTGGGTTTAAGCAGCCCATTAGATGGAACAGTATCAAAGGCTTTCTGAAAATTGAGATTATCCATGTTGCATGCATTACTGTTTCCAATGTGTCTGTAAGCTGCTCCAAAGTATACAAAAGAGCCAGTGAAGTTAGATAGATAACATCTTTCTACACAAACCCCCTCAACTCTGTCTTCTTGAGGCCAAGACACCCATCTGAAAGGGAGGGAGATGCTTGTCAAATGTTTTGAATGCAGTCCAAATATTTGGGTGCTTGGCATCATGTCGACAGGCATCTGGAAGGCTCATACATTTTTCTTCTAGATACTTTGGTGGTGTGTAGCCAGAGCTTCCAAGTTGTCTTGGAATACTAGCAAGTGTGGCTGGTTCAGCATTAACTAATGTTTACTGAGCCCTCATGAAATATCACACATACAATAGGATCCTCATGAGCACCTGATATGGTATGTATTTTCGTTGCTATTCTACAAATAGGAGAAATAGGTCTCAACAACTGAGATCACAAAATAAGTGGTAGACTCACATTTGAACCCAGATAGTCTGGCCCCTCCTTCCATGTCTCTCCGCCTCAACACACAGGAAGGGCAGCATCCTGTGCCCAGGATACAAGTGTTAATTTTCATTAAGTCAGTCCCCATTGGTGCTACTCAAAATGTGATCCTTGAACCCATATTGTCAGCAACATTTATAAACTTGTTAGAAATGCAGAATCAGAGAGTTCACTGCCGACCCATAGAATCAGAATCTGCATTTCCACCAGATCCCCAATTGATTCCTATGCATATTAAATTTTGAGAAGTACCGCTCCTTGGTTCTATGAGTATGGAAAGATAATCATCGAGTTGGTCATTATACTGTGTCCCTTTGGACTGTGACAAGCTACTCAGCCTCTTCCTGCTGCTCCTGCTTACTCGCTTCCTCCACTGGGCTACTCTTACATCCTCCTGCGTATAGACTTCTGTCTCACATTCTAGGCTAGAAAAGACCAAGAAGTTCCAAATCCCTTGCCAACACCAATGAATGTGCAGTGGTTTCCTAGAACTCTGTGTTGATAAGAAGTCTGAGGCTCTGCCTTAGGCTACTAAGAGTCTGACGTTCAGTATGCCTAACTCTGCGGGTCAGGACAAGGATCTACTGGGCATGTGGGAGTAATGGTGATACAGAAAGCAACAGAATCCTCATTGGATGATGGACACTACACAGAGCCATGGATCTTAATCTTCCTTTGATAATTTAGTGGACCGTATGGATCTTTGCTTCAGAAAAAGGAAAATTCATATACCAATTCACATGCAATTTCAGGGCTCCAAGTACCCTGTAGGCTTTGTGACATGATGTAGAGTTCATCAAGGAGCTATGTGTATAAAATTTTAAATAGCGGGGAGGATGATACAGGGGGACTAAATGGTAATGGAAAAGTACAATAAATATTACGTTTTAAAAAAATCAACACAAAATTTTAAATAAAGATAAGACATATTCCTTATGTTTGGAGACTGGAAAGGAAAGTGAGGTAGACATGAGCACCGGCAGCAGTGGGACTCTGCAGTCCAGAGTCTGCCCATAGCTCTGTCAGTAAGAGACTCAGCTGTGGTGGGAGTAGCCGTAGCGGCTTCCTGACTTCGTAATCATAGCAATTATGGTGTGACCTTTAAACCATTAGCTCCACCACCACCCCCCGCCCCCACCAGCCCTCACCGGTGTGGTTCAGTTGGTTGGGTGTTGTCCTGCCAAGCAAAAGATTGCTGGTTCGATTCCCGGTCAGGGCACACACCTGGGTTGCTGGTTCAGTCCCCCATCAGGGCGCAGATGAGGGGCAACTGATCAATGTTTCTCTCTCACATGATGTTTCTCCCCCTCACTTTCTCCCTCCCTAAAAATAAATAAAATCTTAAAACATTAGCTCCTTGAATTTAGCTCCTGATTTACTTCCAAAGAGTTTTCAAGCATCTAGTAAATCCCTTTCCACTTGAAATACCGAGAGTCCTCTTTGTTTGTTTTCTGCATGTAGCTGTGACTAAAACTGTATTTTACACCAAGACGGAGAGTCGTTTCATCTTCATGGCAGAGATAACTTCACCCCCATACTGGCTTCTATCACCCCACCATATAAATAACCCTAACTAGCTGAAATACCATTCAAAGGTGAAAGGAAGATGAAATAATAAATGAAGAAAGAACTGTAAACACCAAGCACAGACTCATGATTAGTTGTCAAATTGAGGAATATGATAGCTACATATATTTCTCTTTGCCATTTTATGTATATCCCTTAATATACTAACCAAATCTTCCTTCTACCTCTTCCCATTATTTGATTCCGCATTGTGTAAATAGTGGTTATTTTCATCATTTTGTCCTTGGGCTTTAGGGTATAAAAACTCAATTGTGACTAATTACAAAGTATTAAAATCACCCAAAGATGGATTCTGCAATTGATGGAACCGGTTCTCTCTTTTATGGGAAGGGTGAATATACTTTCACTTGCATCAGGTGTAATCACATTACATAAGACATGACCATGGTATTGCAATTAAGTGCTGGTGAAAGGCTGGGTATTTATGGTGAATAGCCAAAGGGGTGTTGGTCAGTTAGCCCTTGGTACTCATTTCTACCCCCTTTTCTATTTTATTTAGTCTCTGGCATTAAGGACTCTTATAAGACAGGAGAATGAGTACAAGCTAGACATGCCCAAACTGAGAGACAAGGGCCATCCATCCCCCTGATGTTGAGCAGGCTGCAAACTGACAGGCATGAGTGTGTGTGGTTGCTGGCCCCCACCTTCCAGGGTCTACTCTCCAGCTTCATGTGCAGGACACAGCAGTGACATGTTGTGGCGACAGTGACAGCAGCTTCTAGAATTCCAGTGGCAACCCCATGATTTCACTCCTTGGTCCCTTTCAATCACTTCATTGTCATCTAAATCCCTTTATTAAACCTCTTTGTGCCAGAAATAGACTGAATTTCTATTTTCTGCATTAAATTTTGACTGATATGAGAGAGCTTGTTAAGCAAATTATTGTACATCCATATGTAGGGATAGTCTATAAAAAATGATGCAGCTCTGTATGTTCATATATGGAACAAGATACATGATATGTTACTGAACAGTTGCCTTAGTCTGTTAAGGCTACTATAACAAAATACTACAGACTCAGTCACTTAAAAACAACAGAAATTTGTTTCTCACTGTTCTGGAATTTGAAAGTCTGAGGTCAGGACATCAGTATAGTTAGGTGAGGGCCCTCTTCTGGGTCAGAGGCTTCTGGTTGTGTCCACATGTGGTGGAAGGGGCAAGGGATCTCTTCGGGGTCTCTTGCATAAAGGCACTAATCCCATTTCTGAGGGCCCTGCCCTTGTGACCTAATCAGCTTACAAAGGCCCCACCTCCTACTACCATCACCTTGGCTATTAGGTTTCCAACAAATGAATTGTGGAGGAAGGCAAACATTCGATCTCCAGAAACAATAAAGCATGCCACACAACAATAATGTATATAGTATCGCATAGCGCCTCGTGTATGCCTGTGTATATACAGAATGACTCTGGAAAGACACGTAAGAAATTCATAACCGAGGTTCCCCTAAAAAGAGAAATTGGGTGGCTAGCGGAGAAAACAAAGTAGACTCACTAGTTGCTCTTTGTGCCTTTGGAATATTTTACCAACTGAATATATTACTTATGCTCCCAAAAAAGGTTTATGGAAGAAAGAAACTAAAAATAATTTCTGGTGTAGGGTATGAAGAAAAGAAGGCGTAGAAGAAAACCCTAAGGAACATCACCAGATAAAGGATGGGAAGCAAAGGAAACAGAAAAGAATACTCGAGAGCTTGGAGAAAGAACGGAAAAGCACAGCAAACAAAAAGCAAAGGGAGTGGTTTAGGAGCGCAAGAGTCAGCAACCAAATCAAGTGCTGTGCGAGGGCCAATAAGAGAAAGACTGAAAATTGAATTGTCACTTGGTATAGCGACAAGGTCATCGGAGGTCTTGGTGAAAAAAAATTGTAATGGACGACACAATGCATCCCTCTGAAGAATATGAAGAGGTTATTGGATTGAACGGAGAGATACAAGTATACTTTTTTTCCAAGGTTGTATTACTTGTTTCAATGCTCAGTCAATTCAGATGGACTCGAAAGATTCACATCATTTTGGAGACTCTTACATACTGGTAAAACATACATGCCAATAAACTGCTGTGATGAAAATGCCTATATGTTGCTTGCTAAATGAAATCGTCACTTAGGTAGAGCAGTCACTTACTGACATTTATAACATACCTGCTAACATAACTTCCTAGGAAATAGCTTGGTTCCCAGTAGGAGCTGGCCTTTTATCTCCAAAGTATAATCCTAGTCCTTTACTACCGTCTTTACAAAGTCTTTAAGTCTTTGATGATTGCTTGTAATGAAGGTAGCAGGGCTACCTTCAGTTTATATGTGGAGAATGAGATTCAAAGGATTCAAGTGCTCTCAAGGCTAAAGAAATGGGGGTTTGGTGGAAGGAGTGACCTCATGGGTTTTAGATTAACTTTGTTTTGACTTCTCCCACTAAATTTATGTTAAAACCCAACACTTTCATTTGCCTTCCAGAACAATTAGATAACTCAGCCACATTTCTTGCCCCTGGGAATTTAAAATCTAGTATAAACAACATTGATATGGATATTCAGTGATACTGACAGCATAAAGCTTAAATTATATAGGTTGAAAAAATACACATTTACATATGTTTATATATATATATATATATATATATATATATATATATATAAAATCCCATAAACTTTATCATCCTCCCTTATGAAATAACTTTAAAATCAGAGCACTATACAGTTTGCTATCTTCATGCTCCTTCTGGAAGGTCTATTTGTCTCAAGTCTGTAGGAGACACATCTGCAAAATAACCAGCTCTCATTTTTAAATCACTTGGAAAATGTTAGTAAGCTAATAAAAGTGAATTAATATTTAGGTCTAGTTGAAATGACACAGTTTAAACAATGAGTAAAAAATGCGTGACTTGTCCCAAGTGCTATTTTACAACATCAGTTTATTATAATCCTAAAAACTGTTTTTTTAAACATTGCTGGATGAAAATTTTTAAAGATTTCCAAAAAAGGGAAGTTTGATAGCACAAATCTATTTGGTCAAAGACACTGTCTTTATAGGGAATCTAGGAGCTTTCTGTTTATAAAATGAATCCAGTATTATTTGTATTTTTTCCTTTGGGATATAAACAGGGAAAAAATGGTAAAAAAGATTCAATACAGTAAACTATGAAGTTACTATGTTTAATCTATCAATCTTAGTGAGAAGACTCAAAGATGTTTATAAGATATTTGACTTAGATCAGCCACCATCCAGGATAAGGATTCAGGAAACACAATGAGCTGATGTGACATCCTTAACATTTTTCCATCGTCAACTGTGGTCAAAGCCACGTTGGACATTGTGCAACTCCTGAAACTGCCTCTGATGTCTAGACTTCAGGCAACACAGGTTCTGTCCACATCTTCTAAATTTTTGCACACGCTCATTTCCTCTCTAATTCTTTCTTCCCTTCCAACACAATAACTCCTCCATGGGATGGGAAGATGTGCCCCTAGCCCCAGTTTAGCTGCTTCCTTTCCACTTAAGTCGCTTTTCCCCCATGTCCAAGGAGCAGGAGCAGGGAATGATTCTGTTTGGCCTTGCACCCCACCAACGTGACTGCCTTTCTACCCAGTCACCAGGCCTTAGCCATGTGCCTGACCTATAGCCAGAAGGAGAGTTCTACCACCAGAATAAGGATGATAGCAAATTTTGTGAGGCTGACTCAGTACAATCACTCCCATACAATCCACACAACAGTGATGCCAAGAATCCAGTGTGACAACACCTCAAATTCATGAGCTGACTCCAAAGCCATCAAGGACTCTGCCTTGCAGACCAGGACTCTATCTGGACTCTTGGAACGCAGGACATACAGAGAGGACACTCTCCTAGGACTGGTGCCTTTCCTGAACTTCACCATTATCCAGTGGAACATGGCACATGCTTTCCTGGACTATTATACGGAGGCTGAAGACAATGTACCCCAGATCCTGAAGGAGAGAGCTGACAGATAAGGGAGGGGGAACTGTTGGGCTTGGTTTTGGTTTATAGCCTTTGGGGGAGCAAGGGAAGTGCTGGGTCTCGTGGGAAAACAGGGCTCTGAGCTGAAGTGCTCACAGCCCCGCCCCCCCCCAAGGTTGGAATATTATAAATAAAGACCTGTTTTTCTCAGCAGTAGTTGTTAGGTCATACACCAAGGTGCCATATGAATGGCCCCTTTGCTCGGTAACAATCTGACTCTTAGGTAAAGCAAATTTGAGAGTAATGAGGCAGTCAATGCTCCCTTTAAAATTCTTATGCCAAATTTCAGTGAAGCTTTAAACAGTCCTTGGCATTTGAAGACATAAATTATTATTTAAGTCAATTTTTTAATGATTCAATAGTTTGATCCTGTATACAACTATTTTCTATATATTTCTCTGGAACTCTAACTCTAAGGAGACTTCTAGTGTGACTATTGTAGCTGATATTGTAGAGACTGAACTGATTCGAGGTCGACGTTCAGTGCACTTTCGCCATGGCAATGAGATCCTCTATGCCAGAGCTAATTTGATACGTCACAGGTGCAGAGAGCATAGATTACACAGCAGCATTAAGACATAGACATTTGAAACCTCTTTAGACTTTTCCGTATCTTTTTCAAAGCTTGTAAAACTTGTTGGGATGTTACCAAGTAAACTGAGAAAGTAGCAGGACATGGGAACTGGAATCAGAGTAGAAGACACTCCTATTGATGGGCCACCTTGGGCAAATCCCTTAATGTCCCTGAGCCTCAGTTTTCTTGTTTTTAAGTAGAGATAATAATACCTACCACAGATGATTGTTTATGGATTAAATAAAATGATGAATAAAAAGCCTAGCATGTAGCCACTTCATAAATAGCTGCTATTATCACTTGGTTCTGTTACGCAAAGTAAGCCTTAGCTTTGACTATTTAATCTTGACTAAGAACGCTGAGGACCAACAGTTATTTTTGGACTTGTCCATAGAACAGGAAAGCCTGGCTAGTACCTGGTTCAGCTGCCCCCTCAGAACACGAGGCTTAGCCTGTAGAATAAAAGTTTGAATTCTTGCATGCACAGCTACCAGGGCCCCACCATTACTACTTTGTCTCACTGGATCTACACTGAAGGTTTGAAAAGCTCCTCAGATGAGCAGAAATCCAAATTGTATTTTGTGATGCTTTTTTTTTTAAAGATTTTATTTATTTCTTTTTAGAGAGAGGGGAAGGGAGGAATAAAAAGAGGGAGAGAAATATCATGTGTGGTTGCCTCTCACACCTCCAACTGGGGACCCGGCCCGCAACCCAGGCATGTGCCCTGACTAGGAATCGAACCGGCGACCCTTTGGTTCTCAGGCTGGCCCTCAATCCACTGAGCCACACCAGCCGGAGCTGTGATGCTTTTTTTGTGGTTTAGATATCATTAACAGGTTTTCCACATCCATAAATATCTTTCTACAACATAACGTTAAATGACTTTATAATACCGATGTTCTACTATGATTTGCTTCAGACTTGCGATGCGGTTCTAGTTCAAGCTAGACATCATGTGTATTAATATCCTTGCTCTTTATCAAGTGACCTTGACTTGAGGCTTACTGCCCAAGCACGGCCTTTTAGTTTCGTGGAGAGAAGTGGCTAAGAGCACTGTGGGCTCTGTTGGCAGCCTCAACTCACACCTGAACCTTGGGCAAGTCGGTTAGCAATGCAGGTCCCAGTTCCTTTACCTTTTAAATAAGGACGATCACAACGACACCTCATAAGCTTGTGGAGATGATTCAATTCATATATGTAAAGTGTTTAGCACAGTGCCTGGCACAGCGTAAACACTTAATAAACCTTAACTATTGAAGAAATAAAAGAAGAAAAAAGCAGCCTCTGACATCTGTGAGCTGGCCAGGCCTTCACAGCTGAGCCTGGCTGTTCTCCTACTGACCATAAACAAGATCACAATACAAGCAAGACCACTTTTGTGACCCACGCTGTAATCATATCTGAATATGATTACACACATAAAACATGAATACTGTCCAAACCACAAAATACAAAACAGTCCCTCTCCCAGCAAATGAGCTGCTTCTTTGCCAATTACAGCTTCCACGTTAGTCTGGTCTCCTCCTAGGTAAGATGTACTCAAATACTCAATAATAAAATCGCCTCTTTCTGACAGCATCCAATCCAGAGCAAAACCTTGCCCCAAATCACCTAACAGAAGCCCAAATTCTCTAATAAGTACTTTCTACCGTCCTCACTAAGATGCCCCACACCTCCCTGGCTGCAGCGAGCAATAATCCAACTTGTTCCACCCAAGCTGAACACCTGTTTTCTTGGTGGCCTTTGACTGGCGGGCATTGACGGTACTACTCTGGAACCCTTTCTTCATAGTGGAACCACAGTGTAGAGAGCTTGGTTTCACCTGGGAACTATATCTCTGTATTATTTGAAATAGGAGTGGGAGCCAAGAAGCAAAGAAGGTTATTCTCAGTTGACTTGAGAAACACCAATACAAGTTAAGGATTAAGAAGCATGGCCACTTTTGAAAAAGGGTCACTACAACTTTTTATCAGAATATTCATTAACCACAAAACACATTCTTAGAATGTAGGTCTGCATATTACCAAACACGAAAATAAGGGGGAAAAAAAGTATCTAGTTGTAAGGTCAAAGGTATAAAGCCATAGCTTGTTCCAATTTATAAACGGGATGTTCCAGAAATCCATTTAAAGTTTGCTTCTAACATAAAAAGAGTCCAATTGAAACTCTATCATAAATGGTCATTAGGTGAGCCTTTCATTGCCAAAGCTTATTCAAGTCTGAGTATGTGGGAAGTACTATTTCAAATGCACCATCACTTACGTGTTCATGTCCAGGTACAAATGCGTTTTCATCAAGGGTGCTCCAACTCAGCAGTATCACCAAATGAGCAATATAGATCATGCCAGGTGCCAATAACTTAACTTCCTAAACTGCACAGGAGGAGTGATCAGGATAGATTACACCGCATAGCGAGAAGCCTGCAGTTAGGCAGCAGGGTTGATTTATCAGTGAATCAGGAGCTCAGCAACATATCAAGGGCCCAGGTGAGCGAACCTGCCCAAACTTTTTGCCCTCACCCTCAGAGCACCTGGGCTGGCTGGCCTCGTGGTGCCAACATGGCGGCAGTACCTACCCACATTCCCACCCAGACAACCAAGCCCAGTGAGAAAGAGGAGACTTTATACCACATCGATCTCTTTTTTTAGGGAGAGGAAGTGCTCTTTCTTCTGCTTCCTTAAATCAACTGGGAGCTTTGGAAACAAAATTCCAATGTTCGGCAACAGGTTTTACTAGTTCCACAGGTGTGTGCTCAAAAGCCAGCCCTACTGCATCAGCCTAACCAAGTTTCACCCCCACCTGAGCGCTAGTGGGAAGTCCACGCTGAGAACTTGGGAGGGCAAACACCTGAGCAAAACTGGCCTCTACCAGCAGCTGTGGGGCAGGGCACAGCAGAAGGCCACAGGGGAGAAACTAACTAGATCTGCCACGGGGACACCTGGCTATCACTAAGAGATTTGTATGTTAACCATTAGGCGACGACCAACAATGAGAAATACAAAAGATTTGTTATAAAAGATGTGATGGCTCTATCTCAATCCTTTCATCCCCTGCAAACACTGGAAAATGAGGGGTGGAGGGGAACAAGTTTCAGCTCAAGACTGTTAAATCAATTAAATAAGGAGGTAATGTCATGGAGGCCTCCATGAGCAAGCCCAAGTCTAAGCCTGTAAATGCCTCAAGGTGACAAAAGCCAAATGTTAGGGACGACCAATCACAGCGAGGCTCAAAGCTATAGCCAACCAACCAGTCATTCCTCTTTGTTTTCACACTTTATATGACTTACCTCTGGCTCCTAACCGCTTCGAGTTTGATGCTGTCTGATCTGAATCAATTTTTGCCCAAATAAACTCTAAACATTTTGAATGTGCCTCAGCTTACCTTTTCGCAGTTCTGGTGTCAGAACGGGGAACTGAAGGAGCCCCCACCAGCCTCCAGGAACTACGAGCAACCCAGCACAGGTACCTGGAAGCCCCTTGGGTACGCGGCTTCCTCCCTGCCTCTGGAGATGCTGGCGAAGTCCGTCTCGGGTCCTGGATCCTAGCGCCACAGCTTTTGTGTTCTGAGCTTTCAGACTTTATTTGAGCATCTCCCTTTCCAGGCCAGGTCAAGAAACTGCCTGGAAGTGGACTGGTTCTGAATGGAAAACCGGACCGGATCTCGGGATGGACTGGGTGGATGTAGAGCCTGGATCAGGAGCCAGCGTGAAGCCTCAGCTGAATAAAATTTTGTTTTAAAGTTGAGCAAGTAGATGAACCTTACCCGAGACAACCCTGAATTACAGTGGAGAACTGTTAACCACCTTAGATAACCTTATCCATGGCCAAGGGGCCCTAGAGGAAAGGGGATCTCAGCCAGGCACTCACTATAAAGGACAGAGGGAAAACTAGTTTCCCATCATACAGCTTCTGGTGACTAGGATGAGACCCGCTGGGACAGCCCGCTCACTCCGGAGCCCGCAGCCGGCATCCTGGGCAAACGTGCAGAAACCAGCAAAGGGGGAGAATTCTCGCCAAAGTCAGCTCGCTCAGGCCTCTCTCAGTGCTGCCTGGTCGGGAGAGGGAGGTAAAATTCCACACGGTCCCTTCCTTTCCCAATTCACACGGGCAGGGAACAGCAGTGGTGATTGATCCCTTCTCTCTCAGGGACAACTTCTGGCTTCTGGGGTGTCTTATTTTATGACCTGAGAACCTGGCTTGGCAACCGTCTGGTTAGGGGCCCCAAACACACGGCCGGACAGAATTGTGGGTGGAACGCCGTTCATGGCTCGACGTGGCTGGGCAGGACGGTGGGTTGTACCCCATGTGCAGCTAGGATCCCCCTGCCTGTTGCCAGCTCTCAGGAGAATTGTCCAAGGCTTTCCTTCCTCGGTCATCTTTCGGAGTGGCTCTGGCTCTTGGGAGGGTAGCGTTTCTTGCACCCTCTTTGAGGTCCCCTCTTGGGTCCGTGGGGTTGCTCGATACTGCTGGGAATATTTAGTATTTGTCCGGCTGGAACCTGACAAGATGTTTGAAAGGAAGTTTCCAAGTAGCTCTATGAAGTTGGTCAGATTGGAAACTGATATTCAGAGCCTGACAGGAACTTTTTAAAAGGCCTTTCTCTTTAGCTAAAATGAACTGTGTACCCAAAGGAAAAGGAAAACATTCTGAAGCCATGGTGGAAGGATTTACTAAAACACTCCAAAGACACACGGCTCTAAATCTAGAACATAGGAACCTTTTAATTGCCATCTTAAAGATCTGCTCCCTGCTGTAAAGAAGCAAATTGAGGATGATGTAGTTGGATGGCTGGGTCAGTGTCTGTTAGGGCCAAAGACCTCACGTTGCTTGCCCCGTGACCAGCCACCTGCATCAGACCTTGCAAAACAGGCTACAGCCAGTGGTCACTGTTCTCAGAAACTGTTGCCTGCGGGCACGCCAGGTGTCCTGTGTTCCAGAAACTACCACTCCCTGTTGTGTGGCCTGCAGTTGCGCCTGGGGTCCTGTGTTCTCGGAAACCTCCTCTCCCAGTTTTGCAAGAATCAACCGTTTTAGCCTGCCAGGTCACGGTGCTTGCCTGGACTCTGACAATTCTGTTACCCAGGACTAAAGCCCTTAAAAACCCCTGCTCTGTTTCTGCTCAGGGCTACAGTTACTCCAGACTCAGCCCGCCTTCCTGGACCTCCCCAATAAAGGCTTTGAACTGATTTACACGTCTCCTCCCTTCTTCGTCACATGAGTGTAACAGTGTCTAGATATTATTCAGGTTGCAACCAAATTCCCTGCGGAATGATAAACAACTGTGTGTCTTACAGGCATCAAGATGCAAACAGACATGCAGCTCTAGAAACAATGCAGAGCCCACCTATTCTTTCTACCCATCCCCAAGCCTCCCTACTCGTCTCAAAAGTCTTGCAGATACTGTACCATATCTGGACTTAAGGAATAAAAGCCCTTCTTGGAGAAACTTAACATCCTTTCTCTGGACCTCTGAGATGTAAATGTTCTACCTGGTCTCCTCCAGGAACTCAAAGCCATCTCTTGAAATGCACATTTCAGGGAGGTCATTCTTAGCAGAGAAGACAAAGCTAGTTGGCAATTAGGTGAACGAAAAACCTTAGAAGTTTTTGTTTTTTTTTTTCTACAAAAGTTAATAAAAGCTTTAGTTGTCTGAGCAGGTGACCTTAACTTATTCCATCTGCCAGAAACAGA
Organism: Furipterus horrens; assembly: GCF_987537825.1. Taxonomy (NCBI): domain Eukaryota; kingdom Metazoa; phylum Chordata; class Mammalia; order Chiroptera; family Furipteridae; genus Furipterus; species Furipterus horrens. The sequence continues at coordinate 114,733,506 of NW_028327187.1, read as the reverse complement.
ATTTGGATCCAGCCACTCCTTTATAACTAATGAGTTTCTCATGGCTAAAATTTTTCAATGAAAGCCTAAGATCTCTGCAGCTGTCTGTATGTTTATGTATGTCTATGCATGTATGTTACAGATATGTTATATTTTTTACCTTGGGATGGTATTACTAAAATTAACTTGTAAAACTCTGTATTTAATATGTTTAAAGACAAACAAGCATTTATACAAATCAAGTATACCATCAGAAATATAGAACCCAAGTGTTTTTCAAGTTCACATGATCTAGGATTATAGTCAGTAAACAAAAGCTAGTATAAATGTGTTCGTTTAATTAAAAGAGGCATTACATATAATACCTTTATTTTACCTAGGTTTACCAACAGTCAGATAAGCTCATTTATCTGCAAGAAAGAAAACTTAAGATGGTGGTTAGCTGCTATACCCACAGCTACCAGCCAGCAGTACATCAGATGGTGTCGGTGAGCGTGGAGAAACAGAAACAAGATGAATAATGAGGTGAATGGCAAAAACAATTCTTCCACGGATCTGGCATCATAACCTATTAGTTTCACAATGTTACAGACCCCCGCCCATGCTTCTCTGGAACAGCTGTGGGGTCCGATTGCCCGCCGCCAAGAAGCATGACTCCCAATGCAAGGCTTTGGTGAAAAAGGAAAGGGGTTGTTTATTTAAAGGTTATACAGATTCAGAATAATGGCAGATTTCTGCCGTTAAGTCCCACTCACTTTAAAAGACCCACAGAACACATAGTTTTGCCTCCCTTTGCCAAATCAGGCCAGTTTCAGAATACAGCAGTCAGAGGTGCCGTCTTTCAGAAAAGCAGAAGTCTGCAGCTCAGCTTCCCCGGTCACAGTTCAGCTCCAAGCATTTCTCATGAATCGGTGCTTGGTTAGGCAGGTCCCCACAGCTCCAGCCTCACCAGCCGTGCCGCCGCGTTCTCCAGGCAGGCTTCCCCAGTGGGTCTCCTCTTTCTTACTCCAGCTCTTAATCCCAAATCGCAAGGCATCTCCTTACAGACCAGACCTCATGGTGGACTGGGGCCAGGCCTGCACCCTTTCAGACCTCATGGCTGACTCTTCTCTCTCTCAGCCTGCCCTTATTTTAAATGCTGACCCGTAACTTTCTACAAGACCTCATATCTGGCCCCTCTTAGATGTGCTATTTTGCCAGCTCCCTCGTATCTTTTACCTTCTTTTGGCTGCCATCTTTAGTCAGGGCAACAGTTCCCCATGACACAGGTGCTCTATAAGCTCCCCCCAACCTATGTCACCAGTGACTATATACTCTGAAAGTCATGTAGTCCTTTTGCCCCTGACAGCAGTCTGCTTCCCTTCAGGAAGGACATGGCTCTCAGCTTGCCATTGTTATGAAAAGTACTTTAAACTCTGTATCCTTCACTCCCCCTTCCCCCACCCATTGGGCTATGGGGAATTTCTCCTATATTCTGGGGACTCCCGCTTTGCACCCTGTTTCAACAATGAGACAAGAGCAACCTAACTTGGATGGTAACTGAGAGCAGCACTAAGACCAAAGTTTTAGTCAATCAATGATATATAAGAAGATGACCAAACGGGGGGGGGGGGGTAGGGAAGAGGGGGTGGGGGATTATTAAACTAATTAAAGGAAGCCATCAGGCTGAGGTGGCTCTAATGCCCCGGAGGCCTACGTAAGCAAAGCCAGATCTCAGCCTCTAAGAGCCTCGAGGACAGGAAATCCAAATGCAGTCAAAAGCAGCCAAGTGGTCTTTCTACCAGAGTCAGTCAATCATTTCCTCCTTTCTTCTGCCTTTTGTCTGTCTTTCCCTGAGCTCCTGACAGTGAAGCACTCCTAGCCACCTCCACTTTGGCACACAATTCCAAAGGAGTTTTGCTGAAATGAATTCTTAGAAGTTTTCATATGCTTCAGTTTTTCTGTTCAAAAAGATCAACGTCCTCTTTGGAGCGTTTTAGACACCAGCCCTCCTCCTAGAAAGACCTGAGTGCTTGTATCTACTTTCTTCCGTCCCAACTGTATCAGAGCACAGAACAGGCTTGCACCTGCTCACACACTGCTCTGCCCTGCCTGAAATGTATCCTCTCTGAGGCCAGGGGTAATCTCTGCCTGCTGCTTTGTGTCTAGCATTCAGCCCAGGGAGGCTCAATAAATATTTGTTGAATGAATGAATAGAATGAGTGAATGGATAGATGGCAGACAAGGAGAAATGGTTGAGAAATATTAACAGCAAGCATTTACCCAGCACTTATTTTATCCCAGGCACTATGCAAAAGCATGTACGCGTTAAAAGAGTGATTTATTCCTAAAACAACCCTATGAGGGAGGAGCCACTATTATCTTCACTTTAAATGTAAGAAAACTATCTCACAGAGAGACTAATGAAGGTTACAAACCGTTAGATAGGACAGGGTCTCAAGGTCTGGGCAGTTCTAAATGATATTACTAAATGTTATTCTTGCTAAAGGTTAAAATGTAGCACAGTATTTTATAAATACAGGTGTTAAACGTGGTGCGCTTGACAGGAACCCTACTGGATAAATGTAGCCAACTGAAAAGATACAATCAAAATGTAATTTACCAAGTAGTATAGTATATAAGCAATGGCTAAGCCTCCCTTCAGGGAAATAGCTTTGGATAAGAATCCCCTGTCTCCTTTCCTTGCTGCAAATAAATAAAACTACTTTGTGACAACCTCATCTCATTCTTGAACAGAACACACCAAGCAGTGAGCCCCTTGAGTTCAGTAAGAAAAGTAGGAAGAGACAAGTGTGGGACTCAACGCCAGAGCCCACCCCATGTTTTTGCCTTTACACCCAGGAGAGAAGCATGCTCCACCCAGGTTGGAGATGGAGACCTCTCTATCGGCTCCTAATCCAGAGGGGGGCTATAAGAGATGCTGCCATTGGTGGGACTTGTAGCTTTTGGGAGCCTGAAGGCTTTTGTATTCTTGGACATTTTAAGGGGACAGGGGAAAAGGCTTTACCCAAGGACATAAGAAGGTGTGGAAATGAAGATGAAAGAAAGCATCTAAAGTCTCTATTCACCAGCCAGAAAAATTAAAAGGCTAATGTTTCAGTTGCACTTTAGCTATGACATGCAATTACTTGCGCCACAGAACTCCCTCTGCTATGTATGGGGGTCTTCCCCTAACCTGTCCCTCCTCTGGTGGCCTGTATTCTAGTCAATGGACCTATCACTCACCGAACTCAGTATGTCAAAATAATTTCTAAGTCTCTCAAGGTTCCTCCTTCCCTCTCGCCTTACTCATCCAATTAGTCATTGAGTTTTGTGGACTTTATTTCATAAATCTGTATTCTGTTCATCCATTAAATGTTTATTGTGTGCCATGAGTATACAATGATGAACTGGGGATCTGCCCCCAGCCCACCCACCACCACCGCTTCAAGAACCTGAGCATCTTAAAGAGGGCATTTTGCAAAGGAACAGCAGTAAATGCAAGAAACGCGTGAGTAGAAGGCTGGTAGGGAACCTTGGCGGAGTATATGATTCATCTAGGGAAGCTTGACGGTTTTTCTCTTGGCCATGTCCAACCTGAAAGATGAGGGAAGTGTACCAGAAACCCAGGGATAAGGGAGGCAAGTGCAAATTTCTGGAGGCAAAAACAGAACCCCGAGTGCGGGGAACGGGCAGTTCACTACCACCTCGGAGCCTCAAAGATGCTCCCTGCTGGGTCTTAATCCAGTAACTGCTTCACTGCCCCCCAATTTACCATTCCTGGAAAGAAGCGGGGAGGGGGGGAACAGCACCCAAGTCTTTTCTGTCTCTGGAAGTTTGCCTTTCAAGAAGTCTCCCAGCACTTGTCCCTCGTTCATCCTGAGCACTCTCTCTGTGTAGGTACTTTGCAGTACCAGCCTAGCAGTACCTCTCACCTTTGGGGGGTTTTCCATGTATTGGAGAAGACAGACCTTGAGGAAGTAACTCTGAGAACTGGGGGCTGGGAAACCATGCTGGCAGCCGAGACTTAAGACGTTAACGACCTGGTAGGGACTCAGCGCCCACTGTCCACCCGCTGCTACTGGGGGACTCCAGGCCTGCCACCTGCTTGTCCTCGCCCAGGTTTGCCTTAGTGCTTTATTCACTCCCTTACCACCCTTCGCCCTCCGCCCAAGGCCACTGCCCATCTAGACCTGAGTCCAGCCCCAGAACTTCTTCGAGTAGCCACAGGGGGCGACCAGCAGCTCGGCAAGGTGGCCAGCGCGGCGCGGCCAGGAAGCTCCTGCAGAGCAGCCGCCCGCGGGCCTCACCACCGCCAGTTCCACCCCTGGCAGGCTCTCTCCTAAGAACTTTCCACACGCAGGCCAGAGAGCACACGCCCGGCGCGATGACACCGTGGGAGCAGCCCGCGTCAGCCGCCTTTCCCAGGGGGGCGGGGAGGGGGCGCTCTGCGGGAAGACCTTGGCCACGCTGGGGCTTTCAGATCGTAGCCTTCCCGAGCCTGGGGGGGGATCGCTGGGGCATGCTTGGGTGGGGGGAGGCGGAGCGAGTCCCGGGCAGCTCAGAGGTCCAGCTGCAGCTTAGGGCGGGCAGAGGCGGGATCGAGGGCGGGGCGGCCGCAGCCTCCGCCATTCCCCGTTTCCTCCCTCCCACCCCCGCCGCAGCGCACCACCTCCCCGCTCCCACCCCCCCGTCTCCCACCGCGCGCGCTCCGCCCGCCCCGGAGCCTCGCCCTCCGCCACGATGAGCAAATGAGCGCGAGCGAGGGCATGAAATTTAAATTCCACTCAGGGGAGAAAGTGCTGTGCTTCGAGCCTGACCCCACCAAGGCCCGAGTGCTGTACGATGCCAAGGTGCCGCCGCGGAGGGACAGGGAGGAGGAGCGGGTCGCGGGGGTGCGGAACGGGGTGCGGGTGTGGGTGCGGATGGCGGCGCGGAGCAGGGTAAGCGGCGGGGCCCGGGAGCTCCCTGCCCATGACAGCTGGGCCTCCGCGGCGCGGCGCGGACAGCAGGGAGCGCTCGCGGGCGCCGCGCTGGGGAGTCGGGGCCCAAGCGCTTCCGCTTCCGTCCGGCGCACGGGGCTGCGCACGCGCTCTCGGAAACCTTGCGGCTGTGGTGTCGCGATACTATCGTCGCGTTTGATTTGCGCACGTGACGTCATCAATCTCCGCGCGTCCGGGAGGCCCCTCACGGAAGGCGTGTTAAGTCTCATCTTGCGCGGAGCGCCGCGCGGGCTCCCGTGCGACGGCCTGACCAACAGACCCAGGTCCTAATCCGTAGCGCCATAGCGCTAGCTGTCGAGTCGCGATGTCATTGTTCTGGGGCCCCAGATGTGTTTGGGCCCTTCCCATAGGCCCCGAGAGCTAGGTTGACCCGGTGGTTTCTTCCCTCGGGGCCTTGCAGCATTTACGTTTTCAATCCCCGAGGTGGGCCCCGTGCCCATCACCTAAGTTTAAGGCGCTCGCTGGGTGTTGAGCCACATCTGCACCTCCTCGGGTCTGGGTGGCGAGAGGGAGTGGGCATCGTAGTGCAGGGTTGGGGGCTGGCTCGGGACCCCAAGTGCGTCTGGGGAGCGCTGCCCATCGGGGACTTCCCAAGGTTCCCGGGCTCTGCCAGTTCTGCTTTAGGGCTTCGCCTCCGCAACCCTGTCTATTTTCTGTTTGCTTTTCCTCCGCCTTCCCCGCCTTGAGTGTCCCCAGGGGTGACATGCTCCGTTATTTGCCCCCGATGTTCCCTCAGGGGACACCGCTGGAAGGGTTGGTAAAATCTGCCAGCCATCCTGGCCCTGAACGCAGTGGGAGCTGGGAAGACTACAACTCCCAGAGGTCTCAGGGATGCAGCTCTCTTGTCTGGCCGGGACTCTTTAATGACAGATTGGCTAGCCAATGGCTTCAGAAGCTGCATCTAGTCCCACATTCAGAGACCAATCACGGGGAGGTTGGAGGGATGTTTCCTATTTTGAGGCGCCCACTCAGGAAGTAAATAGAATTGAAAGGAAAAATGTTTCAGACTCGCTCTCAATCTAAAAAAGGAGCGAATGCTTTCTTTTTATTTTTTAGGAAAGGTCTGTGATCTAGTTTTCCTGATCTAGCTTCCAGCGTTCCGTATGTTCAGTCATTTGTGGACAATACTTTTTGGTTTCAGATTGTGGATGTTATTGTTGGGAAAGACGAAAAAGGCAGAAAGATCCCAGAATATCTGATCCATTTTAATGGTTGGAACAGAAGGTGAGTGTATTTGTTAAATTGGCCTGAAAATTGACAATCTCGGCAGCACAGGAACATTGCAGGCTTCCTTGTTAAGTTTTAGAAACACTTGTAGAAAAGTTTCATGTCCTGTTCTTCCTTTTTGCTTTTTTAATCAAGCCTTGCCTTTTGAGAAGAATGCTTACTTTTAAGTTGATTATATTTGGGTTCTCTGTGGCTAATTCTGGAAACCTCAGTTGCTTTTATATCTAAATGAGTTCCATTTTCAGTTTATTTGCATTTCTTTGTGATTTTAAAATATTTAAATGGTTTTCTGAAATTTAACTGATTCTGGGACACTTCTGTTCCTGTGTGGTGCTTTTAGCATTTGTTTCATAGCAAATAAAATACTGAACTTTACATCCTTTCTTGTTTGTTTGTTTTTTAGCTGGGACAGGTGGGCAGCTGAAGATCATGTCCTCCGTGACACCGATGAAAATCGGAGATTACAGCGTAAATTGGCAAGAAAAGCTGTAGCTCGCCTGTGAGAAATGATCACAAATGTGTTTTCTCTTAGTGTGTAGAATTTTTATGCTGTAAACATAAAAATAGGATAAGCATGGTTTATTATGCAACTTAACATATTGAAACTATGTCAGTGAAGAGTGTTTCTGCTATGTCTTATGTGACTGCTTTGTTTTCCATAAGGATAGTCTGAAATGGAAATCACCGTTTATGCTCTAAAGTTTAATTATTTGTCAGGTGCTTAAGAATCTGTTATTATATCTTGTTTTTATCTCAAGACTCATATCACTGAACATCAAAATCTCTTTCTTTTTCATTTTTATTTTTTCCCCCACAGAAACACAGGAAGAAAAAAGAAGCGCTGCCGCTTGCCTGGTGTTGATTCGGTCTTAAAAAGCCTCCCCGTTGAAGAAAAAGATAAAAATGATGAGAACTGTGAGTGGCTTCACTTATTTTCTCTGGTCCAAAGAACTTTTACTTAGTTCTTGTATACTGCAGGATTGAGAGGGAGGAATCCTGGAAATTACTGGCAGGGGGATGTTTTAAGTTCATTATTCGTACTTGCCCTTTTGCGTTTGACAATGAAGGCAGCAGTCAGTAAGTCCATAACTAGTCGTCATCAGTCATGCTCCTCGTCACTGCCTTCTCGGCCAGTGTCTTTATACTCATCCCTCAGGGGTCCTTTCTCATGTTTTCTTCTTGGCACCACCTGGGCCTTGGCCTCACCTTCCAATGCAGCAGGTAACCATGGGATCCTAGGTGACGGAACACTTTTATTTATTTATATTTTATTTTTTATGATGTTGGCTTCAGGCTTCTCATATATAGCCTTAATTATGTTAAGGTATGCTCCCTCTATTCCCATTTTGCTGAGTGTTTTCAACATAAATGGGTGTTGTACTTTATCAAATGCTTTTTCTGCATCTGTTGATATGATCATGTGATTTTTGTCTTTCATTCTGTTTACATGATGTATTATATTTATTGATTTGCGAATATGAAACCATCCTTGCATCCCTGGGATGAATCCCACTTGATCATGGTGTATGATCTTTTTGATGTATTGTTGGATCCTGTTTGCCAATATTTTATTGAGGATTTTAGCATCTATGTTCATCAGTGATATTGGCCAGTAGTTTTCTTTCTTTGCTGTGTCTTGACCTGGTTTGGGGATTAGGGTAATAGTGGCTTTGTAGAAAGAGTTTGGGATTTTCCCCTCTTCTTGGATTTTTTGGAATAGTTTGAGGAGGGTAGGAGTTAGTTCTTCCCTAAATGTTTTGTAAAATTCGCCTGTGAAGCTAGGATCCTAGGTGATGGAACACTCTTAGCTCATTTTCCTGTGTGGCTTTGCATTCGTTGAAATTGGTGTTATATTTTTCAAAATAAATTGCTATGCTGAAAGGCACAGTATTTGTGTCCAGCATCTAAAACATCGGTAGGACTGCAGGTGGTTTTTCCCAGCAGTGGGACGCGCGTGTCCCCTGAGAGAATGGCGAGAGTCTGGGAAGTATGCAGTTCAGGTTTGCTTCATGCTCTTTATTTCTCCTAGCGGTAAGCACTTCCTCTGATGACAGCAGTGAAGAAAAGGATGAGGCAGTAAGTGAAGAAAGTGGCGCTGAAGGAAAGACTGAAGTGGTAAAACGTCTTTTTATTATGAAAACTGTTTCTCTTTGGTGTGTATTTTAGTGGTAAAATTCTTCGGTCGGAAAGCATTTTCTAAAAATGCGTTTTGTAACCAAATATTATTTAAGGTTGTACTTCATGTTTAAGGGAAGAGAACCCTTATTTATAGTCACTGTAGCAACCTCTCGGTGGCTCTTTGTAGCCATAAAGTATTTTCAGAAATGACAGGTACCTCTTTCTTTTCAATGAGATTGTGAGCTTTATTTTTATAATGGTGACTGTTTTTAAGTGTTGCGTATCAGTTTGGCATCTTCTGCCTGCCTTCATAGTTAATGTAAATTCTGCTGGAAAAATTAAATGGGGAAGGAAGAAAGCATTTGCAATGTGGTTAGTGTCCTAAAACAAGTTAACTTTTGGCCTTTTATGTATTTTTCTTTAGAACGTGCTATCATGACTGGTGTCAATGTTGAGGATTACCTGGGTTTATATTATAGTTGGCTCTCATGTGTTAGTCTTTTGGATATACACTCCCCTGCTGTTTTAAGATGTTTAAAACTCTGGAGTTGTGATATTGCAGAAGGAAAAAGTGGAGCTGCACAGAAAAAGGGAGATGGAAGAACGAACAATAACTATAGACATCCCTGAAGTTCTGAAGAAGAAGCTGGAGGACGACTGTTACTATATCAACAGGAGGAAACGGGTATGCGGGGGCAACACATAAAACATGGATCTGTAATAGAACGTTCACTTAGCTGTGTCTTGTAATCATAGACTCAACCAGTTGAGACCCTTAGGGGAATGAAATTTCTGTCTGAGGTTTTGTATTGAGTTGGGTTTTAAAATTATCGCTAGTGCCTTGCTGCTGATTAAGTTAACGTATGCACAGTCTGTTTCCCAGCTCTGGCTCCCCCTTAGAATCCTCCAGGGAGCTTTTCAGAGACCTGGTGTCTGGGCTTCCACCCAGGGGGTAAGGCGCAATTGATCTGCGGTAAGGGTGGCTGTGGATATAGTCTTAGAGGCTCCCCAGGTGGTTCTAATGGATCACTAATATGAGAATCACTGCTTGTATTTATTTTAAAAATTGATACTGTAATCTGCATGGTGATATCAGTAGACAAAAAAAAATCAAAAGGCTTCTAAGCATATATTTTTTAAAAGGTTCTCTTTGAACCAAGTAGGCTTTATTTCTGAATTTAAAAAATGATATAGGCAAGACCGCTGTTTGTTGGAATATGTGTGAGTGCATCTGATGTGCACATTTTTGTTAACAGTTAGTGAAATTGCCATGCCAGACCAACATCATAACTATTTTGGAATCCTACGTGAAGCATTTTGCCATCAATGCAGCCTTTTCAGCCAATGAGAGGCCTCGTCACCATCACGCTATGGCACATGCCACCATGAACGTGCATTACATCCCAGCGGAAAAGAAGTGAGTTGGGTAGCAGTTGGCACCCTGTGGTTGTCTCTTTGTGTATTAGAGAAGTCACTTTCACTTAGAAGAGGCTACGCTATCTCCATTTCAGTTATGAATTCATACAATATTTCACTTAATATACAATTAAATAGCAAAATATTATCCCTCTTTTGAAAGGTTTAGTAAGGATATCTGGTCTGGATGCAAGACCAAGACCAGTTTGTTCAGTGATGTCATTTAGGGGGATAATTCTTTTTTCCCTTGAGGAGCACCGGAATAGGCAATGAGAATTTTATCAAAGCTTGTTTAGGAACACGTCCTTATTCCAGTCTGTGTAGTTTCCTCATAGTCTTGCCTTGGCACATGGAGCTCAGCTGGAGTAGAGTCGGATAGGTGGCTTGTTCAAGTCCAAATAGGAGTTTTAGGCATTCATCGGGTCTGCCCCCTTCAGTCCCCAGTGATTGGGGTCTGTCCACCTTCTGGAGCACAAGCTGCTTGAATGCCTTGTGTGGCACTGAACGTAATCATTTGTGTTCAGTGTTGTAAGTTAAAATTACTGGCATACTCACTGCACATGAGGATGTGAGCCAGTCTTGCCATTTAATCCTTTATTGTTGGCACCTACAAATTCATTTCATCCTTTACGTGTAGGTATAATATATAGTTGAGGCTGTCCTGCCTCCCAACGCCCCCGCTCGGTCGGAAACTCCCTGTCCCGCAGGGGTTTCAGGACCATGGCAGAACTAATTTATCCAGGACACTGTATTTTGTCTGGAGGGATGGGAAGCAGCTGATCTCTCTAGGGGAGAATGCAGATTTACAACCTTATGGTGACATTTTGGAAAGTTCTTGGATCTCTTTTTTTAAATCTTTCTAGCGTTGACCTTTGTAAGGAGATGGTGGATGGATTAAGAATAACCTTTGATTACACTCTGCCATTGGTTTTGCTGTATCCCTATGAACAAGTTCAGTATAAAAAGGTGACTTCGTCCAAATTTTTTCTTCCGATCAAGGAAAGTGCCACAAACCCTAGTAGGTAAGTTCCAGTGTGGGGAACTGGGCTGGAATTTGAGCCCCTCTGTCCCTCTTCCCAAAGACAGTGGAGCAAAGAGAATGCGGCCCGAGAAGGGTAGGAGACGTAGGGCAGTTGGGTTTGAGTTTAGCTCTCTCGCTTTGCTGGTTGTGGGACTTGGGGAGGTGCCTTCTGAGCCTCTTACTTCCACGTGTCTACCGTGGAAAGAACATCTGCCACCGTGGGTAGTTACTGTTAAATGGGGAAATTTATGAAGGGCCGGCCACCAGTGGCCCCCCAAGTAAAGGTTAGTTCCGTTCTCGCTGCGCTGCGTCGTCACTTCTGTGAGTGACCAAGCATAACCACATCTCTTCTCTGTGAGGGCAGCACAAGGCCCCCCAGCTCGCGTCTCTGCTTGCATCGGCACAGGCTGCAATCCCCCTCCCGCGTGCGTCTCCCTGAGTGCCGTGTTCTCGTGGCTTCCGCTCACCCGTGTCCTCCTGCCTGCTCCGTCTGCCTCTGTCCGCCCCTGCCCCTGCGGACCGTGCTCCCCGAGGGAGGCGCTCTTGTCTGCTTGCGGCCTCGCTCAGCGTGCTCTCCCTTTCCTGTTGGTGTCGCTCCGGCTGAGAGGCCTGTACAGCTCGGTGGGGGCCTGCGTAGGTGTCCCCGGGCCGTACCCCGAACCTCTAAGCTCCCAGTGTCCCTGCTGAACTGTGCTCTCACGGATTTGAGGCTTTCTGCAGTTACATTATGGTAGCGTCCTGGCCTGCACCCACTAGGTGCCAGTAGCGCCTCCCAATTGTGACAGCCAGACACTCCCAGCCGAGAGCCTTCCCTCGGGCAAATGTGAAAGGGACAGCAGTGGAGAGGGGTAACACGGTTGACTTAGTAGGAAAGCCGTCGCCTTGGCGCACGTGGGCGTGAACGTGTGCAGCCCTGCTGGGGTGCAGTTGGGAGCATGTCCTCCGTTCGGCCCCAAGGAGGACACGCGGGAGCCACTCTCGGTCCGGCAAAGGCCGGGGCGCGCGACTCTGCCCCCTTGCCTCCGTAGGAGCCAGGAGGAGCTCTCGCCAAGCCCGCCGCTGCTGAATCCGTCCACCCCGCAGTCCACGGAGAGCCAGCCGACCACGGGCGAGCCGGCCACCCCCAAAAGGCGCAAAGCCGAGCCGGAGGCCTTGCAGTCCCTGAGGCGGTCCACGCGCCACTCGGCCAACAGTGACAGGCTGTCTGAGAGCAGCGCGTCGCCTCAGCCCAAGCGCCGGCAGCAGGACACGGCCGCCAGCATGCCCAAGCTGTTCCTACACCTGGAGAAGAGTAGGTCCTTCCCGGGGTCCTGCGGGGGCCGCGGGCGGGGCGGGGGGCGCGCACCCACACTCACCCCCTCGCCTGCGGGGCTCCGACTGCGGCTCAGCCCGGACTCAGGCTCCGGGGCTGCTTTCCCTCGTCTGGGCGCGGCTGCCTGGGAGGGGGCGGCCAGCTGGGCTTCCGCTCTGCAGCTGGCTGCTTGGCACCCCCTGCTTCAGCTCTGCGTCACAGGGCTGTCATCGGTCCCTCCGCGTCCCCTCCCCCTGCCCCTGTGCGTTTGCCTCCTGTGGGCGTGAGCTCTGATCAGGGGGTCGTGCAGCATGTAGCCGTCTGCCTGTGGCTTCTTTCACTCAGCACCATGTGTTCAAGGTTCATTTTGTTGTAGCTTCTACTAGTACTTGACCCCCACCTTTATTTCCCCCAAATGATATTCTAGGTACTGTCTTAAAATAGGAGAGTCTTATTGTTAAAGACGGATGCGTTCTCTGCTATTCGTCACTGTCTTCCGGCGGTCTTGTTCATAGCCATGGGACTTATGAGTAATGAACATCTTTTCCTTTTGAAGAGACACCTGTGCATAGCAGGTCATCGTCACCCATTCCTGTGACCCCTAGCAAGGAAGGGAGCACGGTGTTCGCCAGCTTTGAAGGCAGAAGAACAAATGAAATAAATGAGGTAGAGTTCGCGTCTGTTCTTCCCCGGCAGTGGGTCCTTCCGTCCGTGGTTGCCTAACCCTGCGGGAGGAAACCGGGTTTCTGGAGAAGGATACGCATTACGTTGCTCTTGCTCTGGATAGTAACAGAACTGAGGCTATGATGTGCAACACTGTGATTTTTGCTTTCTAAAATGAGAAAACTCTTAGGATTCCAGCCCTGTGCTTGCATTCATCTTTGATCTGAAATAACTATAAATATTGATGTATGAGTATAGGAAGTCCTCATTTAACATCGTGGATAGGTTCTTTGACTTTAAGCGAAGCGACATAAAATAAAACCAGTTTTACCGTAGGCTTGCACATTGGCTTGTTGTTACTCTTTCCTCCCATTTTCGGGTCCAGCTGTGGAGCAACTCCTCATGTGCCACACGGACAGGAGTCTTGGGGGTGGGAATGTGACACTTGATTGGTGACATTGGCCTGCTGGCCTGAGAATGTCGAAGCATGTGGACTTCTGCCAGAATTCCAGATGCTGAGGGCTGTTGGGAATGGAGTACAGTAGCCCCGCGCTACATCACGGTTCACTTATCGCGGCCTCACTGTATCGCAGGACTTTTTAAAATATTATATTTAATTATTTATCACGGCATTTTGCGGTACTGTATACGTATGTTGTTAAAGCAATGTAGGTTTAAGAGTGGGGAATATGTTTAAGAACATAAGGAGTGTTTATAAAAGTGTGGAAAAGGTTAATAAGGGAGTGGGAAAGGTTAATAAGGGACTGGGAACGGTTTATAAGTGTGTGGGAACGGTTTATAAAGCCTTAAAATATATATAAGTACTAAAATAAATGTAAGGTTCCTACTTCGCGGGTTTTCACCTACCGCGGGGGGTCTAGAACGTAATACCCGCGATAAGTGAGAGATCACTGTAGTAAGTTATAATAACAAAGTGTGTGTGCTCTTCCCAGGTCCTGTCCTGGAAACTTGTACCCGACAGTTACCCTCCAGGTGACCAGCCGCCTCCACCCTCTTACATTTACGGGGCGCAACACTTGCTGCGGTTGTTTGGTAAGAAATCCTGGTCCCGGCTTTCTCTGTCCTCCCCTCCTTTTTTTTCTTTTCCTTTGGTTTTAACACTTTTGTTAGCTTAGGTGCATCTTGTGGTAATTTGGAGGTCTAAGAAAAATTATTGAAAAGCATCCTCTTTAAAGAGAGGCATTTCATGCATCTTAAATTTCATAAGAACTATACTTGTAACATTTGTACTACTACTGTGTCTTCGTGTTCACGCAGAGATTTTAGTCTTGTTGGATAATGGGGGATGTTAATTCCAGTTCAAATAAGGATCAAGAGGGACCCATTCCATTTCCAGATTCTGCCGATTCTAAGTGCTTTTTTTCTTTTTAATGCAGTGAAACTTCCAGAAATCCTTGGGAAGATGTCCTTTTCTGATAAGAATCTGAAGGCTTTACTGAAGCACTTTGATCTCTTTCTGAGGTATTTTTATTACTCTGTCAAAACTTAAGCTCTCCTTCCTTATATAGACTGCCTTATATATTATTGCTCTGCATTTCTCTTTAGCAAATGTGGAAGCCAGGTCTGATATTTTAAGTAGTGGCGACATCACCTAAGTATGCTTGGTTGTAAGTGTAATTGTAACATAGGGGATTTTGGGCTATTTCTTTTTTCCATAATTTATCTGCTTTCTAAGTCAAGGGTATTCGTTGCACAGAGGTAAAATTTTTTGTGTCACCAGAAGAATTCAGTTGGATAATCTCGTGAAAAGAAAATTAAGTTTCTATAGTAGAAGTGATTGACTAAGATAGATAATTTAATTTTGTATTTTTTATTCAGGAGTCCCTGAAGCATTAGACTCTTTGTTGCAAGTACATAAACTAATGTAAATATTAGCATTTACAGTTTGGATCTGGGGGGTTTACTTTACAGTTAAGATAAATGACTCTGGCTAACGGTTTGTGAATTCAGAGAAGGGTGTTATTATTTCCTTCACCTGATAGAGCCGGTCATTTCAGTGCATCACAGGATCGTGCCCCCCGCTTCCTTTCCCCTCCCACCTCCACGCGGTGGGCCCGGCCTCCTTTATGTGGGCCCGGCCTCCTTTATGCCTGCGGCCCAGCTCTCTGCCTCCCCCTCACCCAGATGTCTGTTGGCTGGTTCCTCTCCTGGGCAGTCAAGGCTGGTCCTCACCTGGCTTACCCAGCTTCTCATATCTACCTGACTTTTTTCCTTCTCTTGAAGTAGGTGCCCTTTCCCTATAGGCAGGCCCCAACCCACAAGAGCTAATTGCGTAGGGTCTACCGCAGGGTGGAGCGCACTATAGCTAGAGCAATCAGTCTTGGCGTTTGTAAAAGATGCTTTCTTTCTTTCTTCCTGTTTTAAAGATATTACTTATTAACCTTTAGAGAGAGGGGAAGGGAGGGAGAAAGAGATGGAGAGCAACATCAACGTGTGGTTGTCTCTCGTACACCCCCAACTGGGGACCTGGCCCACAACCCAGGCTTGTGCCCTGACTGGGAATCGAACCAGTGACCCTTTGGTTCACAGACCAGCGCTCCATCCAGTGAGCCACACCAGCCACGGCTGTAAACGATACTTTCATGTAGGCATTTCGAATGAACTGTTCATGAGTGGAATTAGACTGTGGAACATTTTATTAGAAACAAGTTTCAAAATTACCCTTTTCCAGCCTCCCCCTCAAACAAACCCACAACTCTTATTTGGCATAAAAATTTTATAAGCTGAGATCAAATAATGACAATAAAATATGAAGAGCTAGCTGCAAGTTAGCTTAGCAAAGGCTGCTGATTTTGAAGTATGCCCAATAAAAATAGAAATTAGGATTTTAGGAAGTCGTCGGCGGTGGCAGCCGTCCGTCTCGAGAGACGATGGTGTAGCTTCTTAAGAGTCTATCTGCACCGCCGAGAATGGCTGTGCAGTCCGACTCGGGAGTGACACAGTATCTGTCTCCTCCCGTGTTGAATCGACATCTTGCGATGACGCTGGAGTGTCCTCTCCAGTGAAGCTGAAGCTACAGAGCCTGGGCAGGGTGATATGGAGGGTCTGCTGTTGCCCATGCAGCAGACCCCCCCTCTCTTCGCAGCTGAAGGGTCCAAGGGAAAGACGGAGTCAATACAGCTTGGCTTCAGGTGCGCCGCAGGAGTTGCCGGTGTTGACTACAACGTCAAACCGCCTTAGGGACTCCGGCTCCGGATTTTCTGTCGGGGTTTACTCCCTTAGCCTTTCCCCTGAAGAGGTATGCCGCAAGGCAGCAGAGGTTTTTTGGAGTCAGAGTTTTCCTTCTCTGATGTGCCCTGACTGGAAGATCGAACCAGCGACACTTAGCTCACAGGCCGCTCAATCCACTGAGCCAAACCAGCCAGGGAGATTTTAGGAAGTAACTTTGAAATATTTACAAGTAAATACGGTAATTGGTTTTGAAAATATATCCAAAGGCATTCCACCAGAGAATCAATGACACAGTAAACCCTGTAAAAAGGGTACAATGAAAGATGAAAAAGTTTACCCTTGAAGGAATTTTGGCTCAGTTTTTACTGAAGAAGGTATTGCAGAGGTTTATCCTTCGATTTTTAGGAAGTTGGACATGGAAGGGGGCCAGGGAAACAAACATGAAGCCAATTTGCTTACTAGTTAATGTGACCCGTGTGAGAATATTCTAGTCCTTTATGGTGAAGTCTTTGATGCTTCAGACTCAGGGTAGCCTCTGTGTATTAGACACTCTTGAATGGCGACTTTTTAATACCCACTGTCAGATGTAAGTCGGTCTTCTGGCTTGTGTGTTTGGGTACTGGAAGCTGGAACTGTAACACTGGCAAATTGACACAAGATGTTCTTGTTATACCATTCGATTTTGGTGTCACTGAGGCCCTATAAGCATTGTGAATTCCTCGTGACATTTGCGGAGTTTATAATTTATTTATTTTTTATAGTCACTTTTTAAAACAGGAAAGTGTAGTCCCGACTGGTGTGGCTCAGTAGGTTGGGCGTCCTTCTGCAAAGCAAAGGGTCACCCAGTTCAACTCCAGGTCGGGGTGTGAGCCCGTGTTGCGGGTTTGGTCCCCGGTCAGGGCATGTGCAAGAGGCAACAGATCAATGTTTCCCTCCCTCTCTCTCTCCCTCCCTCCCTCTCCCCCCCATCTCTCTATAAATTAGTAAATAAAATCTTTATATCTATCTATCTATCTATCTATCTATCTATATATATATATATATAAAAGACAGGAAAACTTAGGAATAATTGCTGAGGCCTTTGTGCACAGAAGTGTTTATATAATCAAGACTGCCACCTAGCAGAGTTTAGGTTCTATTCCTAGTTGTACACTTGATAGTGAAGGGATTCTGATGAAATAGTTAATTAACGTAGAAGCTGGAAATGTGCAGTAAAAGTAATCAGTGTATCAAAATCAAGATTATATTAATTTTTTCTTTCCTAGTGCCACGAAAGAGTGACGTGTTAAGAGTATTAGGAAGTTAAGATTTTGCGTGCTGCTATTGAGTCCTTGCCGTGGTCATCACTGGGGCCATTTTTTCTTTTTCCAGGTTTTTAGCAGAGTACCATGACGATTTCTTCCCAGAGTCTGCCTACGTCGCTGCCTGCGAGGCGCACTCCAGCACTAAGAACCCCAGGGCAGTTTATTAGTCTCCGCGGCTCTGTGAGAACAGCTTCTCTCCCTAGCTTTGCATTCTAGGTCCCCGGTAGAGACGTGGGGAGATGGCAGGAGATGCGACGCCCACCCTGGGGACGCTCTAGCAGAGACGGGCCCAGTTATTTGAGTTGTTACATACTTAGTTATTTCTGTTAGGGAGGACTTCCGTGGTGCATGAACAGCCCCCAGCACCTGAGCCTAGCCACTGTCCAAGTCATCTGTGTCGGGAGAAAAGAGCGCCTGTGCTCCCAGGGAAGCGTTCGCGAAAGCGTGCATAGCTTAGCCTGCGGCAGTGGAAGTTGGAGTTGGTAACCATCTCCACGTGTTCTAGATACGTATTAGCACTAAGCAGAATTGTTTTTGCAAACTGTTTTCATTCTTAGGACGACACTAAGCAACTCTGTCCAACAAATTTCAATTTTGCTTGGAAACTGCAAAGTGGTCCCAAAATACTTTACAGGGAATTGGTATTGAAGGCAAAAGGAGATTTGCAGCTATACATTTGCTTTTACAGTTCCTTTTCTGTAAAACCTTATTTTTGGTGATCTAAAAAAAAAGCATTGCCTGACTTGTTTGAGATTTTTAGAGCCACCCTTTGTTGTGTAATGTCATGGTTCCCATTCTGTAAGATGTTTGTTTTGATGCTCTAAATAAAGCGGAGCCCGTCTTGTTAAAAAGAAGGAGTGTTTTTACTCTAGCCTTGTCCTCTTTATTGCAAACCAACAGTAAGGTAACATCTTGACTCAACTTCTTGTTTTATTTTGTTTTCTCTTTGTGCCCTTTCATTAAGGCCTTCCTTTGAGTTTTGTGTCACTTGACAGCTTGACTAGAAGGTGGTTACCGGAAGTTGGTGCAGCTCTTCTCTGTCTTGTTGCTGCGCTCTGGGCTGATCCAGGGCCAGCACGTTTATCCCCTCCATCCTGGACAGCTGATGGTCTCTCAGGTCACCCTCCTCATCCTCATCTTAGTCTCACGTGCCTCCCCTTCTCTTCTCCCCCAGGATGTTTCCGAAAATCCTAATTTGACTGAAGGGAAGCCTCATACAGCCCTTGAATACAGCATCTGCCTCTCCTTGTAGCTCAGCTCTGGATCTTAATTTCCAAAGATCACTGCACTGGAACAACAAAGGCCACAGGGAATTTTTTTAAAAAATTGTTAATGGTTTCATCAAAGAAACTTGTGCACATACTGACCAGTGAGAATCTGAACTTCTAAATCACAGGAGTCATCATTTTAGTGCATTTGCTTGCCAAGTAACCTGGGTGTTTGGTATGTAATCTGCAATAGCATTTGGGTTCACGCTAGGTTTCGTCTCCATTTGCTTTATGTGGTGTCTTTTTAAAGCTGGAGCACCTGAGACTTCCGGCCAAGATGGAGGCTTAGACGGACACGCTAGGTCTCCCTCTACAACTAGAGAGGAATACAACTACTTCAAAACAAAGGATAACTAGAAATTCCAGAAAATAAAACTACACGGAAGTCCAACATATGAAGTTATAAACCAGCGGCGCCATTTGGGCAGGTAAGAGTTAAAGAGGGCAGTGCTGTTTGCGGTCGCACCCGGAGCGGCGGGCGGCGAGGAATCCCCGCTGCGCAAGCCCCTGGCGGTGCGCGACTCCGGAGCTGGGGAGAGCGGCCGCCGCATCGCCTTGAACAGTGAGGCCCAGGGGGGCGGGAGGACGGATCCCGGTCTCCTAGCTGAATAACTGTGTGAATCCATCTTGGACCCCCGCCCCCAAAGAAAGCACCACAGGGCTGCGAAATAGGTCGCGGACAGGCAGGCGCCGGTCGCTGATTTGTGACGCGTACACAGGCACCGCCCCGGACAGCCAGCCCAAGAAAACAAAACGCATCTGTCAAAATGAGGCAGACAACTATAGAGATCCCGGTGACACAACTCACCAGGCAGCAGATAGAGAACCTGACAGATGAACAGATAAGAAACCTGTCAGAGGCTCAGTTCTGGGCCATTGTTATCAGGTGGCTTACAGAATTCACAAAAGAGCAGGAAAAAGATAAGAAAGAAGCGAAAAAATTTCATAACGAAAGGAACAAAACCGCATACGAGATAGAAGGTGAGAAAAAATCCAGAGTTCATTTCAACAAACTGGAATATGGAGAAGGAACAAGCAGTCAACCAATGCAGCGAGAGGAAATGGGAAGCAACAATGAGAGGATCAGAAACCTCTGGGACAGCTATAAAAGACCCAACATAAGAATCATTGGTTTGCCAGAGAATGAGGAAGATGAACTAGAACTTGAAAAATTGAGTGAAAATATAATAAAGGAGAACTTCCCAGACTTGGGGAAGGGAATAGACTTGCAGGTCCAGGAAGCAAGGAGAGTTCCCAAGAGACTGGACCCAGGGAGAACCACTCCAAGACACATTATAATCAAAATGTCAAAAATTAAAGATAAAGAGAGAATCTTAAAAGCAGCAAGAGAGAAGAAAAGAATTATGTACAAAGGGGTCCCAATTAGACTATCAGCTGACTTCTCAAGGGAGACCCTACAGGCAAGAAGGGACTGGCAAGAAATATTCAAAGTAATGAAAATCCAAAACCTACAACCACGAATACTCTATCCAGCGAAATTGTCATTCAGAATAGAAGGACAGAGAAAGTGTTTCCAGGACAAAATAAAACTGAAAGAGTTCATTAGATCCAAACCACTGTTATATGAGATGTTAAAGGGACTGGTTTAAAAAACAGAAGCTAGGGAGATGAAACAAAGGCAAACGAAACAGGCAACGAGAGTGGAAAAGGAACTGTGGGTACGGGAAGCATATTGGGGGGAGGTCAACAGGGAGGGGGAATGGGGAAAGGGAGGGAGATGATATAGGAATTGGGGATCAAGGTAGGAGGGAATGGAATAGACGGAGAGAGGTTGGGAGGAACTGTATGCACAACTAATGGACATAATCTAAAAGGGGGGGGACAACTGGAGGGAGGGGGGCCACCGGGTGGAGGGGAGCAGAGGGAAGGGAAATTGGCACAAATGTAATATTTTAATCAATAAAACACATTAAATCTGAAAAAAAAAAAAAAGCTGGAGCACCTGCAGTGTGCTCTGGATTGCTGAAAAAGTGTAATCAGTAACTATTCGTGGCCTGGAAAAGAAAAAAGTCTCCCTTACAAGAACCTACTTGTTAAATGTCTGTCACCAGTGAAATGAACACAAACTGTCTTGTCTCTTGGAACATTTATGTAGTTATATACCTTCAGTTTACAATGAATTCATTTTCTAATAATGAGAAGTTTCTTTCTTTCCCCAAAGGCATCTTTGAATCCCAACTTCCTTTAAGCTGATTATTCACAGCTTAGGTTGATAAATAACTATTGAAAATATTATCTCTCTTGTATATTAATAATTTTTCAAGTAGTTCATCAGTTATGATTTAAATGTCTAGACAATCCTTACTCTTATAAAAATTACACTTACCCTCCTCTTGTCAATTTTTAAATTGTTACTTTCCTAAATGACCAAACCTGCAGTTCAGTGTCACATTTATTGTGTTAATGTTTTTCTTTAAGTCATTAAAGGTGTATTGAAAATATTTCAATAACCTGCATGTCAGAATCTTGTACTAAAACCCACTGAATTATATACACTTTGAAGCTGAATGTTATGGTATGTGAATTATCTGTCAGTTAAAACGGAGATGTAGGTATTGGCTATGGCTAAAACTCAAGAAAATACACCATGAAAACCCACTTTTCTAAAAAATTTTATTTCTTTTTAGAGAGATGGGAAGGAAGGGAGAAAGAGAGGGAGAGAAACAGTGATAGGTTGCCTCTTGTAGGCGCCGCAACTGGGAGCTGAACCTGCAACCCAGGTGTGTGCCCTGACTGGGAATGGAACCCTTTGCCTTACGGGACGATGCCCAGCCAACTGAGGCACACCAGTCAGGGCAAAAACCCATTTCTGAGAACTGAAAGGCTGTTTGATCCGGTATTCCAGCATGGCTTTTTTCGTGCATCATTGCCCAGGACCGGCCAAGGATCCTTTTCTCCACTAAGGTCACACTTTGGAACATCCAGTGCTGCGCCTTCATACCGTTTCCTTCATATGCAAATATGGAGTTGACATACCTTCTAACTGCCTTGACATCCACATTCTGTATGGTGGGACATAGGAATAAGTAGGTACTGATATTCTGATATAAGCAATAAGAGGTTCATAAGCAGGTCAGTGGCCACAAAAAAAAACAAAACACGAATCCAGAATAATGCAGATCATAGCCAGTTCATTTTTACAAGCCTTCAGGTTTTAGCATTTTGCAACATCAATCTTCATCCTTCCAGAGGTCATGAGAAACCGTAGGTAGTAAAGTGCTTGACTGTTTTCCTATTGATTTGTACTATTCTCACTCAGGTTTACAGCCTTCAGTGGAATGATTTAATACATCATTTTGGATATCTGCTTTGGCACAAGGTAAGTTACGGCAGCCTAGAGCTCTATTTACTGCTCAATCGCCACTATTATAAAGGTGACTTTTGAGACAGTTTCTGGTTGTCAGCCTCTGTTAGTTGTCCATCATTATCTGGAAAATAATTTGGGGTGATATGATTTGTGAGTTGTATAGAAACACACCCATTAGTGTCAGGGTGAACACTGTTTGAATGTGGGCTGTATTTAAAACATAGTGAAAACCAAAAATGCTTAACCAATCATTGCACTGAAACCCTTTGTTAATTTCGTGGTCCATAAGAAACCATGGTATGGTAGACACTGAAAAATGTTTCTTAATCTTCACACACACACCATGTTCCTGTCCCTAACCCTTGACATGTGAATTTGCAATTTCTCTTATCAAGAGGTAGGAGCTATTTTCCTTCCCCTACATTTTGGTCTGGATTTTTTCTTTTCTGTTTAGGGCTGACTTTTCAATAGATCACATTGAGGGAGCTGCTCTGCTAGTCTGCTTTGGGACTTGCTTTAGCCAAGAAAATATGGCAGAAGTGAATCTTGCTTGACTCATGAACAAGTCTGGACTAATCTGCTGGGTAAGAGACAGGTTGCCTAGTTACTCTCATCACTCAGCCAACAACCAGTTGACTGCCCCAATGCGTGAGTGAGGCCATTTTAGACCAGCCAACCCCCAGCCTACCTGCCAGCCCAGTATAGATGCATGAACAAGCCAAGCTAGCTGCCAAGCCTAGTCTGGTTTAATAGAACCACCCAGTTGACCTACATATTGTTGATCAGTAATAAATGGGTATTGCTTTAAGCCATTGTGTTTTGCAGTGGTTTGTCAGGCAGCAATAGCTAACAGCGATGTGCCTTTGTGGTGTGTATGTTTTGCACCTATCGATGGGACAGCTTAAAGGAACAACTTGGCTTCCCTGGGCTGAAATTGCTGAAATTATGGAACGTTCAGAAGCCATTAGCTAACCAAGGGACATGTACCTGCTCATGCTACTGCTCACATAATAAGCAAGAAAATGGAGAGGGGCAGCCACATAGCTTTGGGATCCTATAGCTAGCAAAACATTAGTTTTCTTTGTAAGAAACTCAAGAGTTGGCAGAACACAAGAAAGGAGGACATAAAATATGTTTTCACCATAAACTATTATAATTTTGTAAGACTTCTTTCCAACCACTGTTTTAAAAAGAAAACATATTAGATTTCACTTAAATTCCCTTCACCATTACGTGGATCTCTCCCCCTGTACTTTTCCAGAGGCAATACTACCCTGAGCTTGAAGTGTGGACTCAGATAGTGTACATGGAACTCCTTGATCTTGTACTCTTCATCATGTTTTTAACATGCATAGATGCATGTTTACACAGATATATGTATACATACATGATGTGTATAATATGTACACATACATAACTACGTTTGTTTTTACATATATACACATTTAGTTTAATTCTTTAAACTGCTAAGAGCCTATCACATGGATGTAATACCCTGTATTAGTTCCGTTACCATTGTCACACATGCAGATTGCTTCCAAGTTCCCCTTTTAGTAACGGTGCTGCAAAACAGCTCTGGTATATCGTTCCTTGTATCCAGATGCCAGTCTTTCTCTAGGTCATGCACTCAAGAGTTGCTGGATGGTCAGACAGATGCGTTCTCACATTTTCTAGAGTCTAAAGTTACCCCATTAGACAGGGACCTGGCTTTATAAGAGCTCCAGGGTGTTGAGTTTCAGGGCGGTCATCTTGTGGGACAGATTCATAACACAGGGGGCTAAAAAGAAAAACTGGATGAAAACTTGAAATCGTTTTGCAACATACCATGCTACCTCATGTCACATCACCCTGCCCCCACTCAGTGTTTTTATGCAGTATTAGGAATTGTTATTGGGTGGTCTCATTGAAATTTAAAACGTAAAAGATTACTAAATTTACAGCGGTAAAAGGCAGAGGAAGAAATGATGGTCTGCTACCTCACTCACTAATTGGTTTCCAGGGCAACTATTAATGACATGGAAAGTTCATTGGCCCATCCAAGGACTATTTCAGATACTGTGTTGGACAGGGTAAACACACCACCTTTGATCATCCATGTGTGGTTGCCTCTCGCAGGCCCCCAGCTGGGGACCTGGCTCACAACCCAGGCATGTGTCCTGACTGGGAATCAAACCAGCGACCCTTTGGTTCGCAGGCCAGCGCTCAATCCACTGAGCCACACCAGCAAGGGCTGGAGAGGTCAAGTTGAAAAACCTGTGTTGTATCATTGCATGACATGATATAGGTCAAACAATATTCTCTTTAGAAAGAGAAAATCAGTCTTCTTGGTTAGGCAGTAAATGGCTAAATGTTCTTAGGTTTTACACATCCCCTGTCAAAAGTGATTTAGTACACAAGAAGCCTGTCCTCATAATAAATGTTCTTCTCAAGAAATTGTGCATGGCCTTTGTCCTTGGGGTTCAGTCAGGACCAGCTGATCTAATTAGATGATGTCAGCATCAGCGTATTGCTTTCAGTGTGTAACCAGGTTAGAAAGCTGCCTGAGGTTTTCAATTTATGTCAGGTTGCATTACAGATGCTCCGTAATGCAGCTGGTCTTGGTTTACTATTCTTATAGCGGGCGATAAGAATTGCTGCTCTGGAGAAGGAAGACTGGCATGCATTTTGTACAGAAAAAGGGGGAGAAATAAAAGTATTGGAAAACTACATCTTTGTCCTTAAAGCTTCCAAGCTAGACCTATCACAGAGTCATGATTAAAAACGAGGAATAAAATAATAATACGAAGGAATGAAACTCTTGCTTGTTCCCGGAAGTTACTCTAAAAGGAACCCCTGCTGCTAGTTTCTCAGTCCTGTCCTTTAAGGCCTTTAGAATCAAGGCTCTGGTTTGGGGCATGTCCGGTATACTTTGTGCCCTGGAGGGAAGTTTCAGAGAGGAGCTTTCGCTGGTCGCTCTCTGCTGTGCCGTTTTTCTGGACAGGAGGGTCCGCGCACCACCTCCGTCCTCTGCCGGCGTGTTCCCGGCTTCTGCCGGGAGAGGGCCGTGGAGAGGGGCCCGGAGGACGCGCGCGGGCGGGGCTGTGCCGGGGGCGGTGGCCGCTGGCCCTGGCGGCCGCAGCTGCTTCCAGAGTGGCCTCCTGGGCGGTGCCCCTTCTTCAGAAGCCGGAGCCTTCACTCCAAAGGCCCCTTCTGCAAAGCCCTGCGCCCGCGGCGGCCGGGCAGCAGCGCTCCGTCCTCCGCGGGTATCAACACGCACTCCCAGCGACACTTAGGGCTTTCTGTACGTTTGCCAAACGTGCTGTCCAGGCGAAATAGTGTGACCCGCCCTCTCACTGGTTTTGCATGAAAATGCTTCTAGAAAGCCCTCTCCCGCTCAGCAGCTGTTCATTAACTCATTATCTTTTACCCATTTTTACCTTTAAGTCTGGAATTCAGCAGTTCCCAAATGCTAGCAGAAGCGTGGTGGGGGAGTTGCGACAGAGACTGTGTGGCCTACCAAGTCTCAGATAGGTGTCATCTGGTCCTTTACAGGTAAAGTTGGCCAAACCTGCCCTAGCTTTTCAAGTATATTGCAGTCCTACCTGCCTATTTTTTACATTTTCAGAAACTGTTATTAGATCCTTAACACTCGTAATTTATTTAGGGAGCATTTTCCTCCCTTTCTATTCATTATATTTATCAAAGGTGATCACTTCTATGAGTTTTCTTTACAAGAAATTTGCTCTTGAATTTCTAAATAATGCTATATTTTTGTGTTCCAATATACATATTTGTATGCTTTAATTATTCATCCTACTTAAGACTTAAAAATCCATTTTCTAAAAACGTTAAGGTACTTAATAATTAGTAGCAGTAGTATTAATATTATGAAACAGCCCATCTCTATTTCTCTGAAAACCACATGGTTCTAAGATTTTCAGCCCCCCCCCCAAAAAAAACAAGTTAAAGACTAAAAGCCACCAGACACATCAGAGCACAATTAAGAGGGAAAACAAGTAATGCACCTCTACCCACCGCGGCCATGCCCAGTTGCCATAATCATTTTGGGGCTTTTTCCTTCTAGTTCACTCTTGCAGGCACCTGTGTTTCAATAGTTCGTGGAAGTCCCTCTGATCTTTGAGATATAAATAAAGTTTGCCTGAGTGCCCGTCTCCACAGTCCACAGGAAATCAAATAGTCTGCTCTAAGCTTCTGTGATTCCGAGGGGGCCTG
This sequence comes from Furipterus horrens, assembly GCF_987537825.1. NCBI lineage: Eukaryota > Metazoa > Chordata > Mammalia > Chiroptera > Furipteridae > Furipterus > Furipterus horrens. Next base: position 114,707,505 of record NW_028327187.1, on the reverse strand, counting down.
TGTTCTCACAGCCACGCCAGTTCCTCCTTTCATTGCCCTCCGCGCCGGAGGCGCCGGTTTGTTTATTTTTTGTTTGTTGTGTTGTGTTGTGTTTTCTGGGCAGTTGTTACCGACTTTGATCCCTTTAGCACTAGTCTATTGCAAGTTGCCATTCATCAGCAGACTTCATTAATTCAACAACTATCTTTTTGGTTGCCATCAAGTCTTTCTTTATCCTGACCTCTTTTCTACGTAATCAGACAAATAGAAGGGAGGAAAATGCTTTCTTCAAAGGTGAGACTCTTGACACCCCTGATTGCCCCTGTATGAATGCTTGTTCTGTAAGAGAAGGCATGTCTTTTTTATAGTATACTCACTTCCATGTAGCAAGGACTTTGTGTAATTCAGTAGAGAAAACAGTGCTTATAGCTCAACTTTTTAATCTAAACCAAGTATTCTGAGCCCACAATGAAATATACTAGTTGTGCTATTACAGGCCAAAATTTATCTCGTACATTAAGTATTAAATAAATTCAATAAAACATTTTATATTTCAAAGTTGTCCATATTAGGAAAGTGTTACTAATTTGCATTTTTATAAACCACTGTGAAGTGAAGAGCCCCACATTAAGAGCGATTTTATTTTCTTGTTATTGGTGAACTCAGTATATTGATAAAAGCTGGTTCGTAGGAGGCCACTATCATAAGTCCAATCGTTACATAGGAAGAAAACTTATGAAGAAACAAACTATTATATCATCACCTGCCAAACCACAGTCCTGGCTAAGTGACTCAAAATTACAAGCTCGTGGTGTAAAAAAAAATAATGAGGAGAATCAAAGCTAATAACTAACATACATTCAACACTATATGCCTAAACATTTCATTATCATTATTACATATCACCTTCAGAATAATACTATTAAAAATACTATCATTGTTCTCTGTTTTTACAAATAAACAATAAATCTGTTAAATAAACAGACTTAAGTTGAGGGTTATAAATTTAGAAACCTTAATATCTTTGTTTTCAGTGCTAACAGGTTTCTGATTCACGTGAATTCAAATGTGGGAGCCTTTCTGAATCCATTGAGATATTGCTTCCTCCAATTGTCATCAACTTGGCTCAAATAAACTCTCCAAAAATTCTCTATATTTTCAAATGTTTCTTACATTGATAATAACTTGACATAGTCAGCAGATTCCGAAGAATCTTACTCAGGACCACCTTGCAGACCCAGACTCATGCTATGTATCAGCAGACGCCCATTGTTCCTCACTGGCTCTTTGTTTTGCAAAGGGTGAACTTGGGTGAGTTTCAACTGGAATTCCAGACCTCCCTGTTCTAAGGTTTGAGGCCCTGACTTTATTTGAGCTGTCTTTTTAAATCTTCAAAGTGGAACTAAGATTAAAGGTTGACAGAACCCAGGCTAAGGCAGGACTGGAGAGAAAAAAATGAGTGGCTGGTTTTTTAATTTTGCTTTTCAGTTCGTATTGCTTTCTGTGAATGTGAAGTGCAGACTGTACAGATCTCAAAATAAAACTAAAATTAACATGGGAAATTGTGCCTCCAAAGCCAGAGAAACTCCCATCCCCCAGCCCTCATTAATACTCCCGGTAGAAAGCCTTGACTTGCAAGTGCATTAAAGAAATGGGAGGGTTTAACCAGATATGTTACCAACTTAAAATGGCCAAACTACAGTTTTCTTTTGGAGCCTATTTTTTTTGTACGCAAAATTAGAAAAGACTTGCTCTAAAACTAAACTGAATGAATGAGAAGCTTATTGATTTAGAAATTAAAAGCTTCTAGGACGAGCACAGATAATTTTTTTAAAGGTTAACAAGAAAGTTTAGAGACTATCTCTGAACTGAAGAAGGCTTCTGAAGCTAATAAATGCCATCCCCTCACCTCGCCCCCAAAACTCCAAAACCAAAGTTTGCCTTTGAAATGCAAATACCTGGTCTCCAATAACTTACCTGAACTACCTTAATATGCAAATTTCTGGAAGGTAAATCTTATCAAAAGTGTTGAAGAAAACCCTTAGCTACACCTGATCACCTTGATTTAATTTATTTCACCTATTCCTCTCTAAATTAGTAAATTTTGATTAAAGTTATTGGATATCTAGATATTTTGAAATACTAAAATGTTGATTGCTAGACAAGTCTTGGGTTTGCCTGCTTTGGCTTTTGTTGCAGAGGCTGTAGAATGGATTTGGAGCTGTTAATGAGTGCCTTGCTGATAAATGTCTTTGTTAGAGGTGTGATTCTTGAAAGCGAGTGTATTTGCCAATAGAAGAAACTATGTTTCTACAGGTTGTGAAATGTGTTCATAAGAGTCAAACTAGACTTCCCTCTGGTGCCAGCAGCCCTGGGCGCGTGCCCAGGTGAGGCGAGGTGACTTCAGCGGGGAAACAGAGGCAGAGGTGGACCGCCACCGGCCCCGGACACTGAAGGGGTGAGGGATGACGGGCCCGAAGGCCAAAAAGCACGTGGTGCTGCCCACTCGCCCAGCGGCCCCCACAGTGGAGCAGATCCTGGAGGATGTACACGGGGCGCCCGCTGAGGACCTGGTCTTTCACCGTCCTGGCCCTGGAAGACTCGTCAGACCCCCTAGGAGGGCTGAGAACCCTGAGGCCCAGTATGAGCAGCTCTACCAGCACAGGCTGATCAAGTGTTTACTGCATGCTGAGATCTCATTTACTCACAGGTGGGCTACATGCAGATGATCCCTTCACTTGGTCTGGATTTCAGATTGCCTTTCCAAGAACCATCTGATGGTAGTGATAATATATAGAAAAAGATCTCTGTCATTGGTCTCACATCTCAGGGATGTTCCCGTCCCCTTCCCCCAAAGGAATACACATAGCAGGGGAAACTCAGGAATTATATTGGGAAGGAATTCAATCGTTTATACGAATGTATCACAAAAAGAATGAGCAGCCCATGTGATGTTTCTGTAAAATACGTCTCAGATTTTAAAAACAATTGTTGCTTAGTACCTGTTACCAGGGGTCTTTCATGTAGTGCCAGAGTGTGTATCTTATAAGAAAATACAAACTATATACAATCAAAAACAACTTTATTAAACTACTTGGATAGTCACACATCTGAGCAAGCACAGGTAAGTACAACTGCCAGCGATATTTTAACAAATTGTAAACAAGAAATGATGAAGACCGTGCCACCCACAAATGCCAGAGACAGATCTAAAACAAACTCGTGCAGTCGGGGTTTCTTACTAATGCTACGAATGAGAGGTCTCTTGGCTAAGGTGTGGGTGCAGGGGGAGAGTTATTTCGCCTTGCTCACGATTGCCGATCTCTTTTTTATTCCCCTTAAGATATTTTTATCAAATAGTTCTTTTTCCCGGTAATGCACAGGTGGCCCTTGCAGGTACTTTACTTCTGCCTCCTGGTAATCTAGCCCATCAAGGGCAGCAATCGAACAAATGATGGCTTCTGGCAAAAGGACTTCCAGAACAAAACTTACTTTGTCATCCCTTGTCAGAGACAGCGCCTTCTTGTCTATTTGCTTGTAGAGCTCTTGTAAATGCCCTACCACGTCATCCAACTGGTCTTCATCCTCCAGGTATGTCTCAACGCAGATCACATACCTGGCTGATTTCATAAATGACACCAGCCACCTGGATGGTTTCCTGCCTTTGAGGATGTCCAGAAGATGGGAGTCGGCCCCCTTTCTCTTCACGATGAAGTCCACGAGCTGCTGGTTGTCTCGGTCCCTAGCAGCCCTCATCCGGTCAGGGAGAATTTTCTTGCAGGGCTCCTTCCCACCTGGGGAGCTCTCCTCCTCAGAATCTTCCAGGTCAGCGTAATTCACCTTCGGGAAATCAACCTCAAGATGCGTCTCTTGGATGGCTTTCCTAATTGGGTAGCTGATGTCGGCGGCATAGTAGTCCAGGAAAGAACCCACGAAAGACCCCTGACTGAGCTGTTCTCCGTAGTGGGAAATCAGGGAGAAGCACCAGTTCACACCCTGCTCGTACACTTTCCTGGCTCTCTTCATTAGTTTCTCCTTCTCTTTACAATGCAGAGGCTTTAACCTCCGAAGAGGCACTTGAATGCCGCTCCGTTCAGGGCACATGTTTGCATCAATCAGAAGCACCCTTGCAGTCTTCTCTGGGTGGCTGACACTCTTCACCACTGCTGGCCAAAACGGGTGGTTTTGAAATTTAAACCAGAACACCATTCCTCTTTCAATGGGGCCCAGCGCCTGTGGGACAGCCTTGCTTATCAGTTGTGCCACATCCTTGGCGACATGCTTCTTCATAGCGGTGGTGGGGTTCACAGCCTTTGAGTCAACAAAAGGTTGAGGTTCCCGCCGTGTTCTCTTAAACTCTGGTGCCCACCGCTTCCTTGGCTTGCATGCCAAACGGCGTGAACACCGCAGCCCCGGGTCAGAGGCACTGGAGGGTGCTGCCACACCTTCGGAGCCTGGCTTCCAGGCACCCTCTCCAGGGTCCTCAATGTTCCCAGAGAAGGCATAGTACTCAGAGGAGATAGTTGGGGTCTTTGGGCAGGTGCTGCGTGGTTCCTTTCTTTTCAGAGCCTTGGGCACAGTGACGATGGAACTGGGTGGCCGAGATTGAAGGACGGCTCCCCTTTTAGCACCAGCACCGTTCTTCCTGACTGTTGGTTGTCCCACATCCCCCGCGACATCCTTCTTCATAGCGGTGGTGGGGTTCACAGCCTTTGAGTCAACAAAAGGTTGAGGTTCCCGCCGTGTTCTCTTAAACTCTGGTGCCCACGGCTTCCTTGGCTTGCATGCCAAACGGCGTGAACACCGCAGCCCCGGGTTAGGGGCACTGGAGGGTGCTGTCACACCTTCGGAGCCTGGCTTCCAGGCACCCTCTCCAGGGTCCTCGATGTTCCCGGAACAGTCAGAGGAGACAGTTGGGGTCTTCGGGCAGGTGCTGTGTGGTGCCTTTTTTTTCGGAGCCTTGGGCACAGTGATGATGGAACTGTGTGGCAGAGATTGAAGGACGGCTCCCCTTTTAGCACCTGCACCGTTCTTCCTGACGATCAGTTGTCCCACATCCTCGGCAACATCCTTCTTCATAGCGGTGGTGGGGTTCACAGCCTTTGAGTCAACAAATGGTTGAGGTTCCCGCCGTGTTCTCTGAAACTCTGGTGCCCACGGCTTCCTTGGTTTGCATGCCAAACGGCGTGAACACCGCAGCCCCGGGTCAGAGGCACTGGAGGGTGCTGTCACACCTTCGGAGCCTGGCTTCCAGGCACCCTCTGCAGGGTCCTTGATGTTCCTGGAGCACTCAGAGGAGACAGCCGAGGTCTTCGGACAGGTGCTGCGTGGTGCCTTTTTTTTCAGAGCCTTGGGCACAGTGACGATGGAACTGGGTGGCCGAGATGGAATGACGGCTCCCTCTTCAGCACCTGCACTGTTCTTCCTGACTATTGGTTGTCCCACATCCCCCGCGACATCCTTCTTCATAGCGGTGGTGGGGTTCACAGCCTTTGAGTCAACAAATGGTTGAGGTTCCCGCCGTGTTCTCTTAAACTCTGGTGCCCACCGCTTCCTTGGCTTGCATGCCAAACGGTGTGAACGCCGCAGCCCTGGGTTAGAGGCACTGGAGGGTGCTGTCACACCTTTGGAGCCTGGCTTCCAGGCACCCTCTCCAGGGTCCTCGATGTTCCTGGAACAGTCAGAGGAGACAGCCGAGGTCTTTGGGCAGGTGCTGTGTGGTGCCTTTTTTTTCGGAGCCTTGGGCACAGTGATGATGGAACTGTGTGGCAGAGATGGAAGGACGGCTCGCCTTTTAGCACCTGCACCGTTCTTCCTGACTGTTGGTTGCCCCACATCCTCAGCAGCATCCTTCTTCATAGCGGTGGTGGGGTTCACAGCCTTTGAGTCAACAAAAGGTTGAGGTTCCCGCCGTGTTCTCTTAAACTCTGGTGCCCACGGCTTCCTTGGCTTGCATGCCAAACGGCGTGAACGCCGCAACCCCGGGTTAGAGGCACTGGAGGGTGCTGTCACACCTTCGGAGCCTGGCTTCCAGGCACCCTCTCCAGGGTCCTCAATGTTCCCGGAGAAGGAAGAGCGCTCAGAGGAGACAGCCGAGGTCTTTGGGCAGGTGCTGCGTGGTGCCTTTCTTTTCAGAGCCTTGGGCACAGTGACGATGGAACTGGGTGGCAGAGATGGAATGACAGCTCCCTCTTCAGCACCTGCACCGTTCTTCCTGACTATTGGTTGTCCCACATCCCCCGCGACATCCTTCTTCATAGCGGTGGTGGGGTTCACAGCCTTTGAGTCAACAAAAGGTTGAGGTTCCCGCCGTGTTCTCTTAAACTCTGGTGCCCACGGCTTCCTTGGCTTGCATGCCAAACGGCGTGAACGCCGCAGCCCCGGGTTAGAGGCACTGGAGGGTGCTGCCACACCTTTGGAGCCTGGCTTCCAGGCACCCTCTCCAGGGTCCTCAATGTTCCCGGAGAAGGAAGAGCGCTCAGAGGAGACAGCCGAGGTCTTCGGACAGGTGCTGCGTGGTGCCTCTCTTTTCAGAGCCTTGGGCACAGTGACGATGGAACTGTGTGGCAGAGATGGAATGACAGCTCCCTCTTCAGCACCTGCACCGTTCTTCCTGACTATTGGTTGTCCCACATCCCCCGCGACATCCTTCTTCATAGCGGTGGTGGGGTTCACAGCCTTTGAGTCAACAAAAGGTTGAGGTTCCCGCCGTGTTCTCTTAAACTCTGGTGCCCACGGCTTCCTTGGCTTGCATGCCAAACGGCGTGAACGCCGCAGCCCCGGGTTAGAGGCACTGGAGGGTGCTGCCACACCTTTGGAGCCTGGCTTCCAGGCACCCTCTCCAGGGTCCTCAATGTTCCCGGAGAAGGAAGAGCGCTCAGAGGAGACAGCCGAGGTCTTCGGACAGGTGCTGCGTGGTGCCTCTCTTTTCAGAGCCTTGGGCACAGTGACGATGGAACTGTGTGGCAGAGATGGAATGACAGCTCCCTCTTCAGCACCTGCACCGTTCTTCCTGACTATTGGTTGTCCCACATCCCCCGCGACATCCTTCTTCATAGCGGTGGTGGGGTTCACAGCCTTTGAGTCAACAAAAGGTTGAGGTTCCTCCCCTGTTATCTTAAACTCCGGTGCCCACCGCTTCATTGGTTTGCTTGCCAAATGGTGTGAATACTGCAGTGCTGGGTTAGGGGCACTGGAGGGTGCTGCCACACCTTCGGAGCCTGGCTTCCAGGCACCCTGTGCAGGGTCCTCAGTGTTCCTGGAGCAGTCAGAGGAGACAGCCGAGGTCTTCGGACAGGTGCTGCGTGGTGCCTCTCTTTTCAGAGCCTTGGGCACAGTGACGATGGAACTGTGTGGCAGAGATGGAAGGACGGCTCCCCTTTTAGCACCTGCACCGTTCTTCCTGACTATTGGTTGCCCCACATCCCCCGCGACATCCTTCTTCATAGCGGTGGTGGGGTTCACAGCCTTTGAGTCAACAAAAGGTTGAGGTTCCCGCCGTGTTCTCTTAAACTCTGGTGCCCACGGCTTCCTTGGCTTGCATGCCAAACGGCGTGAATACCGCAGCCCTGGGTCAGGGGCACTGGAGGGTGCTGTCGCACCTTTGGAGCCTGGCTTCCAGGCACCCTCTCCAGGGTCCTCAATGTTCCCAGAGAAGGAAGAACAGTCAGAGGAGACAGCTGGGGTCTTCGGGCAGGTGCTGTGTGGTGCCTTTCTTTTCAGAGCCTTGGGCACAGTGACGATGGAACTGGGTGGCAGAGATGGAAGCACGCCTCCCCTTTTAGCACCTGCACCGTTCTTCCTGACTATTGGTTGTCCCACATCCCCTGCGACATCCTTCTTCATAGCAGTGGTGGGGTTCACAGCCTTTGAGTCAACAAATGGTTGAGGTTCCCGCCGTGTTCTCTGAAACTCTGGTGCCCACCGCTTCCTTTGTCTGCATGCCAAACGGCGTGAATACCGCAGCCCCGGGTCAGGGGCACTGGAGGGTGCTGCCACACCTTCGGAGCCTGGCTTCCAGGCACCCTCTCCAGGGTCCTTGATGTTCCCAGAACAGTCAGAGGAGACAGTTAGGGTCTTCGGGCAGGTGCTGTGTGGTGCCTTTCTTTTCAGAGCCTTGGGCACAGTGACGATGGAACTGGGTGGCCGACATGGAAGCACGCCTCCCTTCTTAGCACCTGCACCGTTCTTCCTGACTGTGCAATGCCGGGACCTAGCTTTTGAGGTGTTTGTCTTTTCCTTGCCCTCTTTCTCATGGTCGTCTTCTGAAAGCAATGGGGAGTTTGAGCACATGCTGAAACTCTCTGAGGACTTTGTTTGCTTTTTTCTTGGAACAGGAGCGACACGTGTGTGTACCTGTGATTTGTCACCATCAGGGGTGTCTTCACCCTCTGAATGTACCAACAGTGATCTGGGGGTTTTCCTTTGGCTAAGACATCTCAGTGAATGCCCTTTGGGCTTCCGAGATTTTTTATGAGACTGCATCCGTGGGCCCTTTGGAGACATTGTAATGGTCTCTGGATCATCCGATGCTCTGGACGGACCCAACTTTGCTCTCTTTTTCAGAATCTCCCGTGCCAATGTAAGAGCTCTCCTGTAGGCCACTCGCTCTCCTGGTGGGACGCTGGCCTTTGGCTGGGCCAGTATCGAAGAGAAAATGGATTCAACTTGAGACTCATTTAGGATCTTTACTTCCCTGCGTTTCACTTGAATATTTTTACCTACTGAGAGTATTTCAACTTGTAGATAACATGGCTTTTTCTTCTTATTTTTTGGTGAGCGTCCGGATCTGGACAAAACCCTTGCTGGCCAGAACTGGCCTTTCCAACTGCACAAGACATATTTGGAGTCCATTATGACTGGTCTTGGGTATTGAACGGTAATTAACAGCTACAGCCGGTTTGTCGTCAGGCAATGTGTTTCACCACAGCTTTTTGCCTAGGACTCGAGAGGGTTTATTGCTTCTGTGACCTCTTCTTCTCCACCTCAATCTCCCAGAAATGCTGGAACGTGTGTTTTGATAGACTGAACTGAAGAATACTGGAATATGGAAAAGGAAAAGAAGAAGAGTGTCAGAAAGAAGTCCTTTTGTGTAACAGACAGGAGTTGGGCGAGGCAGAATACAAGGCAACTATTTGGGAAAAAATATGAAAGATACCAGAAGAATTCCACAGCCCTCTGAACCCACTTTGTGTCCTGTTGTCACTACTGCATAAGAAAGATCACTTGTGTGTGGAGGTGGGCGTCATGTCCGGGATCTCATTTGTGCCATTGGACATCCAGTGCCTTTTGTGCTCCTCGGGGCTCATCCTAGGGGAATGCTTCAGGGTCTCTTTTCTGGTGTGTGAGCATGGCCCTGTGCACCCAAGGAAGTCAGAGATGACCTCCGACCTACAGACATGGGTGTCAGCACAATATCATGTCCAAGAGTGGGAACTTAGAAGCCAGGGGTTCATGAAGCTCTTGTGGGTGTTAGAGGTATTCCCGTTCATAAGGATCACTGCAGGCACGGGCCACTGGCTGGGACACACGCCTATTTGCTTCTCCATGGTGGTTTAAATGGATCCCCGCCCCCACCCTCAAGCACCAAATCAGTGTGGAGTAGTGACTGTGCAGTGAGGAGCAAAAATAAAACACATGCCAAATGTCAACATGAAACAAATGATTGCAGATGAGATGTGTAGTACAATGGGAAAGTCTTACCGAATGCCAGGTGGACTGTGGTAGGCGAGGTTCTGTGAGCAGGATCTGTTGAACTCCAACTGCTTGTGGGACAGACCCTTTACCCTTCTCTGGGCTTCTGAAGTGCACTGCTCTTCCAGGGATAAAATGGTACCAAATGCACCTCTATATTAATCTAGGAAATCCAAGCGAGTTAGTTAAATGGGGAATGAGAGAAGAGGGTGTACTTCCAGCCAAGATGGCAGCACAGGTACACATGCTTCCCCTCCCTCCACAACCATAAGAAGGAATACAGCTACCTCAGAACTAAAAACACCCAGAACTACCAGAAAATTGCACGGCATGGAAGTCCAACAAACAGATACACAGAAGTAATACTCACCCACACAGGTAGGAGGGGTAGAACTGGGGTGGAGAGCAGGTGGTGTGGTGGCGGTGGCAGAGGCAGCAATGGCAGTGGCAGCAAAGCAGTGGCTGTGGACGGCCAGCAGAAAGTGCAGTCACACATTATGAAAGTCTAGAGGACAACTGGGGAATATATCCCAGCTCCAGACCAGACCACACAGCTTACAGTTCCAGGGCTAGGGAAAATAAAGCCTCGTTGCTTCTGACCGTGAGAACCAGTGGGGATTGGGGTGGAGGCAGAAACTGCCAGTCTCTCAGCAGAGTCCGCTTGTTTAAGGGGCCCCCAAGGTCATAGAACATCCACAAATCCACCCACCCTTGGAACCACAAACAGGGCAACAGCTAGAGGTGCGCCAGTCCCATATGGGAAGTGGGAGAGGTGCCTGGAAAAGGGGCGAGTGCTGAGCAAGTGGCATTGTTCCCTCTCAGACCCCTTCCTCACATACAGCACCACAACGTGGTGAAACGGGTAGCCCTGTACTGACAAATACCTAAGGCTCCGCCCCTTACAACGTAACAGGGGCAACAGCTCTACCTAAGACACAGAGGCAAACACAACAAGCTGTCAAGTTGAGGAGACAGAGATATGGCCCCAAAGAGGGAATGGATCAAGGTTCCAGTGGGAGAACTAAGCGATGAGGAGACAGCCAACCTAACACATGCAGAGTTTGAAACTCTGGTGATAACAATGCTCACAGACTGGACAGACATGCTTGAGTATGGTAAACGCATAAGGGAAGAAGTGAAGACTGTGCTAAGTGAAATGAAGAAAAATCCACACAAAGCCAGTGGTGAAGGGAAGGAATCCAGGGTTCATATCAATGATTTAGAACATAAGGAAGAAATAAACAGTCAACCAGTACAGAATGAGGAAACAAGAATTGAAAAAAACGAGAGGCTTAGGAACCTCTGGGACAATTTTAAACATGTGAACATCCAAATCATAGGGGTGTCAGACGGAGAAGAGGAAGAGCAAGAAATTGAAAACTTATTTGAAAAAATAATGAAGGAAAACTACCTTCATCTGGTGAACGAAATAGACATACAAGTCCAGAAAGCACAGAGCATCCCAAACACGCTAGATCCAAGGAGGACCACACCAAGACACATCATCTTTAAAATGCCAAAGGTTAAAGATAGAGAGACTCTTAAAAGCAGCAAGAGAAAAGATGAGAGTCATCTACAAATGAGTTCCTATAAGACTATCAGCAGATTTCCCAAAAGAAACTTTTCAGAAAGGAAGTAACTGGTAAGAAGTATTCATAGTGATGAAGAGCAAGGACCTGCAACCAGGATTACTGTATCCAGCAAGGCTATCATTTGGAATGGAAGGGCAGATAAAGTGCTTCCCAGACAAGGTAAAGCTAAAGAAGTTCATCATCACCAAGCCATTATTATATGAAATGTTAAGGGGACCTTTTTAAGAAAGAGAAGATCAAAACTATAAACATTAAAATGACAACAAACTCACACCTATCAACACAGACTCTAAAAAATAAGAACAACAAGCTAAGCAAACAACCAGAACAGGAACACAATTATAGGTATACGGATCAGTTGGAGGGTTATCAACTGGGAGGGAGAAGAGGGAGCAATGGGGAAATGGTACAGGGATTAGGAAGCATAATTGGTGGCTACAAAATAGATGGGGTTATTAAGAGTAGTATAGGAAAGGGAGAAGCAAAGAACTTACATGCACAACCCATGGACATGAAGTAAGGGGGGTGGGATAGTTGGAGGGAAAGGGGGTACTGGGTGGAGGGGAGCAAGGGGAAAAATAATTGGGACAACTATGACAGTATAATTAATAAAATATATTTAAAAGAATAAATGGGGATAGAGTCATCATTTTCCCTTCCCCAGCCTTGGAACGCATGCCATTCTTAAACAGAAATGTTAGTTAAATCTTATTTATAATGTAGATGCCATGCTTCTTTTCTTCCTTTTTTGCATTTCAATCTATTTCCAACTGAAGCTACTCCATTGATGCCAGTCCCTCCTACTCCACAGGAGTGGGCACTACTGCTTTCATGACAGTCCTCCTTTTTCTTGGACTCATAGAGTGTTTCAGAGTAGCAGCATGTGTGTGCGTGGTGTGTGTGTGTGACACAAACATGGGGTCTGTAATGTTAGTGTGTGTTGTTTTGTCCATCTAAAGACACATCAAATGGGCTTGTGGAGAATGTAAAACGTGCAGAGCAATGTATGCAGGAGATGACACATAGATGCTCATTCTCAGTATGATGGCGAATGGGCTTCCCACACATCTCCTGTGCACCTGTATGTGCATACCTGCACCTTTGACCTACCATTGCATTTCCTCACTCAAGAGCATCTTGATCACCGTTTCATGTGAGTGCCTACTTTCACACCATTCTTGTGAATCTCTTGACAATGTGGGTCTTCCGAAATTTAAAAACTTAAAGTAAATTTCAGACATTTAGTTGTATGGGATGCAGATGCAATCCTTCTCTTAATCCTCCTCTTCCCACCCAGAAATACCATGTTCAAAGGTTCTACTTTTCTGTATTCATGGTACAGATACGCATTATAATTCACTTATAGATTTTAGCTCATCCATTATCAGTCTCCAATGATGTTCCTTAGAAGATGGAATATGATTTCTGTAGTAAGTGCCTGCATGTGCAGCTTTGTTCACACACACTCATAGATATATGAACTATACCGTGACTTAATGTGTATAACTTGGACATAACATGGTCATGCAGGTTTCAGGTTCTCTGCCTTAGAGAACTTAGTGTACCTGATCTGAGCACAGAACAAAAGGAGGAAGGAAAAACAGGTAACTCAGTCCTTGCAGCCTCTCACAGCAAGACCTGCCAGCCTGTCACACAAAGCAGGAGTGCCTGGGTCACCTCAACTCTAACCAGAGAGCAGCCAGCATCCCAAGGCACATGTACACACACACACACACACACACACACACACACACACACACACACGCAAGCACCCAGAACCACATTAGAGGCACAGATGCCTGATATTGATACACGTAATCCTTGCTCTCTGCCTCCACACACGCATGCACATGTTTCTGTTTCTAGTATAGATGTCATTTGCAGTTTCTTTTAGTTCCTTATTTCAAAAACACACATGGAAAATCTAAAATGATGTTTTAAATTAGAAAGTAGGAAAAATACTAAGCATCAATAATCTAATCTAACACCTAGGAATGCTTACTGCAAATATATACTGCATGGACTCCAGACATTTTATTCTGTTTATACATATATAATATGGAAAACCTTTTTTTAAATTGTAGAAACCTTTTGAATATTCTCTCATATTCACATTTGTGTACATCTTTTCAAGTGTCAAACCCTTTAGTGGACCACTTTCAGGAGACAACCAAAATATCAGCTACAGTTAATTTTCCAACTAGTAAAACAACACCTCCTTAAGTGAGATAATCACCAAATGGAAGGGTGTTGAATGAAAACAGTAAATTGTCCTGCCATCGTATGCTTTGATCCATGGTCCAAACATCTTCCATTAAGGGTTGGTACATAATGTTGCAGATAATTTTCCTTTCCTATTTTGTACTAATAAGATTGCAACTCAATTCTCTCTCTAAAGGTGTGTGTGGGTAGTGGATACATGATTGGTAGATAGATAGACAGATAGAATAGTATGTAAATCTCGATCCTCTTTTGCACACCAGTCACAATGTGTTAAAACCAAGAGGGGAAGATGGCGGAGGAGTGAGGAGAGGCTGCGGTTTCAGGCTCCCGAGACCCGTCTGTAGTTTGGGCTAATTGCAGACAGAACGTCTCAGTGAGCAGCTGGACACTGGCAGGAGTCGAGCCTTGGCACTGCTGGATTAGAGAAAATCCATCTGGGAACAACCTGTTTGGTGAGGATAGTGGAGAAAAAGGGGATGAAACGGGATTCCTGACTGGGGCGGCTGCCCGAGCTGCGGTGGGAAGCACACAAAGGCTTTTTGGCGACCACAGGCTTCCCCAGAGGGGAGTCAGGAGGAGAACGAATCTCTGCCCGCTGGCAGAGATGGGACTCGACCAAGTAGCATTGGCGCAGAAGGACAGGAGACAGCGTGCTGCCGGGCAAGTGAGAACATAATTCTCCTTTATATTTTTCTCTAGTGGATGGTGGAGAGGGGAGGAAAGTTTGGGGGTGGTAGGCCATTCCTGAGGAGCGCAGGCGCAGAAGCGCGCTCATCCACTCCCCAACCCTCCCCTTGGGTCGCGGGGGCGCACATAGGGAAGTGCTCTCACTCACTGGCCCAGGTGCGCGGGGCGTGAGTACAGGCGTCCCTCGGACACTCCCCAACGGACATAAGATCAGTGCCCCTACGGGCACAGGGTGGGCCCACTGAACACGCAGAGGACCGTGCGCAGACACCCCTAGACAGCTCCCATGGGCGCCGGGCCCCAGGCCGGAAAGCAGACCACTAGCGCAGGCTCTGTTCGTGCCCGCCCAGACGGGTGAGGGAAGGCAGGAGGCTGCAGCACGGGAACAGCGGGCGGCAGCGACTCACAGACGCTCACTTCCACTGAGCACAAGTGTCCGCGGCCCCGCCCTAAGAGGCGGGAGACCAACTCCCGGAGCTCGGCTCAGCGGGACTAAGGGCACAGGCACACCAGTGCGAAAACACCTCAGCCCAGGGACACTAGGCGCCAATCGTGGGGGAAGTTCTCGGGCCGCTCGCCCGCCTGCAGGGACGCGCGCAGGGACACCTAGGCGCGAATGCGGAACCACCTGGGCCCGGCAACAATAGCCACCAATCCCGGGGCAAGCTCTCGGGCTGCCCGCGCGTGCAGGGACGCGCGCAGGGACACCTCAACTGGCTCCAGCGGGCAGCAAGGGAGTGCGCCGTGCCGGCAACCGCAGGCGCGCACCATTGAGGAAACCGCGGGTGCACACCAGTGCTGCAAGAAACAAGAACCTCTGAACCGCCACACTAAACCAGCTGTGGACGCAGAAAAAGAAGACAGCACACCAAGGCTGAACGGACATCTCCACAAAAGAATTCGAGATAAAGTGGATAGTGACTCTCAATCAACAAGCCAGAAGGAAGATCCTAACAAAAAAATCTGAAATATATCCAGACAGCGTAAACAAAAGATATAAAAGATACCCCAAGAACATCAGGCTCAGGGGATCAAAGAGACTGCACCACTGAAACCCCCAGATCTACCATAAAGAACCTCATACCACAAAGGTGTGAAGGCAAAGCACACAAATCCAACTAACAAAAACAAGAAGAATCCAACATGGTAAGATGCAGAAACAACCTCTCAATGAAAAGAAACGAGGAATCCTCAGAAAGAGAGGTAGATGGAATAGACACAGCCCAAATGTAAGACATGGAATTCAAAACTATGGTGGTGAAGAAGCTCAATATACTCGAAAACCTCAAAAACAACTACGACAACCTCCAAGGAAGTTACCAACAGCTCCAAGAAAATTACAGGGAACTTGCAGAGAACTACAGCAGCATAAAAAAAGACATAGAAACTGTTAACAAGAACCAGGAAGAAATGAAGAATGCAATCTCTGAACTGAAAAACACAGTAGAATCAATCAAAAGCAGACTAAAGGAAGCAGAGGATCGGATTAGTGAGTTAGAGGATAATGTAGGTAATAATTCTCAAATGATACAGCAAAATGAAAAAAGATTGAAAAAATATGAACAAGATGTAAGGGAATTACAGGATAGCATTAAAAATAATAATATCAGGATCATAGGAATATGAGAGGGAGAAGAAAAGGAGCATAGAATTGAAAAACTGATAGGAGAAATAGTGACAGAAAATTTTCCGAACCTGATGAGAGAAAAAGTTATGTAAGTCCAGGAAGCACAGAGTTCCAATAAAGAGGAACCCCCAAAAACCCACTCCAAGGCACATCATAGTTAAAATGGCAACATTCCAAGACAAAGAGAGAATCCTAAAAGCAGCAAGAGAAAAAGAGCAAATAACATACACGGGAGCTTCGATAAGGCTATCGACCGATTTCTCAACAGAAACATCACAAGACAGAAGGGAATGGTCAAAAATATTTCAAGCAATGAAAAACAAAGGCCTACAACCAAGAATACTCTACCCAGCAAGGCTCTCATTCAAAATAGAAGATGAAATAAGGAGTTTCTCAGACAAAGGAAGACTAAAAGAATACATCTCCACAAAACCAGCATTGCAAGAGATGCTAAAGGGAATATTCTAACAAAAAGGAAGAGAAAAAACAAAAAAAGAGTAGAGGAACAGAGATACAAAAGGGAAATGAATAAATACATGTCAGTAATAACGTTAAATGTAAATGGATTAAATGCTCCCATTACAAGACATAGGGTAACGGAATGGATAAGAAAACAGGACCCACATATTTGCTGTCTACAAGAAACACACCTCAAAACAAAAGATTTACATAGACTGAAAATAAAGGGATATAAAAAAATATTCCTAGCAAATGGACCTGAAAAAAAAGCTGGGGTAGCAGTCCTCATACCAGACAAAACGGATTTCAAAGCAAGGGCAATAAAAAGAGACAAAGAAGGACATTTCATAATACTTAAAGGAACGATTCGTCAAGAAGATATAACACTGATAAACATATATGCACCCAACATAGGAGCACCCAAATACATAAAGCAAATACTAAAAGACCACAAGAAGGATATTAACAACAACACACTCATAGTAGGGGACTTCAACACTCCATTATCAACAATAGACAGATCATCCAAGCAAAGAAACACTAAGGATATACAGGCATTGAACAACACACTAAACCACATGGACTTAACTGATATACATAGAACTTTTCACCTCAAAGAAGCAAAATATACATTCTTTTCAAAGGCACATGGGACATTTTCAAAGATAGACCACATAATAGGACACAAAACAAGCCTCAACAAATTCAAGAAAATTGAAATCATATCAAGCATCTTTTCAGACCACAATGCCTTGAAACTAAAAATCAACCTCAGGGAAAAAAATCAAAGACACCCAAACTCATGGAGAATGAATAACATGCTCTTAAATAACAAATGGGTTAACAATGACATCAAAGAGGAAATCAAGAAATTTCTAGAAACTAATGACAATGAACACACAACAGCCCAAAACCTATGGGACACAGCAAAAGCAGTCCTAAGAGGGAAGTTCATAGCAATACAGGCATATCTGAAAAGGCTAGAAGAATCTCAAATAAAAAACCTAACCCTAAAGCTACAAGAACTAGAACAGGAACAACGAACAAAGCCTAGGGCAAAAAGAAGAAAGGAAATCATCAAGATGAAAGCAGAATTAAACGACATAGAAACTAAACGAACAATACAAAAAATCAACAAAACTAGGAGCTGGTTCTTTGAAAAAATAAACAGAATTGACAAGCCTCTAGCCAGGCTCATTAAGAAAAAAAGAGAGAAGACCCAAATAAACAAAATCAGAAATGAAAGAGGAGAAATCACGACTGATACCTCAGAAATACAAACAATTATAAGAAATTACTACAAACAACTATATGGCAAGAAATTTGACAACCTAGTAGAAATGGACAGATTTCTAGAAACATATAACCTTCCAAAACTGAATCAAGAAGTAGAAAGTCTCAACAGACCAATAACAAAGAAGGAAATTGAAACAATAATCAAAAATCTCCCTGCACACAAAAGCCCTGGACCAGATGGCTTCACAGGCGAATTTTACAAAACATTTAAGGAAGAACTAACTCCTACCCTCCTCAAACTATTCCAAAAAATCCAAGAAGAGGGAAAAATCCCAAACTCTTTCTATGAAGCCACTATTACCCTAATCCCAAAACCAGGTCAAGACACAGCAAAGAAAGAAAACTACAGGCCAATATCACTGATGAACATAGATGCTAAAATCCTCAATAAAATTTTGGCAAACAGGATCCAACAATACATCAAAAAGATCATACACTATGATCAAGTGGGATTCATCCCAGGGATGCAAGGATGGTTTAATATTTGCAAATCAATAAATATAATACATCACCTAAACAACAGGAAAGACAAAAATCACATGATCATATCTATAGATGCAGAAAAAGCATTTGATAAAGTACAACACCCATTTATGTTGAAAACACTCAGCAAAATGGGAATAGAGGGAGCATACGTTAACATTATTAAGGCTATATATGAGAAGCCTGAGGCCAACATCATACTCAATGGACAAAAACTGAAAGCATTCCCCCTGAAATCAGGAACTAGACAAGGTTGTCCACTCTCTCCACTCCTTTTCAACATAGTGTTGGAAGTTCTAGCCACAGCAATCAGACAAGACAAAGAAATAAAAGGCATCCAAATTGGGAAAGAAGAAGTAAAACTATCACTATTTGCAGACGACATGATAGTATACTTAGAAAACCCTATAAAATCCACTAAAAGACTACTTGATATAATAAGTGAATTTGGCAAAATAGCAGGGTACAAAATAAATATACAGAAGTCTAAGTCATTTCTGTACACCAACAATAAAATATCAGAGACAGAAGCAAAAAAGAAATCCCATTTACTATAGCAACAAGAAAAATTAAGTACCTAGGAATAAACTTAACCAAAGAGATAAAAGACCTGTACACTGAAAATTATGCAACATTGAAGAAAGAAATTAAGGAAGATACAAATAAATGGAGGCAAATACCATGTTCTTGGATGGGAAGAATCAACATCATCAAAATGGCCATACTACCCAAAGCAATTTACAAATTCAATGCAATCCCTATTAAAATACCAATGACATGTTTCACTGGCCTAGAACAAATCCTCCAAAAATTCATATGGAACCAAAAAAGACCCTGAATAGCCAAAGCAATCTTAAGACAGAAGAACACAGCAGGAGGAATCACGATACCAGGCATCAAACAATACTACAAAGCCACTGTAATCAAAACAGTCTGGTACTGGCATAAGAACAGACATATAGATCAGTGGAATAGAATAGAGAGTCCAGAAATAAACCCGGGTCTTTATGGTCAACTAATATTTGATAAAGGAGGAAGGAACATAAAATGGAGTGAGAAGAGCCTCTTTAACAAATGGTGCTGGGAGAATTGGACAGGGACGTGCAAAAAAAATGAAACTAGACCAGCAACTTACACCACACACGAGAATAAACTCTAGATGGATTAAAGACTTAAATGTAAGCCATGACCCCATAAAAGTCCTAGAGGAAAACATAGGCAGGAAAATTTCAGATATCCCAGGTAAGAATATCTTCACGGATACACCTCCTAAGGCAAGAGAAATAAAGTAAAAAATAAACAAATGGGACTACATCAAACTAAAAAGTTTCTGCTCATCAAAAGAAAACATCAGGAAGATGAAAAGGAAACCAACCATATGGGAAAACATATTTGCCAATGACATCTCAGACAGGGGACTGATCTCCAAAATATATAAAGAGCTTATACAACTCAACACCAAGAAAACAAACAACCCAATTCAAAAATGGGCAAAGGACCTGAACAAACACTTCTCCGAAGAGGACATACAGAAGGTCCATAGGCACATGAAAAAATGCTCAACATCATTGGCCATCAGGGAGATGCAAATAAAAACCACAATGAGATACCACCTTACACCAGTCAGAATGGCCATCATCAATCAATCAACAAACAACAAGTGCTGGCGAGGATGCGGAGAAACGGGAACCCTACTGCACTGTTGGTGGGAATGCAGACTGGTGCAGCCACTATGGAGAACAGTATGGAATTACCTCAAAAAACTAAAAATGGAACTGCC
Source organism: Furipterus horrens (assembly GCF_987537825.1). Lineage (NCBI taxonomy): Eukaryota > Metazoa > Chordata > Mammalia > Chiroptera > Furipteridae > Furipterus > Furipterus horrens. Next base: position 114,687,686 of record NW_028327187.1, on the reverse strand, counting down.
ATTTGAACCAGTGATTCCACTGCTAGGATTATACCCGAAAAATCCTGAAACCCCAATTCAGAAGAACCTATGCACCCCTATGTTCATAGCAGCCCTGTTTACAATGGCTAAGTGCTGGAAACAGCCTAAGTGCCCGTCTGTAGATGAGTGGATCAAAAAACTGTGGTACGTTTACACAATGGAGTACTGTGCAGCAGAAAGAAAGAAGGAACTCCTGCCATTTGCAGCAACATGGATGGAACTAGAGAGAATTATGCTTAGTGAAATAAGCCAGGCAAAGAAAGAAAAATACCATATGATATCACAATACAGGAAACTAAAGAGCAGCACAAACAAACGAACTAAATAGGCAAAGACTAGAATAGTAGTCAGTAGGGGGGAGAGGGGGAGAGAAGGGGGATAAGTAAGGGAAGGGTCTAGTCAAGGAACGTGTATAAATGCCTCATGGACACGGACAACGGGGAGGGATATGACTGTGGGAGAAGGGGTGGGCTGGGAGGGGGGAGCAATGGGGTAAAATGGGACAACTGTAATTGAAAAACCAAAAAAGAAAAAAAAAAGAAGAAAACAAAGAAACAAAAAAAAACAATGTGTTAAAACCAGAACTCTGAACAACAAACACAAATTAACATTTAAAGTAACCCCAGGGCAAAAGTGGAGGTGTAGGTGGACACATCGTACCTCCCTGCACAACCGTAAGGATTACATCTACCTCAAAACAAAGAACCACCTAGAACTGCCACAGAATTGAACCGCATAGAAGCCCAAGAAACAAAGCTATAAAGAATGAATACTCATCCAGACAGAAGAGGGGCGGAGACGAGGAGCCGGCGGGAGACCATGAGGTGTAGCTGCAGCGGGGGCGGCAAAGCAGTGGCTGCAGCCGGCGAACCAGCGGTCGTACGTTATAGAAGCTGAGAGGGACACCTGGGGAGCGACCCCACTCCCAGGTCAGACCGCGCAGCTCATGGCTCCAGCCCCGGGAAAATAAAGCCTTACCGTTTCTGCTGTGAAAACCGGAGGGAATGGTGTGGAAAAGCAGCAGGTGCCGGGCAGGCGCCGTTGTTTGCCCTCTGACTCCTCCCCCACGTACAGCGTCGCAAGGCGTTGAAACACGTCACGCAGCACTTACGAAACCCTCAGGCTCCGCCCCTTAAAGGTAACACGTACAACAGTTCTACCTCTAACGCAGAGGCAAACAAAGGAGGCTGGCAAGTTGAGGAGACAGAAGTACGGCCCCAAAGAAGGAGTAGATCGAGGCTCCAGAGAGAGATCTAACCAAGGAAGAGAGAGCCAGTCTAATAGACCCAGAGTTCAGAACACTGGCAAAAAGGATGCTCAGAGGAACAACTATGGCAGATGCATAAGGGAAGAAGTGAAGGCTACACTATGTGAAATGAACAAAAAGCCACATGAAACCAATAGTGAAGGGAAGGAAGCCAGGGTTAAAATCAATGTATTGAAACATAGGAAGAAATAAGCAATCAACCAGTACAGAATGAAGAAACAAGAATATAAAAAAAAAAAAATGAGAGGCTTAGGAACCTCTGGGACAACTTTAAGCATATCAGCATCTGAATCATAGGGGTGCCAGAAGGAGAAGAGGAAGAGCAAGAAATTGAAAACTTATTGGAAAAAATAACGAAGAAGAACTTCCCTAATTTGGTGAAGGAAATACATATACAAGTCCAGGGAACACACAGAGTCCCAAACAAGTTGGTCCCAAAGAGGACCACACCAAGATGTAGCAAGGCAGGGGAGACATCCCCAAAGTCCCCACAGCCCATGGTTAGGGGTGGGGAAAGTACTTTTAAGGTACTCTGCATGCCTATGGCAAGCTGGTAGCTAGATAATAGCTGTGCTGCTGCCTGGGTAAAGGGGCAGATGATAAGGCTTAAGATGCTTTTTAAAGCAATGATTTATCATGCATAGGGTCAGCATTTAAAATTAGGGGGAGCCATCAGGAAGGGGGCCATGCTGTTTGAAAGGATGTAGAAGGGCCCCTCCATTGACCATGAGGTCTGGTGTGAAAGAAGGGGCCATGCGGTTTTGGGCTAAGAGCTGGACTAAGAAGGAGCATGGAAGAGAAGCGCAAAGGAGTGCCCCATGACGTGGTGGAGCAGGTTGTAGGAGCCATGTGACAAGAAGCAGCTGTGCAGTGTGCAGTCAGGAATCAGCCATGTGGCCTGAACTAGTAAGGATGCAGGCCCGCTGCTGCTTTGACCGTGCCTGCTCCAGCTCACTCTGAAGCCACCAAGGACGCTGCCTTACAGACCCAGACTCTAGCTGGACTCTTGAAACTTGGGCATCCCAAGAGTGTCAGGCTTAGGAGATCAAAGACACTATACCACTGAATCCCCAAGGACTCTTATAAAAAAATCTCATACCACAAAGGCGGGAAATCAAAGCAGTCAATTTTAATAAACAAAAACAAACAAGAAGAATTCAACATGGGGAGACACAGAAACAACCTCCCAATGAAAGGAAAAGAGGGATCCCCAGAAAAGAGAGATAGATGGAATAGACAAAAGCCAACTATCAGACATGGAATTCAAAAGAATGGTTATAAAGAAGCTCAATGTACTTGACAATCTCAAAGAAAACTACAAAAAAACAGGGAAATTACAAGGAACTCCAAGGAAACTACAATGAATTTCAGGGAAGCTACAAGGAACTTACAGAGAACTACACCAGCATAAAAAAAGGACATAGAAACTATTAATAAGAACCAGGAAGAAATGAAGAATACAATTTCTGAACTGAAGAACACAGTAGAATCAATCAAAAGCAGGGTAAATGAAGCAGAGGATCGGATCAGTGAGTTAGAGTACAATGTAGAAAAAAATTCCCAGACAATACAACAAAATGAAAAAAGATTCAAAAAGAATAAAGAGGGTTTAAGTGAACTGCAGGACAACATGAGACTAAATAACATTAGAATCATAGGGATACAAGAAGGAGAAGAGGAGGAGCAAGGGATAGACAACCTGAGAAAAAATTATGACAGAAAATTTTCCTAACCTGATGAGAGAAAAAGTCATGCAAGTTCAGGAAGCACAGAGGGTCCCAATGAAGATGAACCCCAAAAGGCCCACTCCAAGGCACATGATAATTAAAATGGCAACATTCAAAGACAAAGTGAGAATCCTAAAAGCAACAAGAGAAAAACAGCAAATAACATACAAGGGAACTCCGATAAGGCTATCAGCCAATTTCTCAACAGAAACACTACAAGCCAGAAGGGAATGGCAAAAAAGTATTCCAAGCAATGAAAAACAAAGGCCTACAACCAAGACTACTCTACCCAGCAAGGCTCTCCTTCAAAATGGAAGGTGAAATAAGGAGTTTCCCAAACAAAGGAAGACTAAAAGAATATGTCTCCACCAAACCAGCATTGCAAGACATGCTAAAGGGAATGCTTTAAGAGAAAGAAGAAAGAGAGGGAGAGGAACACAGGTACAAAGGGAAATGAATAAATACATGTGAATAATAAACTTAAATGTAAATGGATTAAGTGCTCCAATCAAAAGGCATAGGGTACTGAAAAGGATATGAAAACATGACCCACATATATGCTGTCTACAAGAGACACAGCTCAAAACAAAAGATTTACACAGTCTGAAATTGAAGGGATAAAAAAAAGTATTCCAAGCAAACGGACAGAAAAAAAAAAAAGCTGCGGTAGCAACACTTACATCAGACAAAACGGATTTTACAACAAGGGCCATAAAAAGAGACAAAGAAGGACATTTCATAATACTTAAAAGAACAATCCATCAAGAAGATGTAACCCTGGAAAACATATATGCACCCAACATAGGATCACCCAAATATATAAGGAAAATACTAGAAGACTACAAGAAGCATATCAACAGCAACACACTCATAGTAGGGGACTTTAACACCCCATTACGAACAATAGACAGATCTTCGAAGCAAAGAAACATCAAGGATGTTGAAGCATTGAACAACACACTAAACCAAATGGACTTAACTGCTATATATATAGAACTTTTCACCCCAAAGAAGCAAAATATACATTCTTTTCAAATGCACATGGGACATTTTCAAAGATAGACCACATGATAGGACACAAAACAATCCTCAACAAATTTTAAAAAATTGAAATTATATCAAGCATCTTTACGACCACAATGCCTTGAAACTAGAAATCAACCTCAAGGAAAAAAATCAAAGACTTTCAAACTCATGGAGAATGAATAACATGATATTAAGAAATGAATGGGTTAACAATGACATCAAGGAAGAAATCAAGAAGTTTCTGGAAACTAATGATAATGAACACACAACAGCCCAAAACCTATGGGACACAGCAAAAGCAGTCCTGAGAGGGATGTTCATAGAAATACAGGCTTACATGAAAAGTATAGAAGAATCTCAAATAAAAAATCTAACCCTACATCTACAAGAACTAGAACAACAACAACAAACAAAGCCCAGGGAGAGTAGACAGAAGGAAATCATCAAGATCAGAGCAGAATTAAATGACAGAGAGACTAAACAAACAATTCAATAGATCAACAAAAGTAGGAGCTGGTTCTTTGAAAAAAAAAAAACAAACCCAAAATCAACAAGCCTTTAGCCAGGCTCATCAAGCAAAAAAGAGAGAGGACCCAAATAAACAAAATCAGAAATGGAAGAGGAGAAATCATGACTGACACCACAGAAATACAAAGGATTGTAAGAAATTACTACAAACAACTGTATGGCAAGAAACTTGACAACCTAGATGAAATGAACAAATTTCTAGAAACATATAATCTTCCAAAACTGAATCAAGAATAAGTAGAAAGCCTGAACAGACCAATAACAAAGAGTGAAATTGAAACAGTAATCAAAACTCCCCAGGCACACAAAAGCCCTGGACCAGATGGCTTCACAGGCAAATTTTACAAAACATTTAGGGAAGAACTAACTCCTACCCTTCTCAAACTATTCTAAAAAATCCAAGAAGAGGGAAAAATCCCAAACTCTTTCTATGAAGCCAGTATTATCCTAATTCCAAAACCAGGTCAAGACACAACAAAGAAAAAAAACTACAGACCAATATCACTGATGAATATAGATGCTAAAACCCTAAACAAAATATTGGAAAACTGGATTCAGCAGCACATTAAAAAGATCATACACCACGATCAAGTGGCATTCATCCCAGGGATGCAAGAATGGTTTAATATTTGCAAATCAATAAATATAATACACCACCTAAACAAAATGAAAGACAAAAATCACAGGATCATATCAATAAATGCAGAAAAAGCATTTGATAAAGTACAACATTCATTTATGATGAAAACACTCAGCAAAATGGGAATAGAGGGAGCATACCTCAACATATTTAAGGCTATAATTGAGAAACCTGAAGCCAACATCATTCTCAATGGACAAAAACTGAAAGCATTCCCCCTGAGATCAGAAACTAAACAAAGCTGTCCACTCTCTCCACTCCTATTCAACACATTGTTGGAAGTTCTAGCCACATCAATAAGACGAGAAAAAGAAATAAAAGGCATCCAAATTGGGAAAGAGGAAGTAAAACTGTCATTATTTGCAGATGACATGATAGTATACATAAAAAAACCCTACAGACTCCACGAAAAAATCACTCGGCATAATAAGTGAATTTGGCAAAATAGCAGGGTACACAAAGTAAATATACAGAAATCTAAGGCATTTCTGTACACCAACAATAATATATCAGAGATAGAAACAAATAAAAAATCCCATTTACTATAGCAACAAGAAAAATAAAGTACCTAGGAATAAACTTAACCAAAGAGATAAAAGACCTGTACTCGGAAAACTATGTAACACGGAAGAAAGAAATTAAGGAAGAAACAAATAAATGGAAGCAAATACCATGTTCATGGATGAGAAGAATCAATATCATTAAAATGTCCATACTTCCCAAAGCAATTTACAGATTCAACACATTCCCTGTTAAAATACTAATGACATATTTCACAGACCTAGAACAAATACTTCAAAAATTTATATGAAACCAAAAAAGACCCCGAATAGACAAAGCAATCTTGAGACAGAAGAACGCAGCAGGAGGAATCACAATACCAGACATCAAATTATACTACAAAGCCTCTGTGACCAAAACAGTCTGATACTGGCGTAAGAACAGACATATAGATCAATGGAACAGAATAGAGAGTCCAGAAATAAACCCGGGTCTATATGGTCAACTAATATTTGACAAAGGGGGAAGGAGCATAAAACGGAGTGAGAAGAGCCCCTTCAACAAATGGTGCTGGGAGAACGGGAGAGGGACCTGCAAAAAAATGAAACTAGACCACCAATGTACACCACACACCAGAATAAACTCAAGATGGATCAAAGACTTAAATGTAAGCCGTGACACCATGAAAGTCCCAGAGGAAAATATAGGCAGGAAAATTTCAGATATCCCACGTAGCAATATTTTCACTGATACACCTCCTAAGACAAGGGAAATAAAGGAAAAAATAAAAAAAATGGGACTACATCCAACTAAAGAGTTTCTGCTCAGCAAAAGAAAACATCAGGAAGATGAAAAGGAAACCAACCATATGGGAAAACATATTTGCCAATGATACCTCAGACAAGGGGTTGATCTCCAAAATATATAAAGAACTTACTCATCTCAACACCAAGAAGACAGACAGCCCAATTAAAAAATGGCCAAAAGACCTGAACAAACACTTCTGCAAGGAGGATACACAGCAGGTCCATAGACACATGAAATAATGCTCAATGTCACTAACCATCAGAGAAACGCAAATAAAAATCACAATGAGATACCACTTTGCACTTGTCAGAATGGCCATCGTGAACAAATCAACAAACAAGTGCTGGCGAGGATGTGGAGAAACGGGAACCCTACTGCACTGCTGGTGGGAATGCAGACTGGTGCAGCCACTGTGGAGAACACTATGGTGTTTCCTCAAAATCTAAGAATGGAACTGCCTTTTGAACCAGCGATTCCACTGCTAGGATTATACCCCAAAAATCCTAAAACCCTAACTTAGAAGAACCTATGCACTCCTATGTTCATAGCAGCCCTGTTTACAATAGCTAAGTGCTGGAAACAGCCTAAATGCCCATCTGTAGATGAGTGGATCAAAAACTGTGGTACATTTACACAATGGAATACTATGCAGCAGAGAGAAAGAAGGAACTCCTGCCATTTGCAGCAACATGGATGGAACTAGAGAGAATTATGCTTAGTGAAATAAGCCAGGCAAAGAAAGACAAATACCATATGATATCACCTAATACAGGAGACTAAGGAACAACACAAACAAATGAACAAAATTGAACAAGGAGCAGAATAAGTTTTCAGAGGGGAGGGAGGAGGGAGAGAAGGGGGATAAGTAAGGTAAGGGTTTAATCAAAGAACGTGTATAAATGACTCATGAACATGGACAACGGGGTGGAATATGACTGTGGGAGAAGGGGTGGGCTGGGTGTGGGGGAGCAATGGGGGGAAATGGGACAACTGTAATTGAAAACCAATAAAAAATAAAATAAAATAAAATATATATATTTTAAAAAATGAAGTAACCCCAAATTCTCGGTGGTTTGAACGTGAAGATTCTTCTAATGTTTTAGTTCACAACCACACCCGACATGCCCGAAGAGAGAGGATACACAGAAGAAGACAAAACAACAAGGGGCACAATCAGTAGCAACTCCGTAACCTCTAGCTTCATAGTTCATTTCAGGCCATTGGGAAATCAAGTTCTCAAATGCACTAGCTCTGATATTTCAGGTCCTGGTATAACTTCTGTTCTATCCCATCTGCTCTTTGCTTGAGCAAACAAAGAAGTGGAAGACATAGAGCTTTCGTGTCCCCAATCAGCAGCCACGAGTTTTGGAAAAACTATTTGGAAGCTCTATTCTCCTTTCCCCTGTGAGGGCTGTAATCATTTCTGAAGGAAAAAGGGAGAAGCCAGTGCTCTGAAGGTGGTGTCTCCAAGAGAGAGCCCCCAGCACCGCCCCCAGCACCATCCCCAGAGGCAGACGTTCTTTCATCTTCACCCCAACTCCCTCTCCCTACAATGACTAGCCGTTTTGTGCAGCTTCTTTGAAACGGCAGGTTTTGTGATTTTAACTGTCCCCCAAACTTGTATTTCCATAAAAACGTGACTTGGCAGTTCCCTTTGTTATAACAGAGGAACACTCTCAATGCTCTGTTATGAAGAAAATACATTCTTGCCTATTTTTGCACCCCTCGTTCCCAGATGAATTCAGCATAAACTTTCACACTGCTTTTTTTTTTTTAAGCTTCTCATACAGTCATAGGGCAGATATTGTCATAAGAAATTTAAATATGAACAAGCAGAAGAAATGGTTAGGAGTCTGGAGCCAAATTAAATTTCCATGGACTGTCTAAGCTGCATCGTTTGAATAATTTAAGCATTGTTTTATATATCCTTTTAACTGAAATTTTATTTTGAGATAAATATCTACAGTTGGCTGTAAGAAATAATAATAATAATAACAATAATAATAATAATAAAGATTTCTTTGGGCTTAAATTCTATTTGTAGAATGATTGAGTGAGATGTGATATCTTGGAACATTTTTTCTTATGTCATTCACTAGTTTCATAAATGCATAGATGGCACGCCTACCTGGAGATGTGGGTTGTTCTTATACATACTATTTAAATGACAAATACTACAAACTGGAAAAGCATGAACTGCCCTCAGTTTTCTCAAAGGAATAAAAAAGTTAGATTTCTTTCTCACCTGCAAATAATCAGATCTGACTCTAAAGATACATACATCAACCAATTACCAGGCTCTGTCTCCCAATTTCTCCTTAACAAACAAGCAGGAACTCACTTTTGGGGCCATCTACTCAGAGAAGGAGAAGCATGAGCACTCGAGCAAAGAAACACACAAAGATCAGTTTCTCATCGGTGCCTTATTGCAAGACTGGAGTGAATTCTCTCTCATTCCTTCAGCAAACTCTGGTGGCTCCTCCTGTCCAGTAGGCCAACTTAATGTCAAAGATGCACTGGTAACAGGGAGACCTTCAATATCTTCTATGACATGAATGAATTCACACACAGTGTTAGGGTTAAGAAGTCAGGGGCAGCCTCCTCTTTATTGCAGGTGAGACCTCCAGAATTACTAATATCCAGGAGGCCGAAAGAGGTATATTTCAGAACCAAGTGATTTCCCTATGTTGTGCACAAGGAGAAGAAGGTGCCCTTGTTCACAAGGTAAGTCACTGCGCTGAAGCTCATCACAGTGATGTCAGACATCTGCCAGGTGCTGGCTGGCCATGGAGAAAGGCGACTGAGTCTATAGTCCAAGCCCACAAGGGTATGTCAGCACAAAAACCGACGCAGACCTTCATGCACTGACATTGAAAAAACTCAGACAAAACTCTGGGTACAGACCAAGTAAGTACAAATAATCTGCTTTACGTAAAACGCATTTTCACGTGGGGAGTGATGCTGTCCACCTTATCTTAGGGTATGAAAGACAGGCCAGTGCAAAGTAAAAGAAGTTCCACAATGGCTGATAGAAATGTCACGAGACCGTTCCATCGAAAAGAGAAGAGGAACAAGGATGGAAGTGGGTGGTGAAGGGAGACGTTATTTTTCAAGTCACGCTGTAAAGTATTACAGAGAGGACACATTTACACGTACGCATGCACCCAAGTCCCACCGTGTGGAGATTCTAAAGGGACAGGAAATGAAACGTTGGATGTAGGTGAACAGAAAGAAAGCAGGTGTAGCAAAACCGCAACGTATGAAGGTATAGAATGCAATCAATGTATCTGAAATACTTGAAGTGTATGTTAGACGACCAAAGAAACATGCATTATTTAAAAAATATTTTTGTTGATTTTGAGAGAGAGAAACATCGATTTGTTGTTGAAGTGATTTATGCATTCATTAGTTGCTTCTTGTGTGTGCCCTGACCGGGGACCGGACCCCCAACCTTGGCATATTGGGACAACACTCTAACCAACTGAACTACCCGGCCAGGGCAAGAAACAGTCATTATTAAAATGTATGTACCTCACCACATAAGAGATATACAATTATAGCAGTCCAAGCAGAGAGAGGGGTGTTGCAGAATGTGTGAAAGAGGAATAGCCAGCAACTTTCCAAGATAAAGAATCATTTCATGTGGTATAGTTCGTGTGTCCAAACCACTATCTTCATTCATTCACACACACACACACACACACACACACACACACCTACACAAGCACAGTTATGCAAGCACATGTACAAACACATATAGGCTCTTCATAGTAAAACTTCTAGGAACCAAAGCAAAATGCAAGACCTTAAAAGCGAAAAGAAGAAAAGCCAACCTGCTTATTGGCAGGGCCGTCTTATTATTTAGTAGAATGATTTGGAGTCCAGGAAAAGCAAAGAGGGAGCAATGGGACACTCAGAAGGGTGCCACGGTTGGTACAAAATAGACAGGGGCAAGTTAAGAATAATATAGGAAAGGGTGAAGCCAAAGAATGTATATGCACGACCAATGGACATGAATAAGGGGGGTGGGATTGCTGGAAGGAAGGAGGGTACTGGGCAGAGGGGAGCAGAGGGGGTAAAATTGGGACTACTGTAACAACATGATCAATCAAATATACTTAAAAAATAAAGAAGGATGCCATGGTAGGCAGAGTGGGCACCTGTAGGTCTGGAAAAACCAGGGGAAGCGATGGTGGTTCTGAGAACTCATGACCCTAGAGGAGGAGGCGGCCTCAGAGCTTAGGCTCAGATTTGTAAGGAAAAGGGGCTGCCCAACTCTGTGTGGTTTCTCCAGGAGGTCAAGGGAAGGATGCTCAAACCCAAGACCCCTCCCACTGTTGATGGGGAAAAGTGAAGCATTCCAGCCACAGCTCTGGGATCTGAGAGGGGCCACCCCCGCCCTTGACCTGGGACTCCGATGTGTCAGGAGACTGTTCACCAGTCCGTCGCTGCTGGCCCCTACTGCAATCACATGCCCTGCCCCTGTCATATGAAGGGCCGTTATTGGGGTGGCCCCAAGAGGAGCAGGAATGGAGAGGAAGGTACAGCTGCTTGTGCCACCGTGTCATGTCCAGACTGCCCGTGGCCCCCTGGTTGAGCCTCACAGGCAGCTAGAAGGCAGAGGGAAAATGGAATGGGCAGAGTGCAGTGTCAGGAGCATACAGCAGTGTACAGGACTGAGCTGAAAGGCATGGGTAACCTTTACCTGGAACCTGCTTCTTCTGGAGGCGCATCCCTGATAAAGAACGCAATGGTACATACTACAAAAGCTGTTTTTCTTTAGAAACACAAATAAACATATACAAACTGTAACATCAGCAGCATTCACTTTCCAACACATAACCAAAAAACACAGAGCCTTCAAGAAGGAACTTGTATTTATGCTTGTACAATAAAGAAGGAACCATTTACTGATCTGAATTGTTTACCTAACTGTAATTAATGGTGTGATACCAGAACATTTGACTGGTAGAGAACACGCTTCTTTGTGTGTGTGTGTGTGTGTGTGTGTGTGTGTGAGCGACTCAGGGTGAGCACAATATCATCCCGCAGGTTACACAAAGTTACCTTACATCTTCCAACCCTGCCTATTTGTCTTGTTTGCAGGCTTCAAATCCTCTCTCACATCACACACATAATAGCTTTCTACTATGAGCCTTTAGGGTTCATGTGACAATCACTTTAAGTAAGCAGAGGTGTAAAAGAGAAATACTTGGGGATCTCTGCTTTCAAGAACTCAGGTGACAATACCCTCATGCAACAGATGTCACTGAGGACACTGACATGGGGATGGGGTATGATAGGTTACTCAACCACCCTAGCCCACAACAAGAGGAGCTGCTATCCTCTCTTACAAAACAGGAAGGATCAGAGCTCTTAATGTCCAACTAAAGGCCAAACACTGGTAACACACACATACACACACACACACACGACTCACATTGATTGGAGACACCGACTAGTCTTGACGTTTCTACAGTTACTGCAGCTCTCCAGTCTGTAAATGTTTCTGTCACCAGAAAAAAAATGGCTTACCCTAGTTGCCATGGAAACTGGAAGGGAATGTCAACAAACCGTTCTCTATGGAAACTGGTTTCCATAGATGCACAGCATTGATCTAGCTCTCAGTCAATTACACCCCAACCAATCCAAGGAATGAATGAATGAATAAATTAATAAATGAATATAGAGAGAATACCTGATGTTCTCATGGAATAAGCATTGAGGGGCAGGAGAGTTTTTAACAAAGGGTGCCATGGAAAACCAAAAGGATAACAGCTTTGTCCTCCCTTGATTGAGACACACACACACACACACATCAGACACACAATCACACGCATGCAAGTTTGTGCACTCAGACACACAATTAGGTTCCAGGTCCTGTTAAGGACCTCTTCAACCTGCCAGGACATATGAGGCATGATATGTTTGTGCAGGTGATATCCAAGGGAACTCTGTCAATTGAAAATGACCTAAAGAGCCCTGGCCAGGGTGGCTCCGTTGTTTGGAATGTTGTCCTGTACACCAATAGGTTGCAGGCTTGATTCCTAGTCAGGGCACATACCTGGGTTGGGGGTCTGATCCCTGTGTGGGCCATGTTTGGGAGGAGGCCGATCCATATTTCTCACATCGATGTTCCTCTCTCTCCCTTCCTCTCTCTAAAATCATTAAAAGACATATCCTCAGGTGAGGATTTTATTTTTTTATTTTTGTATGTTTTATTGATTATGCTGTTACAGTAGTCCCAATTTCTTTTCCCTTTGCTCCCCTCCACCCAGCCGCTCCCCTCCCTCCAGCAGTTTCCCACCCTTAGTGCATGTCCATGGGTTGTGCATAAAGCTCTTCTCAACATTCCCCTGTCCATTCCCCACCCTCCTACCTTGCTTCTTAACCCCCGCACCATTTCCCTCCCTCTCCCTCTTCCCCCTCCCAGCTGACCTCCCTGCACATGCTCCCCACATCTATGATTTTGTTCCCACTCTAGTTGTCTGCTTAGTTTACCTTTGTTCCATTCCCTAGCTTCTGTTGTTGATAGTTGTGATACTGTTTTCATTTTAATGTTCATAGTTTTGATATCCTTTTTCTTAAATAAGTCCCTTTAACATTTCATATAATAATGGGTTGGTGGTAATGGACTTCTTCAGCTTTGTCTTGTCTGGGAAGCCCTTTATCTGTCCTTCCATTTCAAATGATTGCTTTGCTGGATAGAGTAATCTTGGTTGTAGGGTCTTGCTTTTCATCACTTTGAATATTTCCTGCCAGTCCCTTCTTGCCTGCAAAGTTTCTTTTGAGAAATCAGCTGACAGTCTTTTGGTACTCCTTTGTAAGTAATTCTCTTCTTCTCTCTTGCTGCTTTTAAGATTCTCTCTTTATCCTTAACCTTTGGCATTTTGATTATGATGTGTCTTGGGGTGGTCCTCCTTGGGTCTAGCTTGTTTGGGACTCTCTGGGCTTCCTGGACCCGTATGTCCATTTCCATCCCCAAATTAGAGAAGTTTTCCTTCATTATTTTTTCACACAATGTTTCAGTTTCTTGTTCTCCCTTTTCACCTTCTGGCACCCCTATGATTTGGATGTTGGCACATTTATATCTGTCCCAGAGGTTTCTAAGCCTCTCCTCATTTTTTAAAATTTTCATTTCCTCCTTTTGTATTGGTTGACTGTTTGTTTCTTCATTATATTCCAATTTGTTCATTTGAACCCTGGTTTCCTTTCCTTCACCACTTGTTTCATACGGATTTTCCTTCATTTCAACCAGGATAGCCTTCATTCTTTCCCTGTCCTGTTTAATCTTTGTTGTCAGAGCTGTGAGCATCCTAATCAGCAGTGCCTTAAACTGTGCTTCTGTTAGGTTGTCTATCTCCTCATCCGTTAGGCGTGCTGTCTGCTCATTGCTTAGTTGTGCCACTGGGACCTTGATGTGCCCCTGCTTCTGGGTCACACTTCTCTGTCTCCTCATCTTTCTGCGTTTGCCTCTGTGATTTGGGTAAGAGTTGTTGCACCTCTTACGTTATAGGGGGTGGAGCCTTAGGGATTCGTCAGTGCAGAGCGACCTGTTTCACCACGTTGTGGTGCTGTATGTGGGGGAGGGGTCCAAGAAGGAACAATGCTGCTTGCTCAACAGTCACCGCTTTTCCAGGCACTTTCCCACTTCCACACTGGACTGGCGCCCCTCTAGCTGCTGCCCTGGCCATCATTCCCAGAGTGGGTGGGTCTGCGGACGTTCTAGGACCATGGGGGCCCTTTAAATAAGCAGACTCTGCTGAGAGACCGGCAGTTTCTGCCTCCACCCCAACCCCCACTGGTCTGCACAGTCAGAAGCAATGAGGCTTGATTTTTCCCTGGTGCTGGGACCGTGAGCTACTCGGTCTCGTCAGGAGCTGGGAACACTCCCCAGGTGTCCCTCCTGATTTTTTAAAATGTGTGACTGTTCTTTCCGCTGGCCTGCCACTGCCGCCGCCACCACCACACCGCATCCTCTCCGCCCCTCCTACCTGTATGGATGAGTATTTCTTCTTTATATCTTTGTTTGTTGGACTTCCATTCAGATTGATTTTCTGGAACTTCTGGTTGTCTCCAGTTTTGAGGTAGTTGTATTCCTTCTTAGTTGTGGAGGGAGACCCAGCGTGTCTGTCTAGGCCTCCATCTTGGCTGGAGGTTCCAGGTGAAGATTTTAAAAGTAAATAAAATAATAAAATAAAGTAAAATAAAATAAGGCAGAGGGGAGAAACCGTGAATGGATGAAGCACCTGGAAGCCAGAGGAAGGCAAATCAGGGACCCAGGGTCCCGTGGCACGACCAAGGACCTTGGGTCTACCCTCAGACAAATGTGTACTGCCAGGGTCATCAGGACAACATGCTTCCTGAGAAGGGATGAGCCCACAAAGAGCCCTTGACCTAGGATGATCGGAGGTCAAGATGAACCTCTCCTGTGTGGAATCTGAGCTCAGTGTGTATTGCTCTAAGCACACTCACTGCCAATGGACACTATGTTCAGAGACAGGCTCCTATCGTCGGAGCAGAGGGCACACACTTCCTCTCTCATAGTCATTTACAGTGGGGGGCAGAGCTGCCCTGTGATGTAGCTCTTCCTTCCGTTAATGAGCTCCAGGTGACCTTCTGTGGTCAGTCCTGGGCAGTGACGTGCTGGGGACAGGCCTTTGGGAGGGGAGAGTGCAGGTCTGATTTCTAGGGTTTTCTTATTTTCACGATGTAAATTCTCCCATCATGGCTGATTTCAAGCCACCAACATGGGGTCCACTGGATGCAGAATTGGCAACTGATGCCCCAGATCAGCCCTTATGGGCTGATGGCTCCAGACAGACCCAGCACAGCCCAGGACCTCAGTCTCTAGGGCAAGACAAAGCCATCCCACTCCACATGCAATCCATAAGAGAAGGCCAAGCTGGACTTTTCTATAACTGTAGGCTCTCAACAGGTTGCTAGTGTGGAGGAAAGGGAGAAAGATATCAAGACCTACCCTCTAGCCTATCCAGTTTTTTGGGAGGGCAAATAGTGTGGTACATTCACAGTCAATGTTTTTAAATCAGAGAGGCTTTCCAAAAGACGGATATGGGTTTGAGTCTGAGCTCTGCTTCTCTTCAGCTGCGTGACTCTCATATTGTGACCTGACATCTCTGTTCCCTAGTCTATAATTTTGACAAATCAATTAATAGTGCCTCTGCTCTCAAGAGATTGCTTAAACATTGTTAAAGAACATTGGACCTCAGCAGCCCAATTGTCATTCCGGGAACTCTGGGAGGTGCTCCCTGAGGACATATTGGGAAACCAATGAGATCTTCCTTTCCCTGCTCTGTATCAGTGAATCTGGACTGCTTGGTTCCCTTCCAAGAAAATGACAGGTTATAAGAGGTGGGATGAAGAAGGAGGTAAGGACATCCTGACCTTTCCTATTCAGGTAGATATTAAATAGATTTTCACAAATGTAAAACAAAGCCATACTTCTGACAATGTTTAAAAAATGTATTGAAATTATAGAGGTGACATTAGTTAATCAAAGTGTATAGGTTTCAGGTGCACAGTTACATAATACATCATCTGTTTATTGTATTGCATGTTCACAGCCCAGAGTCAAGTCTCCTTCCCTCACCATTTATCCCCCCTTTACCCTCTTCTACCTCCCATGACTCCTCTTTCCCTGTGATAATCACCCTAGTGTTATCAGCATCTATGAGGTTTCTTGTTTTTGCTTAATCTCTGCACCTTTTTCACCCAGCCCCCCAACACACCTCCCCTCTGACAGTTGTCAGTCTGTTATCTGTATCTATGAGTCTGTTTCTATTTTGTTTGTTAGCTTATTTTGTTTATTAGATTCCACATACAAGTGAAATCATATGGTATGTATTTTTCTCTGACTGGTTTATTTCACTCAGCATAATACTGCTCTCATGGCCCATCTATGCTGTCACAAAAGGTAGTATTTCCTTCTTTCTTATGGCTGAGTAGTATTCCACTGTGTAAATGTACCACAGGTTTTTATCCACTCCTCTACTGATAAGCACTTGGGCTGCTTCCAAACCTTGGCTATTGTAGTGCTGCAATGAACATAACGGTTGCATATATTCTTCTGAATTACTGTTTTGAGTGTCTTCGGATATAGTTCCAGAAGTGGAATTGCTGGGTCATAAGGCAGTTTCATTTTAAATTTTTTGAGGAAACTTCATACCGTTTTTTCCACAGTGGCTCCGCCAACCTGCATTCCCACCAATAGTGCACAAGGGTTCCCATTTCTCCACGTTCTTCCCAGAACTTGTTTGTTGATTTATTGGTGATAGCCATTCTGATAGGTGAGAGGTGATATCTCATTGTGGTTTGAATTTGCATGTCTCTGATGATGAGTGACATTGAGCATTTTTTCATAGGTTTCTTGGCCGTCTGTCTGTCCTCTTTGGAGAAGTGTCCACTAAGAGCCTTTGCCCATTTTTAAATCAAAACTACACTTTCAATACTTATTTTATTTTCAAAAAGTAGAGTGATTTTGACCTGGCTGGTGTGGCTCAGTTGGTTGGGTGTCATCCCACAACCCGGTCAGGGCATTTCCTTGCCTCCCTCCCTCCCTCCCTTCCCTTCTCTCTAGAATCAATAAAAGGAATGAAATATTTGAAAGGAATAGAGTGGTATTTTTCATCAAGCACGTTTACATGGAAGCAACAATGGGCTTCATATTATTTTAAATTGATGCATTAAAGTCAATAGCTTAGTTTTCCCCAAATACTGGACTATTTTATTACAGTGGACTGAAAAGTGTTATTTTTATAGTTAAAATTGTTTGAAATCAAAACTGACACATTGTAAAATTAATCATTGTAAAGTATTCCATTTGGTGGCATTGCGTAAGTTCACCGCATTGTGAAACTATCAAGCCTGTCTTCTTACAAAACACTTTGCCAAGTCCTGAAAGAAATTTTTTACCCAGTAACAACTCTTCATTCCTCCTGCCCCAAATCCCTGGCAACCACTGAACTACTTTCTGCCTTTACGGACTGGCTTATTCTGGACACTTCATGTACATTGAATCATACATTATGTGACCTCTGGTGTGTGGTTTCTTTCACTTAGAATAATGGCTTCAGAGCTCATCCGCATCTTAACACTCTTTTTTATGGCTGTATAATATACCATTGCACGGATAGCCTGCATGTTGTTTATCCATCCGTCAGTCCAGGGCACTTGGGTTGCTTCCACCATTGGCTGTTTTGAATTTTGCTACTTTTGTGTTTTTAAATGTTTTTATTTGGGGGGTGGGGGAGTGTATCCCTGGGCGTGGAATTACTGAATCATGTACTTATTATATGTTGAAGCTTTTGAGGGAACACCAAACCATTTTCAACAGCCACTGTAGCGTTTAAAACTACCACCAGCGATGTGTAAAGCCTTTGTTTACTCCGCTCTCCCCATGACATTTGTTATTTCCCTTTTTTCTAAGTTTTAGACATCATAGTGGGTGTCGTGGCTATTATTGTTTTGACTCACATTTCCTAATGACTAGTGATGGTGAGCATAGCATCATGTGATTGTTAGACATTTGTGTGTCTTTTGGAAATGTTTGTTCAGGTCATTTACCGTTTTGTGTTGTTGGTCTTATTGTCATTTGCTTGGTGTTGTAAGGGCTATTATATCTTCTGGACACTAGACTCTCACTAGTTGTTTGATTGGCCAACATTTCCTCTCATTCTGTAGGATATCTTCTTTCTCTCTCTAGATAGAGTATTTTAATGAGAAAAGATGTTCATTATCTAATTTTTTCTTTGTTGCTTCTGCTTTGGGTCTAATATTGAAGGAGTCATTGCCACATCCAAGGCCATGAAGGTTTACTCATATGTTTTCTTCTAAGAGTTTTTATGCTGTTAGCTCCTATATTTAGGTTTTGGGTCCATTTTGAATGAGCGACTTTTTGTGTATGGCATACCTTAAGTGACCAACTTCATTCATTTGCATGTGGATACAGTTGTCCCAGAGGCCCTTGTTGAAGAGACTATTCCTACCCCCATCGAATGGTCATCATCAATCCTCCCTTACCCAATTCACTGGTGTGCTTCCAAGGGTCACTGAAAGGCTGAGCATTATAAGGACGAGAATGAAAAGTCAAACAAGCCACTGGCTTAGAGTTAACATTACTTGATGACGTGGGCAGTATGAAAGTGTGATCAGACCAAATAAAAGGCTGAAACTTCGTTTCTGAATCTTAGATGGAAGAAGTAAAACTTGTGATTCAAAAGAGAAAAAAAATACTAAGGAGCTGGCCGCAAATTTAGGCAGGTACAAAAAAAAAAAAAAAAAAAAAGAAATTAAAAAAAATAAAACCAATGTAGGGGGAAGAGAGAGGGAGGAAGGGGGTGAAATAAAGGTCCCCCACTTTAAAACTGTATAGTAAGTCTGCATAGTGGAGTGAACCATGAATTTCATTTCTTTTGTAAATTTCATATTTTATAAAGTTATTTTCAGAGGACATTCAATACTTTTATATGTAGAATAAAGACGTGATAGTAGAATGTAAGTTAACTAAGAGTGCTCCATATTAAATTATTTTTGGAAGGTGGAGTGCTCTTTATTAGCTAACTTCAGGAAGGATAACTTGAAAATTCGTTAAGTCCTCTTATAATCCACTATAGATAGGTGTCATTTGATACCTGTGTTTTCATGGGAATTAAAAGTTCACTACAGACACGTTTATCGCCGGCGTTAGAAAAGTCCAATGCGTTATATAACTCAATCTTTATTATTCGTGGAGCAGATACTCTATTAATGTCCTTTGTTTCTATATCTTGTTTTTCAAATGTCTGATAGCCTTCAGAACCAGCATGGATGGGCTGCATTTGCAAAACTAAAGCAATGACGTGAGGAAGCCACCAGATGGAGATGTTGAGTTGTCACTGTTAAGGTCAGCCAGGCCCTCCTTGACACATATAGTGGTTCCAACTTTAGTGGGGCTGGGAGCAACCTGGAGGATTTATTTAAAATGCAGATTTCCGAGAGACCCCAGCAGCAGTAGCTGCTGATAGATGAAGAGAGAGGCAGTGGCAGGGGTTGGGGTGGAGCACCTTTTATTTCTATTTTTAAAGGGACAGGACACTAATTTTATACCACTTCAACCTTGAATTGAGGAGGGCCAGGCGGAGGGGTGGGTGGAGGGGGCTGAGTTCATTTCCTCACTTTCCAGCTCTGAGACCTGAGAGGGGGATTGAGCCTGAGAGAGAAGGAGAAGGAGTTTCTTCTTAGAAAATCCTCATCCAAAATTCCTACCCATTCACCCTTCCAGTAGCTTCCCTCCCGAGACTCCTCCACCCTCCTCCTCTTTGGTCATGAGAGAGAAAGAGACCAAAAACCTTTCAGCAACACAGACCCTTCTCTTCTTTTGCTGCTGCTGTTGCTTCTACTGCTACTGCTTCTTGGCCCTGGCTGGAGACATCTCACTGCACCTAGGAGCAGCCACTTCTTCACTCTCTTCCTCATTCCTTCCTCCTCCTCCACTCCTCCCCTCCTCCGCCCCCATCACAGCTCCAGGGAGGCACTCCAAAGTGAGGGGCAGGAAAGATGCTTTTCGAGAATATCAGTTTTTGCATATTGGAAGTAGCTATTGAAGGTTATGTAGTTTACAGACAACAGCTTTAAAAGACAGACATTCAAGGACCAAGGAAATAAAATACCAGAAGCCAAGAGCACAGAATATTTTTTAATTAATACATGGAATCGTGATACTCCTTTAATTCCATCAAATATAAAAAATTGATCGCCCTGGGAGATAGCCACAGATGATGTCAACAATATTTGGGGAAGAGAAGAAGTACTCCCATATAGGGACTCATAAAGGCATGGAGCATCTAGAGATTTACCGCCTCATTATGTTGCTGGGTCTCACAGCACTTAGGTTTTTATCAGTTTCTCTCCAGGAGAGATTGCAAACCCAAGTGCCCACAGAGGCCAGTCTGGTGGGAATGAAGCAGGAAGCCAGTGCAGTGAACTGGAGAGCCAAGTTCTTTCTGAAGGAGCAGCCACTGCTCTGGTCCAGATCATTATTGCAAGGCAGGAATGTTGACCTAGTGATACCACATTGTCTAGTTTACCAGACATGTGTTGTTATAACTCTATACACCCACACCCTAAAAATCAGAGTATAAAATCGTATCAACTGATTTTGGATCTAGTCAAGATGGTGGCATAGTCAGACATGGCTCACCAATTTGCACAACCACATCAAAATTACAAATAAAATATAGAACCACCATCAGCCAGAACTGTCAGAAATCCAGCTGAATGGAAATCTGACAATATGGAATTAAAGAAACCACATCCATTCAGATGGGTAGGAGGGGCGCAAACATAGAACGGACTGGTCCCTCACCCACGTGTGGTGGATAGAAATCCAGGAGGGAAATCTCTGGAGCCAGGAGTCTCAGACCCACACCAGGCCCCCCAGCCCAGGGTACCAGTGCCAGGAAGATGAGCCTCTACAACTTCTGGCTGCAAAAACCAGCAGGGATTGAGTCAGTGGAAGAAACTGCTGGAGCCCCAAACAATTCCTCTTAAAGAACCTACACATGGACTCACCTGCTCAGACTCACTCCCTCTGAGCTCCAGCACTGGGGTAGCAGCTTGACAAGCTCCAGTGATATCCAGGGAGAAACTGAAGTGTCTGCCATCAAGGTGAACAGAGGCCATTGTCTCTTTTCTAAACCCTCCCCCCATAGAGCCAGCAAGCTGGTGCCATATCTGAGACTCCATCAACCTGGCTAAGACTGTTTGACCCACCTTGGAGATCCCCGGAGACTCTGCCCCACCCAACTTATGGGCCCACCCAAGCTGCTTTTCCATATGAATGGCTGGTCTTGGCTCATGCTTCATGACTTCCTAAATCCTCTCAAACAAGCAACAGCTGTTCTCAGTGAGCTCCAGGTCCAGCACTAGCAGCAAAGCAGCCAGCTTAGATTCACAACTTGGCTTCACCATGGAATCTCCAAGCCCAGCACAAGTAGCAGCCATCTCAGATTGCTTTATAGCTCAGGCAGGGTGGGCCTGGGAAAAACACAGGTGGCAGCTTCCCTTGGCCTGCACCACTCAGGAAACCCCAGGACCAGCATACCCAGCAGACAGCTACAGACCATGTTGAAGCACCATCATCCCGCCCTTGCATAGCTGATCCTCAGCAGAGGGCAGAGGTTGGTGGTCAGTGGTCATGGCCAGTCCTTGAAGCTGACTGGAATGGGTAAATACTTCCCATTGACCTTCCAACAGCAACCAAGGGTCAACTACAAGAGGAGGGTGTACTCGGCCCACATGAAGGGTGCACCTCAAGTACCTAGTTTGGGGATAGGAGAGGCTGTGCCACTGGACCCTACAAGGACGCCTACTACATTAGGCCACACTACCTAGACACGGAGTCAAGAAGCTCTACCCAATACACAGAAACAAACACAGGGAGGCTGCCAAATTGAGGAGGCAAAGAAATATGGCCCAGATAAAAGAACAGAACAAAACCCCAGAAAAAGAACTAAACAAAATGGAGATAGCCAACCTATCAGATGCAGAGTTCAAAACACTGGTGATCAGGATGCTTCAGAGAAATGACTGAGTATGGCCACAAAATAAAGAAGTGAAGGTTGTACAAAGTGAAACAAAGAAAAATATACAGGGAACCAACAGTGATGGGAAAGAAGCCGGGATTCAAATCAATGATTTGGAGCAAAAGGAAGAAATAAACATTTACCCAGTACAGAAAGAAGAAATAGGAATTGAAAACAACAAAGAGAGGATTAGGAATGTGTGGGACAACTTTAAACGTTTGAATCATAGGGGTGCCAGATGGAGAAGAGGAAGAGCAAGAAATCAAAAACTTATTTGAAAAAATAATGAAGAAAAACTTCCCTAATTTGGTGAAAGAAATAGACATACAAATCCAGGAAGTACAAAGAGTCCCAAATAAGTTGGGCCCAAAAAGGACCACACCAAGACACATCATAATTAAAATGCCAAAGGTGAAAGATAAAAAGATCATTTTAAGAGCAGCAAGAGCAAAGAAGAGAGTTACCTACAAAGGACTTCCCATAAGACTGTCAGCTGATTTCTCAAAGGAAACTTTTCAGTCAAGAAGGGACTGAGAAGAAGTATTCAAAGTGATGAAAAGCAAAGACCTACAACCAAGATTACTCCATCCAGCAAAGCTAACATTTAGAATGGAAGGGCAGATAAAGTGCTTCCCAGACAAGGTAAAACTAAAGGAGTTCATCATCCCCCAACCCTTATTATAATATATAAAATGTTAAAGGGGCTAATTTAGAAAAAGAGGAAGATGAAAACCATGAACTTCAAAATGACAACAAACTCACAACTACCAACAACTGAATCTAAGAAATAAAAGCAAAAACAAAAACAAAGTAAGCAAACAACCAGAACAGGAACAGAATCATAGGTATGGGGATCATTTGGAGGGTTATCAGCTGGGGGGGAAGGGGGAGGAAGGGGGAAAAGGTGCAGGGATCAAGAAGCATAATTGGTAGGAACAAAATAGACAGGAGGATTTAAACATAGTATAGGAAAGGGTGAAGTCAAAGAACTTATATGCATGACCCATGGACATGGACCCAGGTGGGGGAGGGGTTGCTGGAGGGAAGGGATGTACTGGGCGGGGTGGGGGTGGGGGCAAAGGAAAGTAATTGGTATGACTGTACTAGCATAATCAAGAAATATACTTAGAAATGCAGATTTCCACTGCTCACCCACAGAGTTGATTGGGTAGGTCTGGAATAGAGCCAAGGAACGTAGATTTTAACACTGTCCTTCCTGTAAATCTGGTGTAGGTGGTCCCATGCACCACACTTGGAGAAACTCTGATGTAAATGGCAACTGAAACCATAGGCCTATATAGGAACACTTAGGAAAAGGGTCTATAAATGGAGGAAGGAGCCAAGTAAACCAGAATCCTGAGGAACGCCGTTATTTGATGAGAAAGAGCTAGCAATGGCCATGAGAAGTTGTCAAGATCAAAGAGGGTAGCAGGAGAACACACAGTTCTGAAAGCCCAAGGAAGATGGAGGGGGTGGACAGAAAAAAAGAGAGAGCGCTTAAACAGACTTCACACAGTGTTTTCCTTTTGTTCAAACAACTGTCGTCTTCTTTAACTTTTCCCGGAGAAATGTTGCCTTAAAAAATGAGAATGCCCTGTGACATTTGATATAATCTAAATAATACTTCTTTTGAAATAAATGTTATATTCTCTGTCCAAAATCCACATTTATTAATAAAATGTTATATTGAATCCTGATGACTAAAATAGTCATTCTTTATGCTTCGAAATACAATGTAGGTGCTAGTTCTCATTCCATGATTTTTTTGTTTAAAATATTTCAATTTAATTTAACTTTTTAAAGTATATTTTACTGATTATGCTGTGACAATTGTCCCAATTCAGGAATTTGTATACCAGTGGCTCAAAAAGTGGTCATAGTAACGGCAACACAAAATTATTATAACATAATCATAATTATAATATATGATTATGATTATAAACAAGAATACAATTGTGCTATTATTAATATTTGAGCGCTTGCTTTATGTTACTGAGTGCCTATAAGAGATCTTATGCATTATTTCACTTAATTTCATCCAAATTCTATGAGACAAACACTACTATTATTATGTCTTTAAGATAGTAACAAAGTCACTGAGGTTTAGAGAAGTTAAGACGTTAGCTCAGTGTCCCAGAATTCATAAGGGGTGAAGCCTCATTCAATTTCGTGCTGGATTTCCAGTTCATGTTTTTTTCTTTTTCATTCCAGTGCATTTTTGTGAGTTTCTCCTTAATACAACCCCATATAGTCAAGTTTTTACCTTAATTTTGGAAAGGCATAGATTGCAGGGACCCCTAGCTGTCTGCCTAAAATCCGTGTTATCCTCTTCTTCCTGGGTCCCCATCACAATGTCCCTTCTCAGCTTCCCTAGTTGTTAGGTGTGACCATGTGACTGAGATCTCAGCAGTGGGATGTCAGCGGAAATGATGTGTGCCTCTGCCTGGCCTAGCTAGCTCACCCGAACCTCATACCTGGTGCACATCCATGCGCTTGTCCCCCTTTAGCAAACTGCAAAGGAGGCCACCTATGGGCCAACAGGCGGGAGCCACACGGTAAAGGTGACAGAGTTCCCAACAGCCTGGGTCCCTTGTAGAAGTGCATGGACAAAGCCCACCAGCAGGAACATTTTGCTTTCCCAGTAATGTTACAGGAGAAATAAATGAACTGCTTTTGAGTCATACATGTTTGGGTTTAAATGTTACAACAGTAACTGTCTACTGTACCTAAGTTGGGTAAAAATAAACTTCAGTTACACACTGCTCTGTCATCATGAACTGCATGTGACTGCATTTCGAGTGGTGGCTCAGGCAAATAGGAGTTCATTTATTCCAGTTGCCATGCAGTAAGAATAGACAACGCAGGGCTGGTACGACACAGCTCAAGGAACCAGGTTCTTCTCTACCCTTGCCCCTCCATCCTTCAATGTGGCTTCTGCCTCCGAGGTCACAAGCACTGCACCTGTATTCCTGGCAGGACAAAGGGGAAAGGGCAAAGGATAAAGCTAGCTACATCTGTCCAATTCATGAAGGCCTTCTAGAAATGCCACCAGCATCACCTGGAATGTGTGTCATGGCCAGCCCAGGGGCTGAACCAGGTCATGTTCCCACCTCTAGCTGCAACAGGCTCAAGGTTCTGGTAGTAAGGATGAAAGGATGAGGGATAGACTGGTTCTGTAGAATCAGGACCTGCCACAGCCCTTGCCTCACATTACCTTTATAAATTATCCAAATCCCTGGTGGGAGGGAGCTTTTTACCCTTTTCTCATGCCAGTCTTAAAGGATCAGAATGCTCCTGAAAATTTGGATGCATGCAATGTTCAGGTCTTAGAACTTCCTGCCCCATGCTCTATTGAGGGTGGCCTCTTCTTTTCATCTGGCCTTGTCTGCAATGAAGCTTCTGGAAGTGTTTTTTTTTTTTAATCAAAAAACAGTGATCACTTTGAGCGATAAATTTTGAAACTGCTTGGTAGAATTATCTGGGTTTCCAAGATGGTCAAAGCGAGGAAAAGTACTACAGTCTAATTAGCACACAGAATGATTGCATCACAGTGCAGTGAGAGGAGAGAGGCTACACAAGTGACATCGGGAGGCAAAGGAAGGGGTGCCAACCAAGACTCGACAGAGAACTCAGAAGTTGGCTGGGCTTGTCCAAAGGCCCAGTGGCACAAAACAGCAATACTGTGCTGGATGGAGGAAACTGCAAGGAGTGCAGGATGGAGAGAATAAAAGGGGAGTGATACAAAGTAAGATGCTCAGGGTCCTCACAGGGAGTGTGGAACCTTTTGTGGTGGCTCTGAGGAATCACTAGAGGACCTTAGGCATCATAATGTAGGCTGATATCCGAGGACCCAAACTTAGATCTGGCTTGGAATCTTCATTCCGTTACAAGCTGTCATTTGGGCACAGGAAAAATAAGCTGACTGGTGGAACTGACTAGAGAAAGAGAACCAGGGACATAAAGGAACTTGGCAGAACTGACAGTGGGGAACGTGTACACCATTGAATAAACAAGGATGGTACAATTAGTTTTCCCCAGGAAGAGAAAAGCAATGGGATCTCTATCTGACAGCAAGCACAAAAATCCATCCTACACGAGCCACGACTTAAAAATGCAAAACAACACCTTAAAACCATTCACAACCTTTCCAATGTTAAGGGAAAAACTTTTATGGCCTGAGGGCTAAGGTAATTTTATTTTAAAAAGCCTGGGAGTCAAAAAAGAAGAAAAAAAATAGATAACTTGGACTACATCAAAATTTAAAACTTTTATGCATCAAAGAATATGATCAACAGAGAGAACAGGTGTAAGGGGCAGAGAAACTGGTGACTCTCAAGCCAGTAGAAAATAATTAGCAGCAAAGAACAAATGTAATATTGAATCTGGGGGGCTCCAAGCCAGAGTCAACAGTTTTGGCACACTTACAAAAAAGTAAACAATGACTAAGGTTTCTTTGCATAAAGCTAATAAGACCAGTTGCTAATGTTGGTTTTGTCAACCGAGGCTTTGACTGGAATGTCATGCCCAAAGGAGGCAAGCCTAGGCTCTGGTTGTTGCCAGAAAGCCCTGAGGAAGGGGAGTTGACTTTCAAGGCTAATGAAAGCTAAAGAGGAAAAAGCCTGACACTCTGGTTAGTTGTGCTGTTTGTGGCAATCATTCTAGGGAAGGAATGAAAGTTGATTTCCTGAAAGATGGCTAGAAGAAACCTTAAGGCACAATGGAAAACCTGAAGGACTTATGAAAAGCATGGGTTTTACAGGCAAGGCCAAATGACAGTTGTGTGGTTCAGCTTCTGTGACCAGAAAGGCAGACGAAAGTCAACCTGAATGTTCCTAGTGTGATTTCCAGCAAAGCAGACTTAAAGATAACTTATAATCAATTGCTGCTCTTGTTGGGTTTATGCAAATGAATGGGCTAAATTAAAACTGGACTTAATGTAGTCCCTTTAATAACAAGGAGGGTAATCTCAAGGAGAAAAATTATGATTTAAGGAAAAGCACAATGCTCAGTGGTAGACTATAAACTAGTACAGCTAACTGTCTTTAGAAGTTTGTTTTCATTCAAAAGTTAAAACTAGGTTTGTAACATCATCAAAAATGTTCAATATACAGGCAAGGAGGACCTGTCAAACTGCCACTGTTAAATATCATTCCAGCAAAGGCCCTGTAACTGGATGTCTCCATAGTCTTACAGATTCAGAGACTGGTTTGTGGGTTATGTTATGTGAATTAACGTGTATATTCTTCCTCCTGTTTGCACAGGGCATAAGCCTATGTAATCTTATTACCTGAGTGATTGTCTGTACATATAGGCCTCACTTAAGAAGCCCATCTTGCATCGCCGCATCCTGAGACTCAACGGTTTGGCTGAACCAAGTGGCTGGGTTGGTAAAGTGTGGGGCAGTCTATGGGCTTCACTTTAAAACTGGTTTCTCTCTTTCTGTCTCATGGCTTGGACAGAAAGGGCCCAGAAGTCTGAGAAGGGGGAAATCCTAAAATATTCCTCTCAGCCCAAACTTAGTTCAGTGGGCAAAGGGCTTTGAACAGGTGTGACATGCCTTGCACACCTTCCGCCAAAGAAGCCAATATTTTTTCCTAATAGGGGACATTAAACATGAATCCCTGCCTGTTGTCACCTAGTGGTTATAATTTTAATTATGCCTTTTAACCCTGTTGCCAAATCTGTTGCCCCCAGAATACAACAAGGATG
Source organism: Furipterus horrens (assembly GCF_987537825.1). NCBI lineage: Eukaryota > Metazoa > Chordata > Mammalia > Chiroptera > Furipteridae > Furipterus > Furipterus horrens. Next base: position 114,659,879 of record NW_028327187.1, on the reverse strand, counting down.
CCAGTTTGATCAGCAGTGCCAATCCTTGGAAACCAAGCATGCTGCTGCCCAGGGACAGCCAACTGACCTGACCTGGACTTTATAAAATCCTCCCCCATGTGGGAAGGCCACCCTCCCCTCCTCATTCCCACTCTATTAGGGATTTCTAGACCCAAGGGTAGGTAGGACGACGACCATGTCCAGCTTGAAGCAGCTAGAAGAGCATGAGACCTTTGTCCATTGTCCTTTATAAGATTATAAAGGGTCTTAAGTCTGAGAGAGGTAATTGTTACAAAGTAAGGTCCCCCAAAATTCCCCAAAGCCTGCAGTTGGGGGATGGAAGGACAGTTTTTGGTGTGCCTTTGCATGGCTATGGCTGGTAGCTAGTGTCTTGGTTATACAGGTGGGTTTGGTTCTTCCAAGGCCCCAAGGAAATGGGAGGGATTTTAACTACAGAATAGTGACAAAAAGAGGTCAACAATGCCTAGTGGATCATTGAATCCTCACATCTACATCGATGTCATTAGGGTCCCTAGAGAAGCTCCAGATGAATTTAAGGCTAACAATCAAATAGCGGCAATTTTTGCATCAGTTCTCTTCTGGTGGTCGGCCATTAATAAAAATGTTGATTGGATAAACTATATTTAGTATACCCAGCAGAGGTTTATCAGTTATGCGTACTAGGAATGCTATAAAAGGAATAGCTCAACAATTAGATGCCACCAGTCGAGTGGCCTGGGAGAATAGGTTGGCACTGGATATGATGTTAGCAGAAAAAGGAGGTGTATATGTAATGCTAGGGGGGCAGTGCTGCACCTTTATCCCTAATAATACAGCCCCTGATGGAACTATCACTAAGACTCTGCAAGGACTGACTACCCTAGCAAATGAACTAGCAGGAAACTCAGGCATCGACAATCCCATAACATGATGGTTAGAAAATTGGTTTGGCAATTGGAAAGGAATGATCTCATCAGCTCTCATGTCCCTCATAGTGGTAGCAGGCATCCTCACAGCTTTAGGCTGCTGTATTATTCCCTGTGTCAGAGGTTTAGTTCAGAGACTGACTGAGACTGCACTAACTAAACAGATGCTGGCAACTTTTCATAATCTCCTCCTCCTAGAGGCCAAAGGGAATCTTCGCTCTGAGGAAGAAAGTCGAGAAATCATCCTTAGGTTTGAGGGGATAAATAAAGAGGTTTGTGTAGTCAATTACCCAAAAGAGACAGGGGGGATTGTAAGGGGCAGAGAAACTGGTGACTCTCAAGCCAGTAGGAAATAATTAACAGCAAAGGACAAATGTAATCTTGAATCAGGGAGTCTCTGAGCCAGAGTCAACGGTATTAGCACACTTACAAGCCAGGAAGGAATATTCCGCAGTTCAGCACAAAGGCCTGCCTCTGAGATCAAAGGGGAGAGATATTCATCACCAAACACAGGGAAATGGAAAAATGTAGCTAGACAGTCCAACAAAAAAGTTAGGGAATCCTCAAGGGAGAGCTGGAGACAGACCTATAACCAGATCACCCTTAGTTAAGTATCACCCTCAGTTAATTTAGCTATTAGATTGTGACTCCGGAGTATTCAGCATAGAAAAATGGAGAAGGAGAAGGAGGGGGAAGGGGAAAGGGGGGGATTTACTCATGTTAGGATAAAAGCAGCCTGCTCTGATTGTTGTTGCCTACCTTTGATTTGGCTGCACCCAGAGCTGCAGATCTGTGAATAAACAACTGCCGTGGTTACTGCTAAAGTCCTGTGTCCTGGTGTTTTATTGTGACTGTTTCTCACAGTTGATATAATAATAAGCAGTAGTGAGCTTGTACTTGTTATTTTTGTATCATTAACATCACCCCATGCTATTAACATCATCAGCCATCGTGTGTGGGATTTGTTTCCTACTTGAGAGCAATGGCTGGGAGACACCCTTGCTCCTCACTTGCTTACCATTGCCTTCGAGGTCCTAGAAACTTACTTCATGTCCTCAGGGAAAGGGTATCTGATAATGTGAAATCCTGCTTGGTAAGCAAAAGGCAAATAGTACACTCGTTTCTATTTTTAGCATACATTTACTGCCTTTATGTTCCCACAACTCCAAATATTTGAGCTCTTGGGTTCTTAATAACAAAGCATAATAAAAGTCATGATTTCAAAATCATCTTGACCACTTTTTAAAAATATCTGCATGTATCTCAACATCTCATATTTGAACCATGATACATTAGTGCTTAAAGATTTTATTTATTTATTTCTTAGAGGGAAGGGATGGGAGGGAGAAAGAGAGGGAGAAAAATCGATATGCAAGAGATACACCCATCAGTTGCCTCCCGCATCCCCCAAGTGGGACCTTGCCTTCAACCCAGGCATGTGCCCTCACTGGGGATCAAAACAGTGACCTTTAGGTTTGCAGGCCAGCAGTCAATCCACTGAACCACACCAGCCAGGGCCATTAGTGCTTTGTAAGGACAGTTTTCTGGATTTTTTTCACATCCACACATGTCCATAGGTGGGTGGTAAGTGTGGAGAGATTTTCATCAGTATGCATACCATTTAAAACTACAAGAGATCCCAGGGAAAATAATTTCCATGCGGAGCACCAAACATACTTCTTTTCATTTATTTTTAGGTATGTGCATTATATAAATCAATTATACCATTCTTCTCATCATTGCATTATGGTTTGCATTAAATCCAAAGAGAAGTATTTCTTTTTGAAATTAAAATAGGAAAGGTAAATGATATGTAATCTTTTGAAAAATTTAAAAATTTGTTGATTTAAGAGAGAGAGAGGAAAGAAGAGAGAGACATAAATTTGGTTGTTTTTCTCCTTATTCATGCACTCACTCGCTGGTTCTTGCATGTGCCCTGACCAGGGATCGAACCCACATCTTGTGGCATTGGGCAATGCTGTAACCAAGTGAGCTACCCCGCCAGGCAATAATATGCAAGCTTGTATGCAAATGCTTCTCAAAGTTGTAGTCATGTCATTGCCATTTAAAGCTCTGATACAGACACTGCAGGCAGCTTCATCCATAGCTAACATATTGCACTTCATTTTCTACCTGCAAATGAGACATCAGAATAGAAAAATTCATGCGCACAGGGGCCTCGCTTTCTCGGGTGTGACTGACAGGCGCTACCAGTCTGCAAGAGCCAGTGTGAAAGTGTCGCCTTTGGTTGTTTCTTGGTCACATTTCCCAGCTTGCCACCTGGTTCAGGTGGTCACCCTCCAGGCCACCGAGGGAGGGGCTTCAGGCCTAGCGCCAGGTCTGCCCCTGGGAAGTGCAGCAGAGGTTTGGGGAGAGTATGCTCCGCTGTAAGCATGGAGGGGGTGAGACCACCCACAGCTCCCTAGGGAGTCACTTCCGCCAAGCACCTGCTTTGTAAGTGTGAAGGGATTCTTTGGCTTCTCTGTGGTCCTGTCTGGATAGCTTATGTTGGATTAAAAGAGCACTGGGCATTGTTCTGTGGCTTCCTGCAGACAGCACTTAAGTCCTGTGTCCTTCCTCTCAGGTCCAGTGCCCATCATGAGTCTCTCCAGGAACTGTCGCAAAAATGAAATAAAAGTAAATAGAATCCATTTCTAAGGCCTTTGTTTGGAAGTGGGTTCTGCCTTCCTTCCTTTTCAAGCCCTCTCTGGTGGAGGCTTCCTTTGTATTATCTCTTCCTTTTGTGATGTTTCCCTTCAACGGAGCTGGCTGTGTGAGGGCTTCTAGAACCAGGAACAGAGTCTGGGTCTCTGGGAGGGGCCCATCTTCATTTATGCTTCCTTGAGGAAAATCAATCCACAGAAATGGAAAGTTGTTTTGTTTTTTTTTTTATTTCATCTACCAGCAGCTGACTGGCACTCTTTCTGTACATAGGAAGGTATCACGCATTGGGGTTGTTTCTCTAAGGTTCCTTTCAGAACTATATCCTTTGATTTTTGTCCTATTTCCTTTTCTACCATCTGTTGAAATATCTTCCTTAAAGTACCAAAATTGAGATATTCAATATGTTTGTGAGGCTGATAGTTGATGTTGGTGATTCAAGGTTTGAGAAGGCAGTCAAGCATCTGCTATGAAACAATACAATAGACCCTCATTGTCGGTTTCACTTCCTGAGGTTTCAGTTACCATGGTCAACAGTGGCATGAAAATATTAAGTGGAAAATTCCAGAAGTCCACAATTCACATTTTAAGTCATGTGCTGTTCTGAGGAATTTGATAAAATCTCAGTCTGTCCAGCTTCGTTCCACCCGGGATGTCAGTCACCCCTCTGTCCTGTGTCTCCATGCTTTGTATGCTCCCCACACTTGAGTGACTTAGTAGCCATCTTCGTTATGAGATCAACTGTCTCACTGCAGTGCTTGTGTTGAAGTCACCCTTATTTTACTTAATAATGGCCCCAAAGCACAAGGGTAATGATGCTGGCAGTTCAGATACGCCAAAGAGAAGCTGCAAAGTGTTTCCTTTCAACGAGAAGGTGACTACAGTACAGTAAGATATTTTAAGAGAGAGGAAGACCATATTCACACAACTTTTATTACAGTATATTGTTAAAATTGTTCTATTTTATTATTGGTTATTGCTGTTCCTCTCTTACATTGCCTAATTTATAAAGTAAGCTTTATCATGGGTATGTATGGATAGGAAAAACACAGTATATATAGGGTCCGGTGCTGTTTGTGGCTTCAAACATCCAGTGGGAGACTTGAAATGTGTCCCTGCGGATAAGCGGGAACTCCTATACCAATTTTACTATATTTTCTAGAATGCATAGAGTAGTTTGAAAGTGCCAGTAATGAGGTTTTTGAAAACTTAGAAATGACAGCTATTTTAGTTTGATTTCCTAAGTGACTGTAAATTGCTATGTCATAAGGGTCTGGGTCTTGGCAGGTGGGAACTGAACACTGCAGTGTGCTGGTCACTTGTGAGCCTGTGCACCTTAACAGAAACATCTATGTGCTTTCTGTGGACAGGCACGTATACGAGTATTGTTAAGAAATTATTCTCCCAGTAGACTGCTCAATACTTGTAAACTGCTTATTTTATCTTTAATGTCTCACTGTAAACAATAACTTAGGAAGGATAGTCTTTTCCCCAGGATATTCCCCCATTTCCCAGATTTCCCATGTCTGAGTGAACCAAATCTCATCTTTTCTTGTGATGCGCCACATTTGCTTGCTATCGGGATATGCAAAAAGACGGGTATGATGCTAACTGTTGTCAGTGTTGATGACTTAATCGTGTATTTCAGCCAAAGAGCATTTGAGCTTATTTTGGTCTCCTTAAGATATGGGATTTTTAAAGACAGAACTACACAGATAATACCTAGTAATTAGTGGGAGAAAGAGAGGAAGAGAAACATCAATGTGTGGCTGCCTCTCACATGCCTCCAACCAGGGACCTGGCCCACTACCCAGGCATGTGCCCTGACTGGGAATCAAACCGGCAACCTTTTGGTTCACAGTCCAGCACTCAACCCACCAAGCCATACCAGCCAGGGCTATATCTACTTTAAAAATATGTCTTGATACCTCTTTTTTACCCTTTGAGTCAGGCAGGCATTTATTTCTGTCTGCCCCCTCTTGCCAGCCCTTGCAGTCTACAGAACCTTCTTTCTCCAACCCTCTCCTATTTCGCTGGGAAGCCAGATAACCACCCTTGTTAGGACAATGAATTAAATGAAGTGGCTTTGATTCATCTACTGCCACTATTCATTCTCATAAATGGACGTGTAAATCCCTTTTGAGGCCATATTTTATTTAGCTTGATTTATTATTTCTCACAAGAATAGCTTTCCCTGAAAGTCCTGGAGGGAAAGCAACCTTGTAAAGATGCAGCGAGACATTTTCTAAGAAAGACTCTTTTGTAACAGAGACTTTCATCCTCTAAAGTAAAGGGACATGGACCAGTTTCTTTTTTAGCAACATTTAGGGTGATAAGTTGATAACTGAGATTAGATTTTCTTTCCACTCGCCATCCCCTAGATTACATCTTTAAAGGAATCAAGGGTTAATTATAGACCAAATCACCAAGTAGAACTGTTTATTGTGAGGGGCTACTATTGAGGTGGTTTCAAGTTCATAGTTGATAACTATTACCCCCCTCCTCCATTCTCCAAGTAAGGTAGAAAACTGAGCAAGTCAGAAAAGCAGAAAGAAGAAAATAGCCACTGCCTACAGCCACACCACGCAGACATGATCATCACCAGTACCCCAGCTTCCCCTGTCATGCAGGTGGCTCTTTTGGCTGACTACCCGCCATTTAGGAAGAGTTTGGATAAAACTGTGTGTTACATAGTATGGGGTAAGTAGTGGGCCCTGTAGGGAAAGGGTATACTTGTAGGACCAGAGTTGGCAGAACAGGAGAGGGACGGGCACCCCACCCTCCCAGGATTCCACAGAACGGAATGTTAATGTAGGGCTCTGTGATGTAGAGGTGTCTGAGGTACATGTTCTAGTGGCGCAACCCTGCCCTTGCAGACCGTGAGAGCCACCATGTCAAGGGAGGAACGATCCTCAGGTAGGCATTGGGAAGTCTCAATTGTTTGCAGGACTTGTCTGGAAATGCTAAATCCCCAGGGCCCAAGGCCTTTGGAGTCCATGGGAACTTATGGCTAGTTCTGTCTCAGGAAGGGAGCTGGTGGCAAGTAGAGTTCAGGTGAAATGCGTCTCGTGGGGAGAAGGGGTGGACGTATCTTTCTCACGTAAAACATGATCCCAGCTGCATTTCAATCCAGGTGACAGCTGACGTTGGGGGTGGGGTCTTGGGCCACACTTGTGTCCTAATTTCCTCTTAGCTGGTTTTGTGTGTGTGTGTGTGTGTGCGTGCCTATTACTCTATCTCCCTATACACACACAGGTGCACACATATACACATACACTTATTCTACACAGTCTTCAAAGTGAATTCTAGTTCACTTTCAGACACTTCTTCATACTAACTGCACAGCTTAAAGGAACCTATCAATTCTGCTTTAAGTATACTCTTAACTTGGAGTGGTTTTGCTAATGTTATAGTCTTATTTTAAAATTAAAACAACAACTAATCATCTTTAAGCTATGAAAACTGGATTTCTTTGCATCTTGCCAGGACAGATCTTTTATGTTGGGTAAGCCATACATTCTGTCTATTTCTATTTTTCTTGTCAGGTTTGTGTACTTCGCAGCTCTGGGTGGGCAGAAATGAGAAAGGGGGAGGCCCAGGCCATGGCTCCTTCGCTTGCCCGTTTATGTCAGTTGAAATTGGGGTTTTTCCACAGAGAAGCAGGAGATCATGATAAGACCATTATATGATTTCTGTGGCATCTGTCGCACAGAGAGGAGAAAGCAGGGCTGAGTTACCTGGCAGGAGATTTGAGCCATTGTGAGGCAAGGTCAAGGCACAGATCTCAGCTATGTGCCCCCCTAAGGTGTATGCTGCGCAATCTGGCTGGGGGTGTGTGCAAAGAGGGGACAGAAGAGCACCTCCCTGCTTAGCACCCCCACAGCCAGAGCACCTTCATATACTTAGTTATTGAATCCTCCCAGCAGCTCCTGGAGGGTCCTGTGACCCCATTTCCCTGACGAGGAGACACAGAGCTAAATAACATGCGGCCAGTAAGGGAAAAGCAGGGCTGTGGACCCAGATCTGTCTGTCTCCGCGAGACCACGTAGTTCCCACTACCAGGGCCCCATCTACCACAAAGAATATTGAAATTCCTATTTTACTACTGTTTTGGCATAGGCAAGCATAATCCAGGCTGGGATCATTATTATAGATACATTATTATTATATTATAGTAACAGGGGAGATTCTTATATGCAATGTCAGTATATAGAATTGAAGTAGGCGGGTGCTGGAGCTCCCATTCCTGACCACCCTCACATCCCGAGAGGCTCTTGAGGGACCCTCACAGACCCTTAAGGTACACTGGAACATAGTCTGAAACCCCCCTTCTTTCGAAGGGGAGTTCAGTGAGACTCAGAGAAGCTAAGCAGCCCACAGTTGCTCAGCACATCACTAATAGCACTGGGAGCCCTAGGCCAGGGTGGTTTCCACGAGCCACCTCCTCCACTTTGCCTTCCTGGGTCTAAAGAGTCCTAGTTGAAGCCGGTTTTGAAGCCTCTACACATGATTCAACTGGAAGGTAGGTGAAAATAATGATAGGTCAGCAACTTTCTCTCCATTTCCAGATAACTTTTTACCCTGTTCCCTTGCCATGTTGGTATGGGAGCATCGGCTGTACTCAGTCATGTGCAGGAATCTCAGCCACCATGCTGTCCCTGCCATGTGGAGGGCACTGTGAGGGGTCCCTACCAACAAAGAACTGACCAGCCAAGGTGGGAGGGTTCTCCCTCATGCTCCTGCATAGTGGAGTCTCATGGACAGAAGCTAGTCCCAGCTCCGATGCCAACCCTCCCCTCTGGCCTTTAGGTCATGGCCATCTGGTGGGTTTTCCTGGGGTCAAGGGTGTGATGCTCAGGCAGTAGTCCAAGCAAGGGCACCATCTGGTTGTGATGTGGGAGTCACAGATAGGAGCACCCCCCTCCCTCGAGTGGTGGTTTTTGCTTGATAAGTGCTACACGTCATAGCTGATTATGGAAAATGAGTGGAAGAATAGTTGGTGAGGACATCCACACACCAGGAGAGCACATTATTAACAGCTCTGCGATGCCTAGGCCAGTGTTATTATTGTAATGCTATGCATTGTGCTTTGTGACATCTACTTCGGGCTCAAGGCTCAGGCCATCATGTCCACCCGTCCTGCCTGTGACAGGTCCAGTTGTTCCTGTGAGATTTGTTTTTGAGGGTCCTGGGGAGGAAGGTCCCTCATCTGGGCTGGGGTAGAGACTGAATGTGAGGAAAGACTCATACAAATCCCTCGTTACCCTCCTGTCAGCCTCTGGGCCGCAGGAAATACAGACATTTGAATTCTAGCTCTGCTGGGTGACCTTGGGCAATTTATATAATCCCTCAGAGCTTCGTTTTCCCTGTCCCGACAATGTGCAGCCGCGCTGCCTAGCTTTTTCTATTGCTTTGAGGATCAATTGTGGTAAGTGCTTAAGTAGCACTGAGTGAGCTCCCTCCTGGTTGCATGTCTCAGGGAAATTCTCACACAGACACATAAGGAGCATTTCGAAGATGTTCATCACGATGCTCATAGCAGCAGAGTGTTGGAAATGCCACTGCTGCTGGGGGCTGCGGGGGTGGGGGTTATTAGTGACCTGAGGAAAAAGCATACCATGGAGTATCTGTTAGCATTTAGGAGGAGCATAGTGAGTTTGCACGCAGCAACCTGGGTAGACCCTAAACACAGTGCCGCGTGAAAAAAAGCCAGGAACACAATGATGGGCGCTTAGGTCCCAATGCCATGCATGTAGCATAACACACACGCACACAAACACATGCCGAAATGCTATACAAGGTCATGTACAAATAATACAAATCAAATCCATTAGAGTGGTGGTGCGTAGGAACTGGAATAGAAAATAAGTAAATGAAACAAAATAATGTTATGAAAATGTGCCATAAAATGGGGACTTTAATTCAACCCTTTGCATCTGAAACCCCAAAATAAAATTGCTTAGCAGGGAGCCAATCACACAGTAGGCCTGGTTATACCTAACTAGTTCCACCTAAGTCTAGGGCAGGGCTTCTCCATCCCAGCATGTTTGGGTGAGAGGAGCAGGTGTGTACATCCCAGGACGTTCAGCGGCATTTCTGGCCTCCACCAGCTAGATGCTAGTAGCATCCCTTCCCCACCTGTGCCGACCCAAAATATTGCCAGACATTGCCAAGTGTCCCAAGGAGCTCAGAGTCACTCCTGGTGGGGAGCCACTGGCTTACAGAGTGGTGATAGTGAAAGTCAGGATGGGTTCCCTGAAGAAGAGTCTTCCTGTCATGTCCTGGGTGACGATATAGGTCACAAATCTGTATTTTGTGTGAAAAAGCTACATCCAGGCAGAGAAGCACATTTCATTTGTAACCAAGAAAAAGCACTCCATTTATGAGATGTGTGTGTATAGACAGATAGATAGGTACACACACATACATGCACACAAACACATACATAAATTCTTCATTCACTCATTCATAAGAAGCTAGTATTCTAAATATTCTTATTCCTTCCCCTGTTGGTTCTAAGTACAGTGAGATATTATACTTTTCTTTTTGAGTTATCGTCTTAGTCCATGATTTGACAGAGTGAGAGAATATTCATTCTTCAGGAGAAATTTGGGAACCTTCTATCACATAGTGGGCATTCAGTAAATAACAAGTAGACAACATCTCCCGTGATTTTGTCTGCTCTGTGGTATATAGTTTAGCACATTTTTGTGTACCTTGTATTTTGTCGCTTGTAATTTAGTTCCTTTGAAAAGGTAGACCTGAGTTTTAAATATATTATTAGCATCCCTTGAAAACATCTGTTCTGTAAACATGCCATCGATTCTGTTTCCACGACATGTTTGTGGTCAAATTGGGAGATGGTACACGAGGGTAAGAAAAGGGGGAATGAGGATGTTACGGCTTTTGAAAACTCCAGCTGGTGTTAATTGAAAATGAAGGCACTTCATTCCCCTTGTCATTTTGATGTATCTCTGAATTTTTGTAAACGGCGTTTCTTTTCAGCTTCAGAGATTACAAGCTACGCAATACTGCAGCACAGCTGCTGTAATTGATTAGCTGCACCTTCCATTTTAACAGTGCAGGGGCCAGGGTGGAAAATGATAGATTCTAGGTCCTGCTTTCTGAGTTGAACTTCAGTCTATTGCATCGCAGCCGGGGACAGAACTGTTTCCTTTGACTGACTTTCTCTTTGACATTCGTGTTATCAAGTGTAACGCAGACTTAATTTTGCAGAAAGGATTTCCTGTTCCAGGCTATGAGTATGTGCTACTTGGATTAGGGTTAGTTAGTTTTCCTATACTCAGATAGGTAGGTGAAAGTCCAAAGCAAGAGTTCATTATTTGTAGACAGCAAGTTAGCTCAGGGTCAATAAATGTATCTGGAAGAAAATACTTTTCTCAGATAACAGAAAAAATTTATGAAAATATATTAGCTTATAAGTTTGAATATGTTTCTGTAGAAGTACAGATATACATCTCAAACACCAAACTGAGAAAATAAAAGTTTCAATGTATCAGAATTCCATCATGAGCTACCGGCCCAAAGTTTTATATAAGCTAGGATTTTTTTTCAACTACAATTCCAACACAGAAAAAACTGACTTACAAATTTATAATGCAAACCTGCTGATGCTGGAAATCAAGACTTCTGATTTGAGGTATGTTTACATGCCTCTCAATGCAGGTGTTTAATGGTCCAAGTCTCTGACTGTTCAGACCTCAGGATCTTAAAGACATCCTGTGACTTAAAAAGAATCTTGCTGAGTACTCCATCTTCCCTGATGTTGATAAGGAAATCAAACAAAACTAAGTACAAATGCTGTTTAACCTTAATTGCTTTCTGAACAGTGCATCCGTTCCTTAGCCTTAAAAGGATAAGTGATTGGATTTCTGTTTTCCTGTCTATGAATGCTATATAGACTTGTCAGGAAGCGTTCTCTTCAGTTGACCTTTTGAACTTCCTCTGTTGTAAGTTTCAAGTACATTGTGATCATTCTCGGGATGTACCTGTGAGCTCATTCCTGGACCCTCCCTGTTAATTAGCATATCTGCAAAATCCAATAAAAGGAAGGTGCTTGCACTGCTCAGTGCTGATCCTGCCTGAGCGAGCGGCAGCCCTCCGACAGTCTCTCATTCTATTTGCTGGAATTACTTCTGCACCCTCGACCACAAAGTACTACAACACCTGCTAATGTCTAAGTTCTCTAAACTGTTCTCCAGTATAAGCTTTCTCGACAATATACTGCTACTTGTTAAACAGAATTTCTCAACCTCCGTCCAGAGTGATGAGCAATAGTAGTGTAGGGGCCTCATACCTAGCCCAGGGTTTGGAACCTGCATGGTGGACATGGGATGCTGGGAGCCAGGTGGTCTACTGAGGCCCAAGCCCAGGGAGAAGCAACTGAGATCCAAAGTGCCTGAGATTTCTCTCCAACAGCAGGGCCAGGGGGTTAGAAGTGGACTAGGCAGAGGTCAAGGCTTCACAGTTCAGAGCCCAGGAAGGGTAAGACTGGAGGTTCGGGACTAGGTAGAGTGGGGAAACCATTGTAAGAATAGCTCCTTGCACGCTTGCACATTGTCCTCCAATCCCAGTTTATGGATGTGAGCCACAGTTCTAGGGAGAAGGGACTTGAAAATGGGAGACTTGTTAGGATTGCTGACAGGCTCACGGGAGGCGCTTAGGGGGCCACGGAGCCAACAACATTTTCAGAGGGGACCATGGCCACTTGAACACAGAGGCACAAGGCTGTCACAATAGAACACGGGCCTAAGATGCCATGGCATGTAGACCCAGTGAAATGACATTGATGAGAATAGGCAAGCTGCAAAAAATGCTGTTTGCTCTTCCTCACATATCCTTGTGCCTGCACACTCCCCATGTGCAGAAACTTCTGGTTATTACATTCTGTCTCTTTGATGGAAAGTAAACATTAGTAAAACAGCATTAGGGTGCTTGTTGTCATTTCTTAGGATGCTGCTCTATCTGGAGCCTTTGGAAAAAATCTCCCTTGAATTCTAAAATCTTGACTGTCTTACAAAGAGTCTGGAAAATTTCTTATGAATGGGAAACATGGAAGCAACAATGTATGTTGCCCATGAAGAAGAAATTTCTATTGAGGCATTATGTGCAGGCAATAAAATGCAAAGAGCTTAGGGGCACAGTTCAGTGAGTTTTGACAAAGGAATACAGGCACACACCCATCGCCTGAGTCAAGATAGGGAACATTTCTAACTCCCCAGGAAGTTCCCTCATGTCTCTTTTCCACTCAAATCTACCCCTAACTCTTTTACCCTACCTGAGGCCACCTCTGTCTCATTTCTTCACTCTTACAGAAGCTTTGTTTGTTCTAGAAATTGATATAAATAGAACTATACAGTCTGTCCTTTCACATCTGGTTTCATTCACCCAACAGACTGATTTTGAGTCATTCATGTGGTTGCAGGTATCAGTAGTGCATTCCCTTTTATGGCTCAGCAATGTAACATGGTATGAATATACCCCAGTTTGATTATACACTCACTTGTTGGTGAAAATTTGGGTGTTTCCTGTTTTTGGCTATCGTGAATAAAGTTCCTACGAACATTTATATGCAAGTCTTTGTGTAGATATATGTTTTCATTTCCAAAGGATAACTACCTAGGAGCAGAATACCTAGAAGTAACAGGATGGAAAGTATGTAAGGAAGTGTCAGACTCTTTTCCAAATGTGTCAAACCATTTTATACCCCCACAACAATGTATGAAAACTCCTGTTATTTCATACCTTAGCTACCACTTGTTAATGCTAACCTTTCCATTTAAACCATTTTATGGGGTTTATAGTGGTATCTCATTGTGGGTTCAATTTGCATTTCCTAATGACTAATGATGCTGAGTATCTTTTCATGAGTTTATTGGACACCTATCATCTTTTGTGAAGTGTGTTTTCAAGTCCCACTTTAAAAACGTACTAGTTGTTTGTTTTCTTTTATTATTGATTTTTTAGCAGTTCTGTTTATCATCTGGATTTGCTGTACTGGATTATGTATTGCAAATTCGATCATAATCTATGGCTTGCCTTTTCATTTTCATAATGGTGTCTTGGTAAGCAGAAGCTTTTAATTTTGATGAGGTGCAGTGTATCACTTTTTATTTTATGGTTAATGCATTTTGGGTCCTATTGAATGAAATCTCTGCTTATAACAAGGTCAAGAAAGATATTTTCCTATGAGTTCCTTGAGAAATTTTATGGTTTCTGCTTTTACATTTAAGCCTATTTACTGCTTATATACAAATCTGTCAGGGGCATGAAAAACTATTTGACAAAACATCTCTTTGTGAAAATAATGGCATGCAAAACATACGCCCTAAAAATAAGTTATTCAGAGTGGCCTATTAAATTGCAATCGGGTATTGGTAAGCAAGAGATTTAGAAAATCAGCTGCCTTTCATAGTGTTGGAAGAGCTTGCTAATCGTTGTAAAACTCACTTTATAATAATATGGGAAAGGGATCTGGCTGAATTCAGTTTTGCTAACAAAAGAATGTGCAGGCTTTTACATAGTTTTTTTTTACACAGATGCATTTCGCAATTTGAAATAATTTCTTATCAATGGCATATTGTCTCTAGAAATAGTTATGGTTCTGAAAATCTTTTCCCTCAGCGTCTATGCAGCACAACTCATCAGTCCTCTTCTTTTATGCATGGCACATGGGGAACCATCCAAGAGGTGCTGAGGGTGGTCTTTATCAGCAGTAGGGTCAACTGTTCCAGGCAACCTCCATCTCAATTTCCAAGGAGAGACTCCAGAGAAGTTCACTTTGCAGAGGGAAGTGCCTCTGTCCCTTTCTCTCCCTCCCAGTCATTAAAGATCTGAAGCACCTCTGGTGCACCAGGGAGAGTTCACATCATTAGAGGAACACCAAAGAGGCTTCCTGATCATTCAGTGTAATTTTGTTAGTTCTTACCTACATGAAATACATAAATATATAAAACTATCAGGTTCCCTAGAGACATGCAACCAATAGGATATATGTGTATATGTGTATGTCTTTGTGCGTTTATATATAGGGTGGGCAAAAGTAGTGTACCTGTGAATATACATACATTATACATATATGTGTACATATGCGTATATTGAAGTTATTTATTTTAAGGAATTGGCCCATATGATTGTGAGGCCTGGCAAGTCTGAGACCTGTAAGGCAGGCTGGCAGGTTGGAAACGCAGACAGGAGTCAATGTTCTCAATGTGGAGGGTAGACCAACAGGCTAGAAACTCAGGCAAGACTTCTGTGTTGCGGCCTTAAGGCAGAATTCCTTCTTCTCCAGGAAACCTCAGTTTTTGCTCTTGCGCCCTTCAACTGATTGGCTAAGTCCCACCCACATTATAGACAGTCACTTCCTGTCCTTTACTTAAAGACGACTGATTGTAGATGTTAATCATACCTACAAAGGCCAATTTTTCCAAAGTAATACAACTTAACACAAACCTTGTCATAGAGGGCTGCATGCATTCGAAGCTTTGTATAATGAAAATATTTATTCTTGCTTACTTGAGAGTAAACAATGTCTACCATAGGCATAAAGTTGTGTCTTAATTTCTATAGAAATGATAAAGGGGAAGTAGAGTCCTTTCTCTTAGACTCAGGCAGCAAATGCACCTCGCAGTGGATAAGCCAAGCGTAACCTTTCCTTCTGGAAATACAGCTGAAGTGCTGGGCTGTCTGACGAAAAACCAGACTCCTGCATTGTCTTGGTGATAGAGCTCATTCTCTCCTTGCTCTCTCCTGGGGCCCCTGGACTCCTCAGACCCCATCTTGTCTGTGAAACTACCAAAGCTTCATCCATTCTCCCGTTGCATGTTATTTAAATAATGATAGTACTATGACATTACTTGATAGTAAGGATATGAACAGACTACAGGGCTCGTGCAAGTCTTCAGAGGTAGAGGAGAGGGTATTCAGCATTTTCATGAGTCAAGTATATTCAAAACAAAATCATTTAGCCCTGGCTGCTGTGGCTCAGTGGATTGAGCACTGGCCTGCAAACCAAAAGGTCACTGGTTTGATTCCCTGTCAGGGGACATGCCTGGGTTGCAGGCCAGGTCCCCAGTTGGGGGTATGTTAGAGGCAACCAATTGATGTTTCTCTCACAGATTTCCCTCTGTTTCTCCCTCTCTAAAATTAAGTAAATTAAAATGTTTTTTAAAAATTGAGTCATTTAGGTTTGTGAAAGAGGTTCCAGGCTTTCACTAGCAGTCTCAAGAATCAGATTACATGGAGTTGAGGCGTGAGACCAACCTGTGTGGAAAGCATTAATGTGTTCCCTATAACAGGAGCTCAGGGTGTCCCCTGAGGGTTGTATAGGAGCATCTCAAAGGGGCTGAGACCTGGGCCTCTTTTCAGGGAACTAGAAGATAAGCCCAAACATTATCTGGGGAGGTAACCCAACATTGTTGGAGGACGCCAAAGCTACTTGGATGAAAACAGCAGGAATCCAACCACATTCTGCCCTAGAGACTCCAGACAGGAATGCAGCCCTCTTATCAAGCAAACCAGGGCCTGTTCATGTGGCGCCTTCGTGTAAGACCCAACAGTTAGCGCTGAGAAAAGCAGGTCTTTATTTACAATACTCCAACCTTGGGGGGTGGCTGGAGCACTCCTGCTCAGAGCCCTGTTTTTCCATGAGACCCAGCACTTCCTTTGCTCCCCAAAAGGCTATGAACCAAAACCAAGTGAAATAGTCCTGCATCCCTTATCTGTCAGCTGTCTCCTTCAGGGTCTGCGGTACGTTGTCCTCAGCCTCTGTATCATTGCCTTCAGCCTCCGCATAATAGCGCAGGGAAGCATGCACCATTTCACAGTGTTTGTTTGTTTGTTTGTTTTTTATCTAAGAAGTTTGAGAGACTATTCTACACCAAGGGGTTGACAAATGACAGCCCTTGGACTGGCTGCCTAATTTTGCAAATAATGTTTTATTGGTACTCAGGCATACCCATTTATTTATGTACTATCTGACTGCTTTCGCGTTACAGAGGCAAAGTTGAGGACTTGTGATAGAGATCATTTGACCCACTGAGCTGAAAATATCCCCTCTCTGACCCATTACAGGAAATGTCAGCCAGACCCTGTTCTTACCCTGTCTCCCCAAGTTTCCTGGCTGGATTGAGCTCCGGTGGCCCACAGCAATAACTTGCTTTGCTAACATGCTTTCTGTTGCCTTCTTCCCCCCCCCCTCTAATTTTCTCACTCCCCGCCAGAGTTTCCTAGATCTCCTCCCAGATAAACGCCTTGTACTCACATTCTTGACCCAAGGCTGACTTCTGGGGGAACCCAACCGATGCTCACATGATGTCCTCGTTTGTCCTGATCCTAGGCCAAGCTCACTAACGCAGAAGGGACCACTTCCTAGCAGTGTCCATCTCAACCATAGGTCAACTATATATAAAAATAAATTTAAGAAAATGAAAAAGTGTGAAGAACCCCAAAAGCTATCACACTGGCTCCACCCCCAGTGTCCTGGCTGTGTGAAAACTCAACTCTGTGGGTGTGAATTTTTCTGATTTGTTTACTTGATGTTATCAAGTGTCACCTTGCCACCTCAGCACCAGGGATGGTGGAGGAGAGGATAAAGAGGGGAGGAGGAAGGAATATCCCCTCTTGCCCTACACGGGATGCCCCCTTTTTACAACAGCGAGCCTGCTTGAGTCCAGTCCCCACGTGTCCGTGCACCTGAGTCGGGCTGGTTGTTTCCAGTTTTGTAGGAGATGGTCACGTCATTGCCCACGCCTACTCTGTCGCTGCTGCCTTCACTTGTCTCTGTCTGCCCCTCCTAATTACTTGGGTCACTTCAGACTTAATTCTGTCTTCTAAAGTGTAACACTGCCATAATTAGGCCATATGTTAATTAGCAAGGTGACGTCTTGTCACTCGTGAGAGCTGTGGATCATCCCAGAAAGTGCCATCGAAAGGAGAGTTCAGCGGGAAGAGGGAGTCTGAGGAGGCTGGAAGTGACTCCCTGCTCAGCCCTAACTGCACAGAGAGGAGGGGAAAATGGCAGGATGCGAGAGAGGGAGAGGACGGGGTCATACCAAGAAAAAGACCTAGAGTTGACCTTTTTTCCACTCCAGGAATGAGATGGAAGCCAGGAGGCACGCCTGAGGCCAAGAAGCCAGCAGGGATGGCAGAATCTTCTGAAAGACTGGCAGTGGCCAGGGCTGAGGTCAAGGACCCGATGGAAGCCGTGGGCAAGGTGAGTGCCAGGCATGTTCCTATCCCTGATCCCTGGAACCTGTGGGGATGCCAATCAAAACTCAAGGCCTGCCCTGGCTGCTGTGGCTCAGTGGATTGAACATGCCTGGGTTGTGGGCTGGGTCCCCATTTGGGAGCTTGTGAGAGGAAACCACACATTGATGTGTCTCTTCTCTCTTTCTTCCTCTCTTTCCCTCTCTCTGAAAAAAAAAAATAACTAAAATCTTAAAACAAACAAACAAACAAACAAAAAAAAAAAAACATCAAAACTCAAGGCCAGCCTCTGCCTCTGTGGCTCTTCTAAGTGCCCTGTAGGCTATCTGAAATAATGGGGTTCTGGTAGCCTGGGGACTATTTCTATGTGCTGTTTACTAACTGGAAGTTGGTTCCTTGTTTTATGTTATCTAAACTGATTTTCTCACATTCTTGGGATAAGAAAGCTGGAAAGAGGATGGGGCAGGTGGTGATGATTTCCTATTTCAGATAGTGTCACCTTTTTCACCCAGGAGACAATTTTCCAGGAAACTAATTACTCAGGGAATTTTTGATTGTGTGCAAGGAGATGTGAATTATAAAGATATTAACCTCCCTGCAGTTTGCTGTCAAAGCCTGATGTGATGGGAACTTGTCCCGTCATCACCTAACAAATGGATGAAAGGGACTAGGAGGGTTATTTTAAGTTGCGTATTTGCCTCGATTTCAAAAGGCATTTGATACAGGAATTTTCAAAGCATAATGAAGGGAAAATACTGAGGGGTAGTTTGTGCTAATAATAATATTAGTAAGTATTATTATTGTTATTGCTAATGTTTGTTGAATGCCTAGTATGCTCCAGACCTTTACAGCCATTGCTTCTAACACGTCTACTAATCCTTCAGGGCAAGGCTTATTATCCCCATTTAACTTGGGCTTCACAGACACTGGATCACACTCAGATATCGCAATGCCGGCTGAGACAAAACTGAAATCCATGGTATTGTTGTTAACTCTAAAATTTGAGCTCTTGTCGGGATACTGGGGTCAGCAAACTTCTTCTGTAAAGGGCCACATAATGTATATCTGCAGTTTACCGGCCAGCATGTACCGTGACTGCTCAGTTCTGTTATCGCCATGCCAAGGTGCCGAGAGACTCCCCCTAAATGAATGAGTGTGGCTATGTTCCAATAAAATTTGATGTAGAGACACCAAGATTGGTTCCCAATATATCTTTCACCTGTCATGAATTATTCTTTGGCGTTTTCCCCACCTGTTTCAAAATGGTAAAGTCATTCTGCTCTCGGGCTGTACAAAAGCAGGTGGCAGGCCGGGTGTGGCCCATGGGCTGCAGTTCGCTGACCTCTTCACAATGCCAATCTGCCTGTCTAGCAGTGTCTTCTGCAAATAATGAAGTGAAAGCAACTGGGCTACATATTTTACCCAAGGGAGCCACGTCAGCTACAGGACAGGAACGCTCATTCTGACTCTCCTATCATGTTAAATGTGTAGGTTTAGGAGCCACTCAAAAACGTCTGGGTCTTGCTCTCCTCATCCCTCAGAGAAAGCTTGCAGTATTCTTGGATTCTGATGTCAGTGTGCCTACACCAAGTGATTTCCATACAATCGGAATCTTAATCTAAGAGGATTACTTGGATGGTGCCATCATCGATATGGGGAAGTCTGGGGGAGAAGCAGGTTTGGGGGTGACAGCAAGCTTTCCTTGTGAACATGTTTGAGGCACCTAATAGACAAAATTGGAAACAGTTACATGTAACAACCTGGAGTTGGGAGAAAAGATAGGACTAGAAATTGAAATTTGGAAGTCACCAGCATGTAGACTGAATCTGGGTATATCATGGCACTGAATAAACTCTTTTAGGGCAAGACTTCATAACGCTGGCACTGTTAACACGTGGGGTGAGATAATTCTTTGTTGTGAGGGCTGTCTTGTCCTATAATGCA
Organism: Furipterus horrens; assembly: GCF_987537825.1. Classification (NCBI taxonomy): domain Eukaryota; kingdom Metazoa; phylum Chordata; class Mammalia; order Chiroptera; family Furipteridae; genus Furipterus; species Furipterus horrens. Next base: position 114,640,143 of record NW_028327187.1, on the reverse strand, counting down.
CGCTGTAGAGTGTTTAGTAGCATCGCCGGCCCCTACCCACTAGATGTCATTAACATCCCCCTCACTCCCAGCCGTGACAACCAAACGTGTCTCCAGCCTCTGCCAAATGTCCTCTGGGGTGAAAATCACCCTTGGGGCAGAATCACTATTTCAAGGGAAAGGCTGGGGATGGTCCCCAAGGACTATTACTTTGGAGGTCAGAAAGAGGAGAAGAGATGAGAAAAGGGACTGAGGAGGAGAGGCCAGTGAAATAGGAGAAAAACTCACATGTGGGGTCCCACATGTTTAGGCTGGAATAGTTGCCGAAAGGCAGAGGTGGAGGTCAGACTAGAAGTAACACTTCCTAGCTCAGGGCTGTGCCCCGTGAGCCCCACAGTTTTCCTTTACAGGACCCCCAGTGGTGGTAGAAGGGACAGGAGCACAGGAAGCATGGAGGCCGTACATGTTCTAGCTGCAGGGGGCCCGAAGATAGTGCAATGGCCAGTGTTTTCTATTAGGGAATTAAACTAAATAGGAAGTTGCAAGTAATGTTTAGAAACCAAAGATAGAGATATGTTTCTTCTTTCTCATTTTATTTTTAGAAATCATTCCCAGAGGCTAAAAATGTTATTGTCTGAGTGCAAGAGAAAAACAAGAGCAGAAATAGAGTTGCTATGGTTTTGAGGAAAAGCAAAAGGGACTTGTGACCTGGGGCTTTCGCCATCCTGAGCTGCAGGATGGACCCTCCTGGTTTTTGATCTCTTCACTCACATCATGCCTAATGACATTAAAAGACAAAACAAATGACCAGACTGGGTGAAGTTACTCTTTATGCACTTGAAAACTGAAGAGCTATGACTTATTAAAGGCCCAATGGAAAGGTTAAAAACAACCAATTCCTCTTATTGAACTTAATGTCATTACACAAGAGAGCCCTTTAGCAAAGGCCTCAGACTAAAGGACCGAAAGAAGGGAAACTGTCTGCTTTGTCCTTTTTATTTAAGTCTTCCCACTCCAAAAGGGAGAATAATAAATTTGCCTCATGAGGTTATTATGCAGAAGTGCCTAACAGTGCCTAGTGCATAGCTGGGCTTCCAGAAATGTCTAAAAATAATAAGAATCTGTGCCCTGGGTGTTGTGGCAATAACATGACTAAACACACAACAAAATTCTGTGGAACTAGACAGTGTACTCCTTACCCCCAAAAAGTGCAGCAAAAGACTGAACTCCAAAGCAGATGATTAGTTGAGTATTATATCAATGTCAGGTTCCTGGCTTTGGCAATGCACTGTAAGTTAGGCAAGATGTTCTCATCTGGGGAGGCTGGGTGGAGGACAAACAGAACTCTGCATTATTTTTGCAACTTCTTATGAGCCTTAGCAGTATTTCAGATAAAAAGTACTTAAGAAGAAACAAATAATTAGATGTTGAAAGAGATGGACAAGACCCTCTGTTTCAGGATCATTTGGTTTTGTGATTAACTTTATCTTGTAGATTCATTTTTATTGTAATGGAGACTTGTATCATGGGTAGCCAAATTATTAGGTTTTATTTATATATGACAAAACCGACTCTAATTGCTATAGTTTAGACTAATGGGCAATATTATAATCCAGATCATGAACCTAAATTGATCTTAATAAATATGCAATCACGAAGCCCAATGATAGGATTACCACATAGTCTTTACTTCTGGCATATTTTATTTTTGGATAGTCCAGGACTCATCTAAGCTTGCCAAAGACTGAAATTTTCACACAACACATCTTTAAATTCCCTGAGAAGTCGAAAGTAGTGGTGGCTTGCCTACTTCTTTAGGTGAGAATTTCTACTTCAGCAGACTTTGGGGAGGGCAAGTCTCCTCTATCTTGCTGATATGCCTAAGATGTGATCTATTTATATTACAAACCATATGCAGAGCCTGGCAAGCCTTTCCGTAAATGAGCTCATGGCTCTGCCCTAAAATAGGAGGCTGGGAGGGGGCACCATAGACATTAGGAACCTTTCACAACCATTATGCCTCTTGGTGCTGATTGCACAGGAAGGATGAACAAAATCCATGAGTTCTGATTAGAAGGATAAATAATAAATACCTGTCAAGGGGAACAAACTGCTCTCCTTGGTCTTTGCAGGTCATCAAAGCCAAGTTCTTAAAGACCTGAGTACTTTTTAATGGGTTACCTTTCTTTTTGTATTATACAAATTGCAAGTACAGATTTAAGGAAATAGAGAAGAGCACTTGCCGACCTCAAAAGGCTCCCAGATAAGGACAAAAGAGATGAGAAAAAAAAAAGAACTATATCACAAAATGAGAAGCACAGGGAGAGAGACACATACAAGGTGCAGAGGAAGGTGTAAGTGGAAGGTCATGCACTGTTTAGAACAGCGTGGCTTAAATTGGGCCTGCAGAAGGAGGTATTCTTGGGGTGTGTTGAATTTGCTACAAGAATTTTAAAATTTTGTGTTTTCATTTAGATGGTCATTATATGTTTACATATTTACGCATACATGTATATTTCCTCCAGTTATCTGGATGTGTCTGTACCTTTTAAAAAATCTTTTGATCATGGTAAAAACACTTACCATAAAATATCCCCTCTTAAAGTGATAAGTGTACAATACAGCATAATTAGCTATAGGTACAGCAGTGTTGTACAGCAGATCCCTAGAGCATCTTCATCTTGCATCATTGAAGCTCCACGCCTGTTGGACAGCATCTTCTCATTGCCTACTCCCCTCAGCCCCTTGACAACCACCATTCCACTCTCTGCTCCTCTGAGTTTGACTACTTTAAGTTCCTTATATCAATATAATCAGAGTTATACAGTATTTGTCTTGTTGCGACTGGGTTATTTCACTTGCCATAATGTCCTCCTGGTCCATTCCTGTTGTCCCATACCACAGGAGTTCTTTGTTATTTTTTTGTTTTTTATTTTTTTTTAAGGCTCAGTAATGGTTCATTGTATGTACAAGTGATTCAAATAGCATAAAATTTACCCTTTGAAAGTTTACAACTCATTGATTTTAATATGTTCACAAAGTTGTACAGCAGTTGCCACTAACTCCAGAATATTTCGTCACCCTGAAAAGAAAACCCACACTGTTTTATCATGATTCAAATAGAGCCATTAATTTGTAGCGAGCTCTAGAACATAAGCATTTAATGTACTGTAATAAACTGATTTTTTAAAAAGGCTGGTCCATAGTGGCACCCAGAACTGCAGTTTGAAGTCATGTCTCCAGAAATGATGATTCAATCTGCATTGCATTTATTTATCTTCTCCCATCATCATTTCAAGTGACCTTTAGAAGCATCCAAATTGAGTTTGATTGAGGTCATTTCAGGTTAATGTGACTTCCCCAAATAATATTTTGTTGTTCAAAATCAAGTAATTGAGAGACTGCCTGTAATATGAAAGTCTTAATAAGGACTTTCTTTTTGATAGGATAATTTTGAGGAAATATCTTGCCTTATATTTGGGTATATACAGAATTTTGGGAAGAAGGGCTACTGGCAATTTGGGAGTGAGGGCAGTAAGGTAACTTTTCATCTATAGTAGGAGAAAATGAATAGAAATTTGATTTTGATAAATCAAGAAATTATGGCATGAAGCAAGATACCTAGACATCTTGAGGCAACTACTAAATGATCCAACACCAATAATAGTTTCAGTTCGTGGCTTGTGGGAAGCTAGACTTGGGACAGGGTAAGACCAAGTCAAGAAACTTGTTGCTCATTATAAAGGTACCTAAGCTATTATATTAATACATTATCATGAAAAAATGTAAAAATTAAAGCAGAATATCACAGTAGTTCCAATAAGAGAAGATGAACCATGTCATTGGTGGCAAGGATGGAAGGAAGAGGCCGAGTTTAGAGCTGTCTGGGGTAGAGTTGATGGCACTTTATGCCTGGAATATGGGAGTTAATAGAGAGGTAAGAATGTCAACTCCCCCAGTTTTGGAGACTGGGTAAATACAGTGCCAAGCTGGAAATGCATGAATGGGGGAGTGAATGACAGTTGGATCCATCGTGAGCACACATAACTCTTTGCAGCTACAGCCTGCTCAGCAGAGAGGATTCAGGAGTGCAGGAGAGAGGCCCCTGGAGAAATACACATTTGGGATTCATCAACATATGAGTGTAGATACAGCCATGGGAGTTGCTAAATTGCCCAGGGGGTGTGGCTTAATTAATATTGATATAACAAGGCCAGTGGATTGGGCTTTGGAAAACCCATCACTATTAGTAGGGAGGGGAGAGAATCCAATGAAGAAGGCTGAGATAAAATAGGACAGAGAGAAAGAAGTTCAAGACAGGAAGGGGAAAGTGTCAAGGAAAGCCTATTTGGTAAATGTTAGATTTCAAAGGAATACCAAGCAAAATAAGGAATGAAAGTATCCATGTGACTTAGCAAATTTCTGTTATATTTTCTAAATAAGGTTGTGAACTCCTTAGAAGGTAGATCTTTCTGTCCACAAACAGTTTAGAAGAACCAATAGGGGAACAAATGATTTAGGAATACTTAGTTGAAAGAAACTCGATATTCATCAAGAAGAGGGTGATGCTGGCAAAGCCAAGCGAACGCGCTCTTTGCTTGAATTTGCCTGTGGCCCTGCACAGCGATAACCTCCCAAACACCTAAACTGAGCTCCTGTCTCTGTCCCCAGGACAGAGCATCACTCTGTCTGGCTTGCTGTCCATTCGGGTTCTGTATGTTTGTCCCTGATCCCTGCCGCATTTTCTTCTGAAGCCCATGTATTGGTGGGATTTCTGTTGAATAGATATCCGATCTGCCTCCAGCCACCTACTGCTGTCTTTCTGATTTCCATGGGATATCTAAAGGGTGGGAACTGTGAGGAGACAGGTTGTGTCTATGCAAGGATAACTTTCAAAGTAACACAGGAGGCATTGAAAGAGTTAATAGAAGAGGAGACCGTGTTTCCATTCTCTGAAGATCTGGCACAGACTAGATGACCTTTCAGCAGTCATGCTGCAGAGAAAAGAATTCCTCCACTGGATGACCTTTAAAATCCCTTCTTGTCCGAAGGGTCAGTGCTATCCTCGGGACTGGAAGGGACTTTAAGAGGTCATCTGATTCACTTCCTACCCCTTCTACTGCCTTGTTGACGAAGAATATCCCCGGCTTCTTTGTTTTTTAAATTAATAAGATATATATTTTTAGAGCATTTTTAGGCTCACAATAAAATTGAGTGGAAAGCACAGAGATTTCCCATATACCTCCTACCCCCCCAAAGCCTCCCGCATTGTCAAGATGCCCCACAAGAGGGGTACATTTGCTACAATGACAAACCGACATTGACATGTCATTATCACATCAAGTCCATAGTTTACATTAGGATTCACTCCTGGTGTTGCATACTCCATGGGTTTTGACAAATACATAATGACATGTATCCACCATTGTAGTATTTACAGAGTAGTTTCACTGCACTAAAAATCCTCGGGTCTCTGTCCATTCATCCCTTCCTTCTCCCAACCCCTGGCAACCATAATCTTTTTACTCGCTCTGTAGTTTTGCCTTTTCCAGAGTGTCATGTTATTGGAATCACACAATATGTAGCCTTTTCTGACTGGTTTCTTTTCACTTAGCAATATGCATTTAAGCTTCCTCCATTGCTTTGCATGGCTGATGGTTCATTCCTTTTTAGCGCTAAATAGTATTTCATTGTCTGGATGTACCATTGTTTATTTATCTGCCCTATGGAAGGACATCTTGGTTGCTTTCAGTTTTTGGCAATTATAAATAAAGCTGCTATGAATATCTGTATATAGGTTTAGAGGCATGCATACATTTTCAATTCATTTGCAGTTTTTAATTCAAGGAGAGTGGTTGCTGGATCACATTGTAAGAATATGTTTAGTTTTTGTAAAAAACTGTCAAACTGTCTTCCAAAGTGGATGTACCATTTTGCATTCCCAGCAGCAGTGAATGAGAGTTCTTGTTGCTCCACATCCTCGCCAGCATTTGGTGTTGTCAGTGTTCTGGGTTTTGGCCATTCCTTGCCTTCTCTATGGATGCTCAAACAATGGTAATTCACCATGTTGGAAGTGCAGAATGCATTTTTTTTTAGATTTTATTTATTTAATTTTAGAGAGAGGGGAAGGAAGAGAGGAAGGCAGGGAGAGAAACATCAATGTGTGTTTGCCTCTTGCACGCCCCCAGCTGGGGACCTGGCCTGTAACCCAGGCATGTGCCTTGACAGGGAATCGAACTGGCGACCGTTTGGTTTGCAGGCTGACGCTCAATCCACTGAACCACACTAGCCAGGGTGGAAATGCAGAATGCATTTAATGGCAGGGCAAGGAAGGCCTTAAAGGGGAGTAAGCTGAGATAAAGAATGTTTGTGGCACCTCTGTTCCCCCTTCTATCCAGTGCTTCCATGGGCTCCACCAATTTATCAGTCTCACTAATAGCAAACCTCTAGCCATTAGCTCCCTCAGTGACAGTACCCCTCCCTCACTGCACCATTATCAAACAAGGCAGTCTATTCTATTTTTTAAAGGGTCTAACTGACATCAGGTTTTTCTTTAAGTGAGTTTAACATGCCTAGTGAAAAATGTCTTGTATTTGTTCAAGATCCTGAATTGTGAAAATATCTTCTCCTTCTATGTAAGGGATTTGACTGGAGATGAAAAGCGCTCATGTTCCTCCTAATCTTTTCTATTACCCAGGGTGTCTGTTTTTATCCAGGTGAATATATATGTATTTTTACAAAAGTGAAACTTTCCTGATAATAAGAAAATGGTGGGATAAAAGGATATATATTTCAGTACATGGATATAATTATAACTAATATACGTTTAACACCAGAGAGATGAGCTTGTTTTTTAAAAAAAATAACACATGTGTAGGCTCTATGATTATACCTATAATCCATCTGCTTTTTATACATCTTTCAGTTTTCTTGGTAAGATTTCACTTGGGGTTGAAACTTGGCAAAGCCTTAGTCTGACAGCAGTTTTTAAAATACAAAATGTGAAAAAAGGAGAAAAGGATCTGTCATTAAAAAAAATTACAAAACCACTAAGGCAAAGAATAGCTCCTTTTTCTTCTTTTCATTTTTATGAACTCAGAAAGTCCAAAAAGGGGGAGCTGAAAGAGTAAAATGCTATCGCCTTTCAACTTAAAAAATAAAATCACTTGCTTTAGATATTTAAACGAAAGGAGTAATTAATGACCTATCAGAAGACTAGGAGGTCACTGTAATTAAAAGTACACTCAGAAGAGCCTGTTTTTTCGTGACGTTTGCCCCGTCTTTCCTGTCTTGTAAAGCCAGGAAGAGTTTCTCTTTCTTTCAAAGTTGAGCAGACCTCTGTTCTTGGCCTCGTGCTTCACTGAGCCCAAATGCTTTTTCCTGTTTGATCTCGTCCCTATTGGACTTTCCTCCTTCATCCTTCTTCTCCATCCTTATCAAGGCAGCCAGCTTACACGAAAGCAGCAGGACCAAGGGAACAGATGTAGAGAAACTGAGGGGATAAAAAAGAGGCATGTACCACACGGCATGGAAGTGGAGTGGGAGGTGGGCGTTGGGAGGAATGGCACTGAGCATGGGCACTAGAGCATCAGGTGGCTGCGGTGAGAGGCCAGCTTGGGTCAGTCAGGTGATTACTTTTTCTTTCTGCCTTCCCTCTTCTTTTTTTCTGTCTTCTTCCCTTGCTCTGCCTTTACGTCATTTGCTCTCTTTTCCTCTCAACCATTTGTCCTTTCGCTGCTTTTCCCATTCTCATTACTCCTCTTTACTGTAACTTTCGCTCCCAGTTTATCCCTTTCCATGTGTGCAGGAGATGGTTAACATAGCGGACCCGGAGCTGCTGCCTTTAAAAGGCCTTCTTACATGGTTGGCTCTTGGCTGGAAACTTCGCTTTTAAAACATTCTCTAAGCGGTAGGTTGTCTTGCCCGTCTGGGGCACTAAATGCCTGCTTCCTTCCGGGAATGTAAAATTTTGGCAATTGTGGAAGGTCATTATGCCTGAGTGACAAACTCCCAATAAAAACCCTGGACTCTGTCTGAAACAGGCCTCACTGGGCAGGACACGGCACTTGCTTTGCTGCAACTCATTGCTAGAGGAAGAAACGTGTTCCTGCCTGGTGCTAGGGAGAGGGTGGGGGAAATCTGGGAATGGATGGGTTCTTCCGGACTCCTCCTGATGGGTCCTTTCCTCTTGGTGCTTACTGTAATGTACTATAACCAAGAGTGCAACTGCTCATGAATCCTGCGAATCCTTCTGAAACCGAGGGTCTTTATGACTTTGCTTAAATTTAGCTTTAAATTCTAGCTCTAGAAATCACCTCTCTATATACCCCTCAGAGGCATAGACTTTTACCGTGTAAACAGCTACCCCCGAGGCAGTAGAATACAGTACCCCAGACCTGAGACTTGGCCACATGGTATGGAGACCCATGACCACCTGGCTCCTTTCCCATGACACCAGACAGACAGACAGTGGGGCAGACCTCAGAGCTGTCCTCAAGGCCTGAAGAAATGATTCATTACCCTACATCACCTCTGACCAATCAGTTCCCTATAGAATCTGGAACCTACACGCCATCAGGGAGTTTGGGCTTTTGTGCATTAGCTTCCCATTCTCCTGGACAGCACCATTCATCAATAAAATAGCCAATAAAATAGCCAATATTTCTCCACTGTGGTTCTTGCTGTCAAGGGCTTGGCTGTGCTAGGGCTCGGTGGATGGACTTATTCTGTTCTGTCACACTTCCAGCAAATCACTGAATGTATGGGTGGTCTTGGACCCCTGAAACACATACCAAGGCTAATGTTTTTCTTGGCCCATTTTGCTGCCTTCAAAGTAGGACTTAAAAGTCAGATATAAACCCTGGCTGACGTGACTCAATTGATTGGGCTTTGTCCCGCAAAGCAAAAGGTCACGGTTTTGATTCCCAGTCATGGCATGTGCCTGCTTGTGGGTTCAGTCCTTAGTTGATATTTCTCTGTCTCTCTTCCTCGTTCCCTTCCCCTCTCTAAAAATAAATAAATAAAATCTTTAAAAATCAATAAGGAAATAAAGTCAGATAAAGGACTGCTGACTTCTTTACCTTGTGAAAATTATTACTATTTCCCACTAGAAGGAGACTTATTTTAAAAGAAGGGGTGGAGTGAACGAGTCGACTACATACCAGCCACTGCGCTGAGTATTTTTCAATACGTTGTGTCATTTCAGCAACCAACCTGGGAAGTAGTTAGCTCTCCTACTTTGAATGTAGAAGGCCAACTCACCGAAGTTTACAAAGGTAGGAGGTGGAGGCGGCTTCACTGGTTTAGTTCAGTTTCACGAACATTTATTTATTGAACAACTGATGTATGTCAGGCAGGGTGATGGGCACAGGAGAGAAAAGGATAAATGAGTCCAGGAACTAACTACAGAGTTGCTCACTATTTAGGAAGGAGACAACCAGACAAACCTAATTATTATGCTCTCCTGAAAGCTTAAGACAAATATATGGCTGGGGTGCTATGAAAATTGAATTTAAATATTTTTGATGGTGAAGTTGAGATTTCTCTTTTTAAAGTTCATTATTATGCTAGCCCCCTCTTTCTTTGAAAGGAAATGCATATGAGGAAATGAAAAAGCTCTAATTTGTTCTTTAATACTTTTTATTAGGTTTTGCTATGTTGATGACAAAACTATCTGTTCAGAAAAGTAAAGTGAAAAGTCAAAGTCCACATCCATTTTTCAACCATTTTCTCCATTCTGTCCCCCAGGGAGAATCATTTTTCCATTTTCTCATTGTCTCATCCACTCCTGAGTACTGGGAAATATAAAATAAAAAGACATGAGACCGACAGCACCTAAATGCAATGCTTAAAATAATGAATTGCTTTCTTCACAGCCTTTCTGGGCAGAGTGTAAGCATCCTGACTGTCCATGGTCATGTTGGACTGAATTTCTGTTTCTGACTACAAATTATATTTCTGATCATAAATTATATTACTGACTGTATTAGTTTATCTTTCAGTTCAATACTTTTTTTTTTCATTAAAAAGTTCTACTGGTCAATTCTTTAAGTTAGGAATCTTAAATATTTATGTTGATGTTGAATTTTGAGAAAATTATTTTGAAATGTTCCTGGATTCAGTTTCTCTAAAAGCTGAGATTTTGTTTTTTCTTTCTTGAGAACCGAAAAAAGAAAAAAAACAAAAACAAAACTTACTTTCCTAAAGATATGATAAAAGAACAGTATGACAAAAATAGATTCATGCTCAACTACTACAGAAATAGGCAATAGTGGGTAGATATGATAAATGATACCCAGGAATAATAAGAGGTCGTGATTTAAGTTAGAACTGAAAAGGATCGTAGAGCTCACCCAGCGTGTCCCCTCATTGTACATCCAGATCTCTCCATACTGCTAATGATGGAATGGATATTAATTCCCAATGAGAGTACAGTTTGTGGTTTGTTCTTTGTTTGTCCCTGGGTATCAGTATTCTTGTGTATGTCTGGGGAATGTGCAACAGTACAAGCTGAGTAATTAAAGAATAGGAAGGCCACTGTGTTAGACCTGATTCAGGAGAATGGCTCAGTCTCATCAAGCTTATTCGTATGAATTTCAATCAAGTAAGTTCGGTTCAAATTAACTCATCAAGGATCTAGCACAAATTCTTGCCCTATATTCTAAGGTGCTCTTTATTCTATGGGAAATAGGATCCTCAACATGAAAAATCAGAAAGCAGTATCAGAGTTTAAACATGAGCTACAGACAAAGGGTGCTAGAAGGATATTCATGCATTTTCTTTACTTAAAAAAAAAAAAGATTTCAGATTAAATTGACTACAATGGTTTTCTTCTCCTAATTTTTAGTAAGCATAGAGTTGTGTAACCATCATCACATTCTTGTTTTAGAATTTCCCCATTATTTTCAAAATTTCCCTTAAGCCCATTTGTTGTCAATTCTCAGCATCAAGCCTCTGCCCCTACCCCCACCAGGTCCAAGCAACACCTGATCTATTTTCTCTATCTATAGATTTGCCCTTCTGAAATTTCACGTATGTGGAATTCAAGAGCACATAGTCTTTTGCCTCTGGCTTCATTTATTTTGCATAGTTCTTAAGGTTCATTTATATGGTAGCATATATCAATAGTTTGTTTCTTTTTGTTTATTACTGAGCAATATTCTATTGTATGGATATACAACATTGCTTATGATTGGCATTTAGATTATTTTCATTTTTTGACTGTTATGAATAATGCTGCTATGAACATTCTCATTATTCTTGTGTAGGTTCCTGGGAGCAGACTTGCTGGTTTGTTGAACAAGTTTAATTTTTAAAGAGACTGAGTTTTACAAAGTGGCCGTGTCATTTTACACCCCTACCAGCAGTACAGAAGGGTTCTAGTTTCTCCAAATGACTAATTATGTACATCTTTTCATATACTTATTAATTTGTGTCTTTTTGGTGAAATGTTTACATTTTTTACTCAATTTCAAATTGGCTTATTTGCCTTTTTGTTTTTGAGTTATAAGATTTCTTTATGTATTCTAGATACAAAAAAACACTAAAAAATGAATTTTTAATTTTTGAACCCTTCTTATGGATTTTGTGATACAAAGGAATTTTGGGAAGTGCTTCACTTCAGCTTGGGTATGATGACAATGGAAATGTTTAAGAATGGCTAAACTCACACTTTGGAATGCAAATGATATGCAGTTTACCTACAGCAACTTTGGCGTAAATATATACAAATAAAAAACTCTTAACAGATACACAATGAGGTTCTGCTATCAACTTCTAATTCTTTATCACAAAGAACTTAATGAAATCTCTTCATCTGTTATGACTTCTTTTGGTCTAGTGGTAAAACTCCCTCCCTCATTGAAGAGTACCTCAAAATAAGAATTCAGCCCATTGGGCTGAAAATGGATATTGGGTGAAATGGGGGTGAGGATATACCAGGTTAGCCCTTTCATGCCATCTGGGCCACCCAATGCCGCCTCTTATGTGGGAATTACTTCTGTGTCAGTAGGAAGCACCAGGCTTCATCCGTAAAGTGGGCCACACTCCACACTCAGTCTGCGATGAGAACCCATTGCGTATGATTTCAGCCTTTACAAATGTATTTACACTGGCTTTGTGGCCCAGCCTATAATCTTGTCTGTAATATGTTTCATGAGTATTTTAAAAGGATGCTTACTATGAAAACTCTCAGAGAAAAAAAAAGTTGATTCTGACTATAAAGTATCCTGTGAAATGTACTCTGAAACACTTCATGCTACCCTTGTGTAAATAAGGCTTCTTCCTATTCTCCTAAGGTAAATTTAACTAGAATATGCATATTTATGATGCAAATTACTAAGAAAGCAAACATTAGAGTTGCAGAAATCCTTGAAAATGTAGCTATCAAAATAATTTATATTTTCCTATCCCTAGTTCTAATAAACAGTTGAAAGTGTGAAAATATTATTTGTTTCCTCTCAATATTTTTCAACTTTTGTGCACATAATATCGGTTTATTAAGGCCATTCCTATTCTTGAGCTGAACTGTTTGACATTTATTTAATTAAAAAATTATTCATTTACTGCACATGGGAAGAACTACACTTGCAGACAAGGCCAAAATTATCGAGGATATCAATTTCTATTCTCTGCAATATGAACTTGATATTAGCTAAAAGCAGGAAGCATGAAGCAGCAAAGCGCCGCATTAGACAGTTTTGAGGCCTTGTCATGCAGTATTAAAGAGGACTTTCAGGCTTTCACTTGATAAAATTTTGCAAAATATTTTTACGTCTGTTCTTTCAAACTTAGAATTGATCATTCTGAGACAGAATCTTGAGTTGAAGTGGACATTTTCTAGGACAATTTCTTAAAAAATAAAAACCATGTTAGAACCATGACCTTCCAAGGTCTCGCTTTCCAAGACCTTGAGCTCCTGCCTTTTCATATGTTAGAAGCCAACTAGTGAAGATTGCTTTTGTTATTCAGTTTCTCACTGTTTTTGGAATAACAATGAGGTTCAAGGTCAGGGAGGAATTACTCACATTTTCTCTCTATATTTTAAGAGTTTTGCTTTGGGGATTATCTTTCCCACCACTCTGTCACCTTCCCTTGTTACATTAAGTGGTTTCCCATTGACCTCAGGCTAGCTGCTGCTGCCACTTAGAAATGAAATACTCATTTCTGTTTCCTGATGTTTCACCCAGCCTGTGTCCTCCTTCCTTGTGTGGGCTGTGCTTGTTCTGGTCTTTATACCTAAGGATTTGGACTGTCACTTCTATTAACTTGGCTTAACTGTTTCTTGTTTGTCACCAACTTCCAAGAATGCTTGTTGACTTACACGAACCAAATTAGCAATTAAATGCAACAAGGGTACTGCTCAGGACAACATAAAATAAGGAACACATTTGCCAGAACACTTGAAATTTATAAAATAGCCACATATTTTGGAAAGAATAGTTTCTTGATGTATTGTTTTCTCCTCGTGAATGGGTTGCATTGGTGCTTAACTTTCTATTCGATTCTAAGCAAACTTGTAACTCGTGGTTACCATTCCTCAGGGTAACCACCATTTTGAAATTGAGGTGTAAGGGTAAGAACTTCTTGGTTGAGGATTTCCTATGGGATTTTGACCTGAAGATCAGCTTGTTCCAGGGTGTATCTGTACTGTTTGGTTGAAGTCACTCCATGACTCAGGTGGCATTTGCAATCCTGATTCTTCCCTTGCCAGGCAGCATTTTGATGCCAGAGAATGTCTCCTCATTATCATCAACATTTCTTTTGCTTAGGTATGCTTGCTTTTCCAGGAAAGGGAGTTGAACTTAAAGCCAGTTGGCACCTGACTAGCTATTAGTAATGCGTTCTTCTCCCTCTGGGGTGTCATCTCCCCAAGGGCTCCGTGCCAGTCATACTTTAATGACATTTAAAAGAGAAGAATTGTCTTGGAGGAAATGTTTTTGCCTTGGAAGCCTCTTATGAGGTTCTTAAAACCTGATTATAAACGAACTCATGAAAGAGATAAAAATTTTATACATCAGTTGGATTTTTCCCAAGCCGAGTTAGGAATAGATGGCTCCTTCATTGCTTCAGGTGAGGTGGGATGAGTCTTAGGGGGTTTCTGTAAAGCTCAAATTCCTGTTATCCTTAGAGATGAAGAATGATTAATCTTTATTTAGTACTGGTTGTTCTTTTACTGAAAAGTCTACATGGTTCTCTATTTATATAAGGCTAAGAATCAATTTGTAGATTTCCTTTTTAGTCTAAGACTCTGAATTCAATTGAAATTTTTTTGAAAAAGTCTTTAATTATTTTTAACAACAAAGAAGCCAATCAATCTCTGCTATGGGACTCCGAAACAACTTTAAGGCATTTTATGATTTTATTTTGTTGTATTAATTGTGGATATACTTGGTAGCAAGGTGAAAAAGAGCCAAAAGCTCCAACATAAGGTTGGCTGAGATCTGAGATAAGTGATGGCTGAGAAAAAAGGAGCCAAAATAGCCAAAGTACCATTATTAGGACTGTGAAGGATTAAAAAGAGGCATAATAAGTTTTTAAGAGTTTGAGCAAAAATCAACTGGAATTAGGTAGCACCAAATTCTTTAGAATATTTTCTCAGGTCTCAACCAGAACAAACAGTAAGTGATGCTGTTACAGACCCCCGCCTATGCTTCTCTGGAACAGCTGTGGAGTCTAATTGCCTGCCACCAAGAAGCTTGACTTCCAATACAGGAGTTTAGTGAAAAGGAAAGGGGTTTATTTTAAAGTTTTACAGATTCAGAATAATGGTGGATTTCTGCCATAAAGTCCCATTCCCTTTAAAACACCCCAAAACAAAACACACAGTCCTGCCTCCCTCTGCCAACCAGGCCAGTTTCAGAACACGCCCGTCAGAGGTGCCATCTTTCAGAAAAGCAGAAGTCCATGGCTCACCATTCCTGGTGACAGTTCAGCATTCCAGGCATCTCCCATTAATCCGCGCTTGGTTAGGCAGGTCCCCACAATTCCAGCTCATCAGCTGTGCTGCCGTGTTCTCCAGGCAGGCTTCCCAGTGGGTCTCCTCTTTCTTACTCCAGCTCTTAATTCCAAACCTCATGGCACCTTCTTTTACACCAGACCTCACGGCAGATGGAGGCCCTTTTATGGCCTTTTATCTGGGCAGTAGCACAGCTATTATCTAGCTTCCAGCTTCCATAGATATGCAAAGTACCTTAAAAGCTGTATTATCTCCTTACCCCATCCCCCAAACCATGGTCTGTGGGGACTTTGGGGGCCCTGCTCTGTTACATTCCCAATAGTATTAAGCAACCCCATGGACCCAAGAGGGGACCTCAAAGACGGTGCAAGAAATGCTACCCTCCCAAGAGCCAGAGCCACTCCGAAAGATGACCGAGGAAGGAAAGCCTTGGACAATTCTCCTGAGAGCTGGCAACAGGCAGGGGGATCCTAGCTGCACATGGGGTACAACCCACCGTCCTGCCCAGCCACGTCGAGCCATGAACGGCGTTCCACCCACAATTCTGTCCGGCCGTGTGTTTGGGGCCCCTAACCAGACGGTTGCCAAGCCAGGTTCTCAGGTCATAAAATGAGACACCCCAGAAGCCAGAAGTTGTCCCTGAGAGAGAAGGGATCAATCCCCACTGCTGTTCCCTGCCCGTGTGAATTGGGAAAGGAAGGGACCGTGTGGAATTTTACCTCCCTCTCCCGACCAGGCAGCACTGAGAGAGGCCTGAGCGAGCTGACTTTGGCGAGAATTCTCCCCCTTTGCTGGTTTCTGCACGTTTGCCCAGGATGCCGGCTGCGGGCTCCGGAGTGAGCGGGCTGTCCCAGCGGGTCTCATCCTAGTCACCAGAAGCTGTATGATGGGAAACTAGTTTTCCCTCTGTCCTTTATAGTGAGTGCCTGGCTGAGATCCCCTTTCCTCTAGGGCCCCTTGGCCATGGATAAGGTTATCTAAGGTGGTTAACAGTTCTCCACTGTAATTCAGGGTTGTCTCGGGTAAGGTTCATCTACTTGCTCAACTTTAAAACAAAATTTTATTCAGCTGAGGCTTCACGCTGGCTTCAGTCCAGTTTCTAAGCCATATCCAGTCTGTCCCTGGTTGGAACCTGTCCAATTCCAGCAGTTTCAGACTCAGTCTAGAAAAAAAAGAAATGCTGAAATAAAGTCTGCAAGCCTGTAATGCAAAAGCTGAGGAGCTAGGATTCAGGATCTGACAGAGACTGGCCCACCCTCTCCAGAGACAGTGAGAAAGCAGGGAGCTCAAGGGGCGGTGTCCAACTGGAAGTGATTAGGAGCATTCCAACAGGAGCTCAAGGAAAGACTATAGAGAAAAGGCGGGAGCGAAGTAAGGAAATTATTGATTGATTGTAGCTTCAAGCCCAGTTGGCTGTTGTGATACATTGTCTTAAGCTTTTGGATTTCCTGTCCTCGAGGCACTTAGAGGCTGAGATCTGGCGTTGCTTACGCAGGCCTCCGGGGCATTAGAGCCACCTCAGCCTGATGGCCTCCTTGTTTAATTTAACAGGAATTTATATTTAAATCTCTCACCAAATAGTCGTTTATTGGGTCAATTCCCTATGTCAGCTAATTATAACTGTGTGAATTTTTCCATGAGCGCAGCAGTGATGATGTCTTTTTCCGAGGTCTGTTGGATTTTTTTTTTTTTTTTTGCCTTGAACAAAAGAAATAAAGAAGTTCTCTTATTTTTATTTTTAATCCTGGGTTGATAAAGAAGCACTAGGCCAGCATTTGTCTTTCTTTAATTAATTTCCTTATTCAATTTACTGCTTGCACAGTATTACAGGAATAAAAACTTCAAATGTGTGCAGTCCTTCCAGGGTTTGCTATGGAGAGAAAACTTGTAACAACTAGAGCAAGTAGAAAGTGCTTAATATTCTCCAAGTAGGTGAAGTCCCATGGAGGTTCGGTGGCAGGAGTGAACCCATCTACTAGAACAGGGGTTGTGCAGATGGAGTGGGGATAAGAATTTTGAGGACAGTCTTGGTGTTGGGTTAGCATTTCAGAGAGACCTTACAGAGTAGGTAGTACCTTCAAAAGAGGTTTTCAGGTGGGGAAAGCATTAGAGGGAGGAAATAGCACAAGGGAAAGCATTTTGGTAACCTGTGAGGCTCCCTTGGAGATGAAGGGGGTGCTTTAACTGATGTAAAGGTGTCAAAAAAGGAAGTGTTAGAAATTAAGGCTTAAATACAGGTTGAGTGGAAATCAGGGAACATTTGAAGGCCAGGCTCAAGATTTATTGTAAAGGTATGAATTTTTGAATTTCTCTGTAGGAATGATGTGTCAGCTCTGAGAATGCACCTTGCAGACCTCCTCTACTGGGGAGCAGTTGTCCCGGGTCCTCAGCTCCTGCCATCTAGAATTCATGTCGATCTTGCCTATCATGGGCTGCTCCTCAGCAATACTAAGCAGGGTGGGAATACTAAGGCGTGCTGCTCCAGGAGATACAGACTCTTTTGTTGGTTGACCTCAACTCAGGGACTCCCCAACAGCTTTGCTGAACCTTCCCTTGACATTAAGGGAGTCGGATGCTTCCACCCGATGAAGGTGGATCTGTCAGTTCTTTTAACCTCGCCTGGCTCCATCCATGTTTTCCTTTGCCCAGGCATTTCCACTAATAAAATCCTTGTATATTTAATTTTGTCTTGACTTCTACATCTTATGGGAAGGACTGGACTAACTCTAGGTGTTTAAAGGTAGCAACATGGCTGAAGCTGTATGGCTAAGGAAATTGTCTTGAAGATGTGCTTGCATGGTAAGCACACTGCTTTTATTTAGGTTGCGTGGCTACTTGAGGAGACTTGAGTGGAACTGGTGGAAATAATGGAGGTCTATAGCACCCCCTCGGCTACCCTGGGTGTTGGTAGTTTGGAGTCACTTAAAGCGTTTGACTTATTACAAGAACGATGACAGATTATTTCATAGTCCAGTCATAAGCTATGACTGAAGTCATAGGTATGACTAAAGAAAACATTATTTCAACTTTAGTTAATGTAAACTAAAAATACAATTTCCGCCTCCAGTTTAGTGCTTCTGACTTAGAAACAACTGTTGCCTTAAGTCCTTGAGAAAGACAGCTTAAAAATTCTCTTCTCCATTATTTTTCACCTCAGTAGCTCTCTACTTTTTAACATTTTATCAGGAACTATGTCATGATCATAGTTTCTTAATTTACAATGCTCCTTCTTTATACAATTTGTGAACAAACCCTATGATAGCCAGCAATTACTTTGGCTCAATTTAATATTAATAAAGACACATGTTAAAGAATGTACATTATTTGTCTGTTCCCCAGCTTTGTGTTATACTCTGTCTTGCATTGAAATAATTCTGTGTTTAGGACCTTGTTGTTGGTTGCCTTGGGTATCATGGGACTGTCACAACTTTAGGATGTGGCTTTGCTGCAGGTGCTAACAGGAGGAGACAATAGGCTGCCAGGCAGGGGCAGAGAAAGGGGAAACCGGATTCCCACACGTGCCTCAGCCTTGGCCAGACACGCACATTGCACGTATCTGTGAGAATAACTTTACCAGGAATAATGTCACAAATAAGCCAAGGCCGCTCGGAAAGAGTGAAGGAATGAGGGGGAAATGCAGAGGAGCTTGGGTGCAGGCTGAGGGCACTTGAACAGCATTGCATGGACGGCATTCAATTGATGGTCAGATACACTAGAGGGGCGAGGACAAAGAGATGCTAGAGTCCAGGAGAGTACGCCAAGATTTTGAACAGCATAAGTAGAAGAGAAGAAGAAAATGGCCAGTAGTTTTGATTTGCATGCACAGTTGGATCATAGGAGCTTTTGGTATTCTCTGAGGAAAGCATGAGTTTCCTCCCGAGTGACTAAGGGGTTGTCGAGGCAACACAAAAGTAGTCAGGCCACTTGTCTTTATAGGTGAAACTCTCCAGTCATTCTCTGCTGCTTTGGGAATATTCTAGAGAATTAGTGCCTTCTTTATCCATAAAGATTTCCACTCATCTGCTAATCTCCTAAGAACAAAGGTGTGTGCCAAAATCGAAAGGAGTTTAATGGACACTTTGCACTGACCTTACTGCCCTTGGATTTTGTTGGCATTCTTGACTTCTGTTTCTAGGACAATGTGAGCGCTTCCCTCTATAGTGAAATGAGTTTTTCTCTAGTAAATGTTCAGTTTTGTGCAGAAAAATGCGAAAGAAGCCATATAACTTATTGTTACCAGTTTCATAAAGCTAAGCATTATTTAAATTGGGGGTGGTCAAGGTAGACAAGTCAGAAGACATCTGTTTGTGACATTCCCAGAATTCTTGTGATGAGTAAAACCAAGTGAATTGTGCTGTTCTTTAAAAAATATATAACACATTTGTACAAAGAAGATAGTAAAAACCAGACATCATTTCTCTTAAAGGTGGATGGAAAACAAGCCAAGAGAAAGAAATAAGTGACTTAATGACCAAACTCTACCCAGAGATTGAAAAATAAAACACAAGATTCTAAACCCTGCCCTTCCATTTCATCTTCACCTTTGCGAAATACAGGTGAGTGTTTAAAATGATTCTGAGAGTCGATCTAGTGGCTGTGGAAACCAAGTGGCCAAATCAGCAGCACTGATCTGATTCAAAGATTGTTTTCATTTTCTTGCTGTTATAATAGTTGAATGGTATTGTATTCTTAATTGGGAATGTGAAAACATTGTCACTTGATTCTTTTTTAAAGCACATCTATGTGAAATGTACATCATATGAAGAAGATGTTCTATTCAGAACTAAATCTCCACAGGAAAGACAATTATGACCATAGCAAAAGTGATAGTCACAACATACAGAGTACTCATTCTATGCCTAGCATTGTGCTAACATACATTCCATAGATTTTCTAATTAATCTGTATGATGTTATTAAGTATTTTCAGCATTTTATGAATATGAAAACTGAGGCATAGAGAAGCTATGACATTGACCAAGGTCCATATACCTAACATGACTAATCCAGGATTTTTTCTCTCTCTCCAAAGATAATTCTC
The DNA here is from genome assembly GCF_987537825.1 of Furipterus horrens. Taxonomy (NCBI): domain Eukaryota; kingdom Metazoa; phylum Chordata; class Mammalia; order Chiroptera; family Furipteridae; genus Furipterus; species Furipterus horrens. The sequence continues at coordinate 114,620,168 of NW_028327187.1, read as the reverse complement.
TTAACCAGGGCAGATTATGTAACTGGTGAAGTGAGTGGTGACTGGACACACCAGATCCTTTTACAGATTTAATTTTTCTAAAGGGATATTCAGTTTGTAGAGTAAGTGAATCAAAACGAACCGATTGATGCAAGGTTTTGACATGGGAATAATTACTATGTGGCCTGGTCTTATGATGTTTTATGTCCGCCCATCACTTGCTTTGAGAAGGACATCACAAAATAGGTCCAATTTCCAGGCTACTAGTTCAGGTAATAAAGGACTCTGAATGTTGAGTTGAAGCAATAGCAGGAGAAACAAGGTGCAAGAGCACAGTTCTCATTTCTAGGGTCCTGATGGCTACTGATGGTCCCAGGTAAACAGATTCTGTGCCTTACAGTATGGTCTCCAAACTTGTTTGTTCACATATTAACTTAGTAAAAAAAGGGTAGGACTGTCCATATATGCATGTGTCTGTGTATGTATCTATGTTTTCAGATTATATGCATTAATTATATGAATTAATATTTTAAGAGCTCTTAGAATAGATTTTTAAATATGCATCAGGTTTGGTAAAATGTTGTAAGGTAATGGATTGAGTGTTGTCTCATGGTTTTTAATGTTACTGAAAACTACAGCAGTGGTTTGTTTTCATGGTCTGGACTTGAGTTTTAAAGTATTTTACAAGTTGCGATGACTTCATGCTACCATTAGCCAATTTCTAAGGGGGAAAATACCCTTTTGTGGTGAGACTGATGATTAACAATGATGGATGTGAATCCATATTTAGACGATCTTCTTAATTTCTATTTCAAGTGGCTGATTTTTCCTCAGAACTGATTGTATCAGTGTTTTTCAAAGTTCATATCACAACCTATTGATGGGTTACAACATTAATAATAACTAAGATAACTTTTGAGTAAAATAGAAGAGAAAATGTTAGAGTATATCACTAATATGTGTTGTTTTGAGAAACTCTTATTTCAGTTATATGCCTGTATTGCTATATCTAGATAAATAGGGGTGAGCAAAAGTAGGTTCACAGTTGTATGTGAAATGGAGTTTATTTGTGTATTATTATCTGTTCATTATTGTATTATTTATTTGTATTACTTTTGCCCACCCTGTATTTACATGTCTATATATATATATATATATATATAAATCCTGAATCATGATGTGAAATGTGGCAGTCAGACACTTGAAAGCATTGAATTAGATCATTATTGTTTTTACCGTGAACTTTTCACCGTTTAAGAGGTCAAACTATGAGAAGGAAAAACAGAAACTGTACTATTTTCTTGCTTCTCTCTTGGGCTTTCATTATTTGAATTACTTTAAATTTGGGAGTTTTGTGTGTGTTTTTGTTTTTGTTTTGCACAGAGCTTTTAAAGTCATTCATGTATTGCGTGAGGGTTCATTTAGTTATAGCTAGAGAATATAAACTGTAAATTCATTTACAAGGCACATGTCAGCTGCAACAGAACAAAAGTATTGCAGGTGCTTGACAGACCCTGTGACAACTCTTTTCCCTCACAAAATTTCCAGTAATGTAACTGGTTGAGGACCTTCAGACATCCTGACTGAGAGAGAGCACCAGTGGCAATCTTTATATATTTTTTAAAAGATTTTAGTTATTTATTTTTAGAGAGAGGGGAAGGGAGGGATAAAGGCTGCCTCCCACACACACCCCAGCCAGGGACTGACCCCGCAACCCAGGTACATGTCCTGGTGCAGAATCAAACCAGCGACCTTCCACTTTGTGGAACGACACCCAACGCCCTGAGCCACACCAGCCAGAGCCCCAGTGGCAATCTTTATGTGACACATTAGCAAAGCTTCATTTCCTTCCTATCATTTTAGACAAAAACTACTTTTAAATAAAAGTGGTAATATTTTTATCCTGCCCCCCAGTGGATTGCCTTAGGTCTTGCCCTGTGGAGCATGTACGCTGCTTGGTAGACACTGACTCACAGGCACCATGGCCAGGGTTTGCAGCCACCCCTGCCTTCTGTTTTGACCTCATCTCACACCATTCTACCTGCTCTAGTCTAAGCATACAGAATGCACCAGATAGGTTCCTTCCTCAGGGCATATGAACTGGTGGTTCTTATTATGATAATCCCTATGAGGATGCCTCTGTCGTCCCGTAGGACGTGACGCAAAAGACACCCTTTTGAAGAGGCCTTCCCCATCACTGTATTTTATAGAGCCCCCTTCTCTCTCTCTGTCCGCAATCCTCGGTCACTTTCTATTTCATTACCCTCTTTTATTTATTTATTTTATCAAAACTTATTACTGCCTGTTCAGTGTGGCCTCCCATTTTAAGCCCCTCTAGAATGGGATCTCGTCTCTACAGTTCACCTCCATATCCGCAGAATGTTGTTAGAGCTGGTAAATATTTGTGGAAAGATTCAAAGAATGACAACATTTCTCCTGGCCCTCTGCTTCACCTGCGCCAGTTCATTTGGATGCAGTCTTCTCATTTGTCTCTAAAACCAGTTCCTCCGCAAGATAGCATTTGGCAAAGACTCTGTCTTAGAAAGAACGGGGCACTCGTAGGGTGAGCCAAATGCTGTGAGAACTCCTTGACCCAGGGGTTGGGTAGGGATTCTGGTTCTGGAAACCCTGCTGGCTCGTTTCTGATAGTAAGATTTTCAGAGCACCTATTCAATTGAGAACAGAGACCTACAACTGCCAATGTATTGTGCTAGTAGTTCTAAAGGAGATCAAGTTTTTGCTTCCATAGGCAATTCTCAGGATCAGAAAGCTGGTCTCCACTGGAGATGTTTTCTTGAGATACAATTAGTAGAGACTGCTAAGTTTTATCCCTGTTGATAAACTATTATAGTCTGAACTTGGGTCAGGCAACTGTACTTGAATGCCCTGCCATCCTGTCTCATGTCTGGCACTCAGTGGACTCTTAGCAGGTATTATTTCGGCAAATAAATAAACATAGCAAGTCATGGAAGCTGGATCTGGCTTGTCTCTGACATTATTTAGCTGTGCAATCTAGACCGAGATCTGACAATCTATGGCCCATAGGCCAGGTCCATGCCCCCACCAGTTTTTGTAAATACTTTTATTGGAACACAGCCACACTCATTTGTCAAAGTATTTCCTTTCATACTACAATGGCAGAGCTGAGTAGGTGTCTAGCTGGCCCTTTACAGGACCCCTGAGCTGGAGAACACACTTAATGTTTCTGGGCATTGATTTTATCATTCACAAAACGAGTTGAGTGAACTCAATGATGTCCAAAATCCTTTTCAAAGCTCCCATCTGGATTTTCTAGAATCTAAGACACTATGTCCATAGAGAAACTCAAAGTGATACAGACTTAAGGTTACGCTCATTGTCTTCTCGGAAAATGTATGATTTTTAGAAGTTATGTTTTTCTTAAGTGGATGTAAAGGTTTTACCACATATATCTTGGAGACATATGGAACATCCCAGGTTGATTTCATTTCTGTGGTTTGGTATTTAAGTGCTTAGAGCAATAGACTTGTTATGCTGTTTTGTACTTTCCCACTGCTTTCCCCAAGGACTTTACTAAAATAAATGTGAAGAGCTTGTAAAGTAACTCTGATAAGTGGGTTCACTTACAATCTATAATGCTTTATGTGTGGTATATTGACTTAAGAAGTGAAAAATAGTGTTAAACTTAACATTAAAATTTAAAATCCCAGTTGAATTTCTTTGACTTACTGTGAACTCATTTATGGGCCAGATAAGAAAATTATAAGTTGCTACATTTTGCAGGAGAAAACAATTCTGTCTTGGGAAGAGAATTTTGTCTTTATTAAGTTAGAATCAATTACTTATCTTGATTGGTTTTCTTGTTTGGGATTAAATTATAAATGCTTAGGTAAATAAAGGCCTCATGGACACCTTTTAAAGATCATTAGGTCCATACAAATTTTGCTCAAGTTATAAAATTTGCATTGGCTATTTCTTCCCATAGCTGCTATCCTTTTCTGTAGCTACTCCTATTACTATTGACTGCACCCTATATCACAGATCACAGAATATGAACATTATAGTCAAATCATGTAGTCAGGAGTTTCTAACAAAATGAGCAAAAAGAAGTAGAATACATTAAAATTTTCTGTTCAAATAAGCAAAAAGTTGCAACACAGGGACTGTCGTCTCTCACTCATTAAGAACATCTACTGTGTGGCAGTGTGTGCCAGGAGGTGAAATATCTCAGTTATATGTTCTCTTTTATAGATTACAGACATGTAGAAATTTAGAGATTTCACACCATGATCCCACTTGATTTTTACCCCAAATTTGAAAAGGAATCAGAGCAAGGATTCTGTCTGCCTGTAAGGTTTGTGTGGAACCCCTGTGGAGAAATGCTGAAGTGGTTGAGTGGAGAGGGGTGCCCAGCCTGGCACTGTCTGGAGAAGCTCTGTCTTTCCATGAGTTTCTTCATATGGGATCTCAATGCCCACTGGAGAAGGCCAGGCACCTTGTTGCCCTGGGGATGGGAGCAGAAAAAGGGCAGTGATGTGGTGCCAGGACAAGGCAGCCTCTGCATGCAAGAGATCTAACTGCTAATTCACATCCTACTCTGCCTCTGAGACCGAAGCAGGAGGCTGAGTTTTCAGCTCATGGTGAGAGGGGCCCTTCTGAGTCTATCTGATGCCCATATAACTGTGGTTTAAATTATGAACACCCCACTCATAACCAAACTCGAATTGCTGCTTCTCTCTAGGGTGTGGAGTAGCAGGACCGGGGTCTATGGCATGTGAAACTTCTTTGTAAACTACCCACCACTGTTTGACGGTGACCTGACAATAGAAGAAACAGAACCTTGGATTGGCCAATAGGTAACTCTTTGCCTTTGGATAAGAAACTGTCATCCATAATGTCCTGATCTGTGAAAGAAGGGAGTTGGACGAGATGATCTTTGAAGTCTTTCCCAATTCTTAGTTGCCATGATTTGGGGGCTTATACTTGACTGCTGTGCATCAGCTCAGTTTTTGTACAGGGCTCATGATCCGGACCTATCACTGTGGCAGATGCTGTCACAGCAGTGCCTGTTCATATCCCCTTGACACTGAGCATTTCCTCTGGCTTTGCTGGAAGCACCTTTCTCTCTCTCTTCGCCAGAGGTCTTCATCTGGCTGCCGAGATATACTTGGCTGGAAATGCAGGGGAGTCCAAATCCTGAAGAGCGAGCCCCACCTTATGCCAAATGTGAGCTGAAGAAAGATAGTGCCCATTGAGGAATGTATTTGATTTGCCCTGGCTAGGGTTACCAGATTTGGCAAATAAAAATACAGGACTCCCGGTTATATCTCGGTTTCAGATAATATCAGATAAGTGTTTGGTGTAAGTATGTCCCATCCCAAATATTATGTGGAATATAGTGATACCAAAAAGTTCATTGTTTATTTGAAATCCAGCTCTAATGGGAATCCTGTATTTTATCTGACATTCCTAATTGCAGTGCTCATTGGGAGCATTGGGCATTGCAGCTAGACCAATTCAGAGCTGAGGAGCGGGGGGTGATTGGGACTGGCATAGAAGATGCAGCACGTGGATGTTACCAAGCAAAGTGGGGTTCATTCACATGGCGCCTTGGTGTAAGACCCAACAAGTCATACACCAAGTTGAGGAAAACAGGTCTTTATTTACAATATTCCAACCTGGGGAGGGCAGTGAGCACTTCAGCTCAGAGCCCTGTTCTCCCACGGGACCCAGCACTTCCCTTGCTCCCCAAAAGGAAAGGCCAGAAGCCAAAAACATTCCCAGAAGTTCCCCATCCCTTATCTGTCAGCTGTCTCCTGCAGGATCTCGGGTACGATGTCACCAGCCTTTGTATAACAGTCCAGGAAAACATGTGCCATGTTGCAATGGATCACGCATGGTTCTCTCTCTGCCCTTTCAAAGCCACATGCATCTCTCTTTCAAAGCCACAAGGTCCTCTCTTTCCTTCTAAAAGCATGTGGTGCCCTCCTGCCGCCTCCTTACAAACCTCATGGTTCTCTCTCTGCAAATAACTGCCACCTTATTTTTAAATCCCTGACCAGTGGCCTGTGACGCAGTGAGTGTGGTAACTGGTTCTGACCATTCCCAGAACCTTGCATAGGCCCTGTATTCTCTTTCCTCACCATTCCATAGTCAAAGTCCCTCCCATCTCCTTGGGGCTTTGGAATAATCAAAGCCATTTACATAACTAAGACACCGGCTACCAGCCATAGGTATGCAAAGGCATCTTGAAAGCTGTCCCCTTCCCCCACCCCCTAAACACAGGCTCTAGGGATTTTGGGGGCCCTGCCCTGTAACACTAAGAGAGTGTCCTCTCCATAGGTCCTGAGTTCCAAGAGTCCAAACAGAGTCCAGGTCTGCAAGGCAGCGTCCTTGGTGACTTCAGAGTCAGCCGGAGCGGGCACGGTCACAGCAGCAGCGGGCCTGCCTTCCTGCTCGCCCAGGCCACACGGCCAGATCCTGACTACAAACTGCACAGCTGCTTGTCGCTTCCCAAAGGGCTCCTACAACATGCTTCTGCATCATGCCACCCCTCCATCATGCTTCCCCAACTTGCTCCTTCATTGTGGCCCCCCTCCATTATACATCTCTGTCAAGGCTGCAGCCCTTCCTTTTACATCGGGAAAGTCACCTCCACCTTTTGCCCTGGGGCGGTAGCACAGCTATTATCTAGCTATCAGCCTGCCATAGATATGCAAAGTACCTTAAAAACCGTATTATTTCCTCCGGCATCCCTCAAACCATGGGCTGTGGGGAATTTGGGGATCCCTTCCCCTCTGTTACATGGAGGCGGTGAGCCAGGCTTAGTACCGATGCCCAGGGATAAAGATGTGTTGAGAATCAAATAGATGGGTGTGAGGTGGTGGATAAGGAATGACCAATACAAAGGCTCAGGCAGGGAGGCAAAAACCAGGAACAAAAACCTCAACCAGCAGTGTCAAACATTGTGGGGAGGGGGACGCTGAAGTCACTGAACTTGGCCAGACGTTATCCATTTCTCTAGCCCCACTGCCTAGTACAGCGCCTGGCTCACTCCTGGAGCTTTGTAAACAGTGAATGAGCGACAGGGAACGGAGATGGATAGAAATGCGAAATTCTGGCATTGTGAGTTTTAGGGAAAATGGTGCCCACTGAAAAATGCACAGGGCCTTTCTGAGCAACGGTGCGTCTGATTATATATGCATAGAAAATAGTCATTGCTTTGTGAATTCTAATAATGAGCTTTTCTAATCCTTTCCTCATTATTGCAGATATAATTCAACTTAAATCTTTCATGGCTAGGCAGGTTTTGGAATGCCACTTGTGTTTTCAAAGCCACTATACTTAATAGCCAACTTATCTGAACCTTGAACAATATTCTTGGACCATTTAGATTGAGCGAAAGAGTTTGGAGGAAATGTTGCCATTCCATTTCAAAAGACTAATCAATTTGTGTTTTCAATGACATTTCCTTTTCTTTCTGCAGGAAGGATAAAATCTCATTCTAACTGTTTATTATTTCTAACTGTAAGTTCAGAGATGAAAAGACCTGTTTTATCCTTAGCAAGCCATGTGATATTTCCTTCCCCATTTACAGAGAAAATCAAGGGAGATAGAATAATAAACAATAGCATGCAGATAACAGAAAAGTAGCACCGACATTGCCTCAGTTTTTCTTAAAGTCAGCTTTCAGTTTTACTAGAGAAAACCATTTTTACAGAACACTAAGCAGGCTGCTCTCCAAAGAGTGGTTTCAATTTAAAATCATCTAGTCTGTGGCTTTTTTTTATTTTTATTTTTTAGAGCTAATATGTTCATTCTATGTTAATAGTACATCAGCGACAATAGAAGGGCAGAAACATGTATATGGAGAAGTACTAAAATTGTACCTAGGAATTCAAAATAATATGTTTTAATATGAAAGTAAAGTTGTCCTTGTCCTTAGTATTCTATCAAAAATAAAAGTTTCCCCTGACGCTGTAGAAGCAATATTTCTTTGGGGCTCATTGTACCAATCCTCTGTGGTGCTGTCATGGAAAGTTGTAAGAGAAACAAAAGGAGGTCTCCTGTTTCTGAGGATGGCAAGGTCAGTGATTCAGACCAATTCTCTGGATAAAATCTATTTTAGAAAGCTTAACATTACTGAAGCGCTAACAGAAGTACAAAAGGTAAGGAAGATGCAAAATAACAAGTATGGGCTGCGATGTGGCCGTGAAAACTGGGGCAGCTGCTGTGGGAAACAGTCTGGCAGCTCCTCAAACAGTTCAACATAGGGTTACCGGGGAAGCTAGCAGTTCCACTCCCAGGTACGTACTCGAGTGAATTGAAACAGGGACTCAGATATTTGCACACCAACACTCGTGGCAGCATTAGTCACGATATCCAAAAGGCAGAATCGACCCAAGCATCCATCAGAAGACGAATGACATGTTACGGCATGGATAAACTTTGAAAACATTATGTTCAATGAAATAAGCCAAACACAAAAGAACAACTACTTTATGATTTCACTTATATGAGGAACCTAGAACAGGCAAATTCAGAGAGACAGAAAGTAGAATAGAGGTTACCAGGGACTGGGGAAAGGGGTGACAGGGAGTTAGTGGTTCATGCAGATAAAGTTTCACTCTGGGAAGATGAAACATTTTGGAAATAGATAGTGGTAATAGTTACCCTGGCTGGTTTGGCTCAGTGGATTGAGCGTCGGCCTGCGAGCTAAGTGTCGCTGGTTCGATCTTCCAGTCAGGGCACATCAGAGAAGGAAAACTCTGACTCCAAAAAACCTCCGCTGCCTTGCGGCATACCTCTTCAGGGGAAAGGCTAAGGGAGTAAACCCCGACAGAAAATCCGGAGCCGGAGTCCCTAAGGCGGTTTGACGTTGTAGTCAACACCGGCAACTCCTGCGGCGCACCTGAAGCCAAGCTGTATTGACTCCGTCTTTCCCTTGGACCCTTCAGCTGCGAAGAGAGGGGGGGTCTGCTGCATGGGCAACAGCAGACCCTCCATATCACCCTGCCCAGGCTCTGTAGCTTCAGCTCCACTGGAGAGGACACTCCAGCGTCATCGCAAGATGTCGATTCAACACGGGAGGAGACAGATACCGTGTCACTCCCGAGTCGGACTGCACAGCCATTCTCGGCGGTGCAGATAGACTCTTAAGAAGCTACACCATCGTCTCTCGAGACGGACGGCTGCCTTCCTAATAGTTGCACAGAATTGTGTGTGTACTTAAATGGTGAAAATGGTAAATTTTCTGTAATGTGTATTTTACCACAAGTAAGAAAAAGAAAAAATGTGAAGGAAAGAAAATGAGAAACAGGACAGGTATGTGTGCACAGAAGCCGCTTTGGACCTGAGGGCATTTGTCATTTCTCAGAAAACCAGGGCCTCTCCTTTATAGCCTCCTGCAGGAAGATGCAGAAATTAAAGCCCAGCGTCTTTGTGTTGGGTTTTTAATATTCATCTTCATTAATTTTATCCTGAATGTGCCCACAGAGGTTTTCGGAATCTGAGACATCTACCATTCGTGTTATTTACCTAATAAACCCTGCATTAGGGCCCTTGCCCCAGACCTTGCCCCTGCGGCACTACAGTGAAGGCCCAGTGGAAACATCTCTTCTGTGAGGTGCCAAGTGATCCGTAGCTGAGAGAGGGAGAAAAAGGGTGTCTCTCTGCTTATGTACAGGAGAAAGGGGCGCTGCTTCCCCTCTTCTCTCACAAAGACGGAATACAACTGTCGGACCTTGAAGATGGGATGAAAACATCCTGGGTTTCTTACTCTTACCTTTTGGAATGTAGCGAAATCTTTTCAAGGTCTGGGGCCTCATTTTCCCTTGAAACGTAAACAGAGTTAGGTAAATCTCTCTGGGGCTCTCAGTATCTACACAGTTCTAAATTAACTTTCCAAGTCTTGCTCTTAGCTCAGGATCCCAAGTTTTCAGCAAAACTTGCTCAGGAATAGCCAGCTCTGCAGAAACACAAAAATATTGTCCCTCTACCCCACACTGTTGAAGGCTACACTTTAAAAATGTTGATAAAAGTTCATTCTTATAAAACCTTTTTTTAAAAAAGAGAGAGAAAGAAAGCCCACAGCACAGTCAAGGAATACATATGGGAAATGGGCTAGAAATTGATTGTATTTCTTTTTTTTTAAGATTTTATTTTATTTTTTAGAGAGAGGCAAAGGGAGGAAGAAAAAGAGGGAGAGAAACATCAGTGTGCGAGAGAAACACTGAACGCTTGCCTCTCACACGCCCCCAACCAGGCACCTGTCCTGCAACCCAGAAATGTGCCCTGACCGGCAACCAAAGTGGCAACCAAACCTTTAGCTTTGCCTGACGACACACAACCGGCTGAGCCATACCAGCCAGGGTGAGGTTTTGCTTCTTGAAGCTCCTGCTTCTAGGACCAGCACTCAAGCAGAGCGTCCCTCCTTGTCCAGGCGCCACCGAGTACCCTGACACTCCCCGAGGAACTTAAGCCATAGACAGGGACATGGTTGACCGATCTCAGAACAGCATTCTGCTTTTTGAAAAATGCTTTTTTGCTTCTTATCCCAAAGGAAATCGGGGAAAGCGCCGCTCTTTCCCTGCCCACCCTTTTCCATAGGAACCTTGAAGCACAAACCTCAGCCCTTTTGAGAGAGACCCCTCCACACCAATTTCCAAAATAAGCCCTGGAGTGGATGGACAGCCAGGCTGACGAACTGCACCACAGGAGGAACTCACCTTCCTTTTTTCATGCCAACGCCCACTCAGAGAAGGAAATTCTGAGGCTCTGGAAGCTGTTCCTCTCTCAAGACACCTTCCTTGCTGCGGGATTTCTCCCTTGGACACGCCGTTCTTAATGAGACGTCTGCCATCACCTGTGTGCCTCAGTGTTGGCTTTAAATAGACCGCTGTTATTGTTCTTTAATTGAAGAGACTTTTTCTGCATTTAGCGAAGGTACGTAAGGAAGCTTCCCGATTGGGGTGAAGGTCACACGACTAGGCAGGGAACCTATGTCCTCATTATCTCTGCCTTGATTTGCTTTGCAGTCAAAGGTCAAACCCGACTTGCAATGGGAAGACAGAAAGCAAGGTAAAATAGAGACTATGCAACTCAGGAGCAAGTAACATATTCTGAACAGCAGGGTTTAGAGACTTACTATTAGTTAGGATTCCCCAGGAAAACAGAGCCAAAACGGTATAAATATATATATGGAGACACACACGCACTCACATGATTATGGAGGCTTAGAAGTGCCACCACCTGCCATCTGCAAGCTGGAGACCCAGGAGAGCCAGTGGTATAAGTTCAAGTCAGAATGCAGAAGAAAAGCTATGTCCCAGTTCAAAACCAGCCAGGCAGGAAGAGCAAATCCTCCCATACTCCACCTTGTATTCTATCCAGACCACCCATGGATTGGATGAGGCCCACCGCCATTTGGAAGAGCAATCTGCTTTATTCCATCTACTGATTCACTTCATCCAGAAGATCCCTCACAGAAACACCCAAAATCATGTTTAACCAAATATCTGGGCACCCTGTGGCCCAGTCAAGTTGACACAAAATCAACCATCACAGCCCTTGGCTCATGTGGCTCAGTGGATTGAGCACTGGCCTGTGAACCGAAAAGTTGCCAGTTCGATTCCTGGTCAGGGCACATGCCTGGGTTGTGGGCCAAGTCCCAATTGGGGGCTGTGTGAGAGGCAACAGATGGATGTTTTTCTCTTTCTCTCCCCGTCTCTTCAAAAATAAATAAAAAAATCTTATAAAAATATCAACCATCGCAGGTAGTAAGCAGTTCAGCAAATGTCGGTGGAGAGTTGGTATTTCCCACTTTAAATGCGTCTCCATTTTGAGCACTCAGACTGGCCACCTGCGCACGAGGCCCATGGTTCATCCACAGCCGTCACCCTTTACCTATCACCTGTTTTTGGCATGATCTTATCTCAAATGCAAATAACATTCCTCCTCTTTTGAAAAGTTTCACTATAGAAATGAGTCTAAAGCAGTGGTTTCCACCAGGGGGGATTCTGCCTCCCAGGGGCTATTTGGCAATGTCTTGTTAGGTGGAATGATACTTACATGGCACTTTACTGACCGATTTTAAGAAGCAAGCTGACCACCCATCTACCCCAGGAGGGGTGGGCGCATATCACCTGAATGGGATAGTCTTGCATAGACAACTGGGCCCAATTAAGTTGTTTGCTGCTTTGGATTATACAGCTCTTTACAAGCCCGTGCCACTTGGCTACAAGCCACCTGTGTTAGCACGGGCCACCTGCTATATATAGCCAGCCCCACTGCATTTTGGGTGTGGAGCGCTACCATCTTGCTGCCTCTGGGGATGCTGCTTCTGTCTGTAAGTTCCCTTAATAAACTTTTGTAATCCTGGAGTTGCTGTCCTCTTTGGTCTCTTGGCTCCAGGAGGTTTTCCCAGCATGTCTGGAGACATCTCTGGTTGTTGCCACTAGAGAGATGCTACAGGCATCTAATGAGCAGATGCCAGGGATGCTGCCAAACATCCCGCAGTGCACAGGGGAACCCCCCACAAAGTATCCAGCCCAGAATGTCCATAATGCCAAGCGGGAGAAATGGTGATCTAGAGAAGACAAGACTTTCCATACCATTCAACACAGAGTGTCCTCAGTGTCCCCTGTCTATGTCATGGGAAGCTAGTGCTTTCTGGGCTAGCATTTTCCCACAGAGTTAAAATTGCTGGGTAGGCTGTAGCACTGAAATTGGCAACTTGCAAATAGCTTTAAGGTAGCCGCGTTACATCTTCAATCTGGATGAAAAACAAGAAAGCCTCGAGAGAAGTTAAGCAGCGCTTTGAAATCTAGGAGAGCTGTGAGAATTGCGTGCAGGTGGCTTCCTTCCAGCTCGGGGCACCAAATATCCCATAGTGAGTTCTTAGATGGGGAGGAGCGAATATCCCTTTTCATTAGAGGCAGATGCTGGAACTGCAATTACGGCCTCTTTAGCCCTTCAGAAGGTGCCACTTGATTCCCAGTGTAATGTCACTTTAATCCTAACCGCACTGGGTTGTCCTGATTCATAGGGGTCAGTGGTAGAATATCAGAATCTTGTTTCCTGCCTCATCAATTTATGGACTCCAGGCCAGACCTGATTGTGTTTTTGCTTTTTTTCTTAAATGAGTAACCTGCACCTCTTTGCTCACAATCAGGAAAAAAATCCCCTGTTAATAATTTACAAAGACACAGCTACTTTTGCATCTTCAAATCTCTCAAAGCATGTGACTGCCTAACTATATCTGGTTTCCAAGTAGCTGAGTGATGAAATATGATTGGCCTCCCGGCATCGATTCCTCCTCTCCTGCCCGTCTCGCTCTTGTCTAGCAGTTATTTGTTAGGATACAGTCATTCTTGTACAAGAATAAAGAACAGGGTTCTTCCTTTCCAACCTTAGGCTGCTTTGGCTTCCTACCATGGATGAGGATCTTGAAGGAGAGACTTGGCAGACCTTCTCCATTCCCTGGGGCTTCGGCAAGGCGGTGGAGGATGGAGGAAGACATGTATGCCAGTGAGTAATAGTCCTCAAGTTAACACAGCGGGGGTCTTGCTGTGTTTTCTGAGATTAGCTCATGTTTTCTGGTGGGGTGAATTGATCTGGACAAAGGTTGAAAGCCACGTCTCAGAATTATATACAAATGATTCCTTTGATAGAGAAGTGACAAGATCCTTCTGAGGTTTGTTCAGGCAATTCTAATATTTAAAAAGAATATTGAAGGTGATGCAGGAATAGCCTGTAAAAGAAAATTACAAAACCATATGCTACTTTGGTTGTTTATTTCCTCAAGACTAAATATCCAGAGGTACTTTTGGGAAAAGAGAAAATGATTTTAGCTGCATGTCCTTATATGTGGTATTATAATTGGCTATAATTTACAGTAAACTTTGACTACACTTTTTGCCTGAAAAACTGATTTGTGCCATGTTTATTTTCTTTTAAAAATGTTTTCCTTCTCAGTGACAAATGAGTATGAAAAGTTCTGATTTTTTAAACAGAAAATATTATGTTGGTTATGCAAATTGGTTTGTATTTAATTGCTTTTTTATGTTCAATGGTCTTGATAAATAAGTTTTTTTCTCCTTTGGAAAAAACCCCACAAATGTATAGAAAGTTCAGTTCATTACTGAGTGGCTTATGGTTTATATAGCAATATAATTCTTTCTTGGGGTTTTCTAGGTTTCAAGAATGAGAAATTTGTCAGGAATGCATACATTTTGGAAGGCTGATTGGAAACTTTCCAGTCATTCTGCTGTTTAATGCTTTCTCATTAATCATTGACACTCTGTGTTATAAGCCACTTAAGAATTTGTGTAAGTGATATTCTTTCAGTAGGTTCTATGATTATTGAGTGTTTAAGCATTGCAGTAAGAACATTATGCGGAGGCCCATGTATAAAGCAACTGCCACAGGTTAAGAGAAGCTGTCCAAGTGGATAAAATTCATTACCTTGACTTTTACTGCTTGGGACTTTGAGCCAAATATTTTTTAGAGTTGTAATAATTTTCCGTGACTGGAATCACTTGGTGGCACTATTTGTTTTAAAACAGTTTTGAGAGTTTGCATGGGTGCAGCTAAAATGTCTTTCTGTTGTGCAGTCTCTCGTAAGGACATTTAGAAGTGGATGCTGTCATTGCATCGGACTAGAACACACAGAAGTCTGACATTTCAAAACTTGCTACTATGATCCCCCAAACAACTGCTTGTGGCATAATTTTATTTATTTTTAGTGCATAGATTTGTTCCCCCTGATTTCACACTTGAAGGAGGAAATGATTGAATATTTGGGCTAAAGAATGTGACCACCGAAGACATAGGAACTAGGATTTGTGTCTCTTGCTTGCCTGGTCAATAACACGAAATAAATTCAGCTCCAAGTTTATTGAAGCATATTGTTTATGGATTTAGGAGAAAGTTGGTAACAGAAGAGATAAGGATTTTAAATCAAAATGCTCAAGCCAAAGCACTGAATTTCAGTTTGATGTTTTGTTGGCCACAGTTTTAATTACGTGCATCCAGTGAAAAGTCTAGCGTGTCTTGTTTTGGTGGAATTAGTGCTTGATAGGTCTCTAAAGACTGAAGTTCTCTGTTATCCCTAGATGTGCTTTAGTCATTAGATGATTCAGATAGTATATTCTTAATCTTGTTTCTTTAATATATAAAATACCATTTTATTTTTGTGATTCAACATAAAAAGCCACCATTATTATAACTTCAGCCTATGTCTCCAGCGGAGGGCGTCATGTAAACTTGCTTCGAGATTAAATAAGTGGGGATAATTTTCATAGAGCAACAAGTGCTATTGGTCCAGTTTGTTCAACTGAATTCCACTCGCGCTGCTGGCTTCACAGGAGTCAGATCTAAAGTCCTTAGTCTGTCTTCCAATAGACGGTGCAGGCTGCCCAGACCGGGGGGGGGGGGGGGGGTGGGTCCCACACCTCTCATTCGTGTGCGTCATCACTGATCTGAAGGAGCTGTCATTAGACTGATGTAAAGAGGAGAATGGTTCGCTTTTCTGAAGTTTTATAACCCTTGAAAATTAAAGTGACTTGAGATTGTTTTTGCTATTGATTAAGGAGCAACTGACTGGTTCCCTGGCCAATTGAGCAGCCACACAGGATGGTTAGAACCACGGTTTCTGAACCAGCCTAACCTGGGTGTGCACCCCGGTGCCTTCACTTATTGGTTGTGTAACTTTGGGCAAGTTGGTCAGCTTCCTTGGCTCTCAGTCCTCGTGTCTGTAAAATGAGGATAATACCTGCCTCTTGGGGTTGGAGAGGTGAATTGCTCTGGGAACAGCTCCTAGCACAGTGCCTGGTTCATCTAATTATCTAATTACTGATGGTGGTTCTTGCTGTTACTAGTAACAGTGATAGCAGAGCCTTTCAAAGCCATCTTGTTTACAATTCTTCAACTTCAGTTTCAATGTAAGTGGAAGTTATAGCTTATATTGCTATGTCAACCTCCTAGTAGAAAGAATGATTCATTTAGAACTTAGGAGAAGGAACGATTACAGGAAGGTAGGAGGGAGTTTAACACTTCCATGCAGTTTCTTTGGTTTTAAAAGGAAAGCTTGGTCAAAAGTATCACTAAAACATTAGTAAATTTTAGAACAGGAACAAAAATATGGAATGAGTTTTAGTTCAACAAATACTTATTGAGGGCCTACAAAGGTGCTAAGTGCTGGGGTACAAAGATAAAAGTCAAGGCTACTATGCAACACCGCACGCCCTAGAATGGCAGAAATGAAAGATGCTGGCAATGGGGATGCTGGCAATGCCAGGTGCTAGCAATGAGGCAGGACAACTGGAACTGGCATACATGGCCAGTGCAATGTACCAGCAAAGTGTATAGCCACTTTGGGGACCACTTGGTAGTTTCTCATAAAGCTGAATATACATTTTCCACAAAAGCCGTATGATCCTGCTCCTGGATATATACTCTAGAGATGTGAAAACTCATGTTCACAGAAAAACCTTTCACAAGTATTTCTAGCAGCTGTATTCAAAATTGCCCCAAACTGGAAACAGCCCAAATAATTGTTCAATGGATGAATAGATTAAACAGTGTTAAATCTTCACAATGAAATACTACTCAACAATAAAATTGAACAAACTGTTGATATCAGTAACACTTTGGATAAATGTCAAAGAAAGAAGTTTCAAACGGTTACGTATTACATGATTCCATTTTTATGATGTTCTCAAAAAGACAAAACTATAGTGACAGAACAGATCAATGGGAGAGGGTATGATAGTACTTTACGTGATGGAGCTATTCTGTGTCCTAATTATGGACATGGTTATAAGAATCTAGACACGTGATGACATTTATAAAACTGTACCCCCCCAAAAAAAGTCAATTTTCCTGCGATAATTTAAAATGTGAAAAATGAGAATTCAACATTTCTGCCCTTGAGCTCATAGGTCTAATGAGGAACAAACACAAATCAGTATAATACAGTGGGGTGAATGTAGTGATTGCACCATGCTAGAGCAGAGCTACCAACCAGTGTGACGTGCCATATTGGTACAGCATGACCGGGTTACAAGTGTACTCAGATGTTGCTGCACGAGGACTCTGGTGCCCTGAGACCCAAGCCAGTTGCTTATAAACCATTTGCCCTTAACTACATTCTATGTGTGCCAAGAGGTGAAAAGGTTGGGGAAGTCCTGCCTTTGGGTGTTATGAGAGTAGAGAGGAAGAATACTTTGAGTGCCTTGGAGGAGGAAGGATGGTGCCATGAAAGGCTTCTTAGGGGAGACAATACCGGCAGTGGGAAGTAAAGGATAAGAAGGGGACAGCTGGGCAAAAGGGCACTTTTCTAGGGGTGTGAGAAAAAAAACCATCCTTTGGAATACAAAGTGAGAGATGGGTCTGGAGAAGTGACATTTTGGACACACTGATAGATAGATAGCCTTACATAATAAAGAAACATTTTGTTTTATGATAGATTTTGAGCAGACTTAGAGGCGGGTGGGAGTGAGGCAACAGTGAGGGCGATTTGATAAAAGAGGAGGCTGGAGGGATGAGAGGATGGGAAGAGAGAGGATTTGGTCTTAACTGTCAAATGCTGGAGAACCTTCTTGTAACATGTTGCGCATTAATGGAAGACTGCCTCCTAGGACGATCTCTTCATTTGTTCATTTATTTATCATCAACTCATTCAACAAATCGTATATTGAGTATCCACTGGAAATGCTAGGCATTATTTTAGGTCCTGGGGATCTAACAGTAAACAAAAAGTCTTATGGTGCTGATTTTTTAAGGGCTAAATGATCTCAGCTTTGAACACTTAAAAAAAAGATTCTATTTATTTTTAGAGAGAGGGGGAGGCAGGGAGAAAGAAACATTGATCAGCTGCCTGTTGCATATGTCCCAACTAGGGGCCATGCCTGCAACTCAGGCATGTGCCCTGACTGGGAATTGAACCAGTGATCTTTTGCTTTGTGGGATGATGCCCAATCAACTGAGCCACACTGGTCAGGGCTCAACTTTGGATATTTTTGAAGTGTAATGAACCTCTGCGGTACCAGCCCCTGGTAGACAGGAGCTTCAAGAAGCCATCTTGGATGAAAATACAAATTGGGAATCACTGGCACAAAGATAGGATTTGGTTAAATCTATTGTTATACCTCAATAAAGCTGGAAAAATCTTATTTCTTCACCAAAATTCTCAATGATTTGTTATTAGGACTAGCCCTTATGTGAGATAACTTGTTATATAAGGATACTTATTCATCCATCCATAGTCCTTTACTATAACATTGTGGTAAAGAGTTCTGTAACATTTCTAGAAGAAACTGTCTAAAAACTAACAAATGTCTCTGACTTGCAGAGCATTATACTAAGCTCTTGGGGTAAGGGATGCATAAGAAAGAGTAGATCCGGTTCCTTTTCTGAAAACACTTAGACTTTAAGGAGAACTAGCTCCTGTACTGTTTGTAAAGGTTTGTGGTGCCTGAGGACAGCTGTAAACCAAATAAGTGGAAATTCTAGGTTGCTAAGGGGACTGAATCTTCCAATGCCTATGCACAGGCACAGCTGAAAGCCGTGATCAAGGACTTCCACAAGGAGTATGTTCTGAAGCCAATTATTCATCACCTGACTCTGCAGCACCTTGGCATGACATAGGCCATGTTCTTGGGTTTGACTTTGGATACCATAGGTGGGCACGTGGTGTTTTGAAGAAATTATTTTAGTGAAACAATTTTGACCCAGCTGTGTTGTTAGAGCTATTGTGACACGGGTGCCTATTGATGCCACTGTGTTGATGTGGCCCCCAAACCAAGTCATTAAAATGCTAGCTGTTTTGATAACCAGGAAATAAATGAATGGATGTCCTTTTCCACTATAGGGCTTCATCTGCCCCATGGTGGGCTTGGGACAAGGTGGAAATTAGAAGTGGGAGTTGAAGGGGTAGGTTCAGGCATGACCTGGCAGGGAGACTACCTGTGACAGGGAAGCATGTGCTAACTGTTATCCTTGGCTCATAAAGGACTTTTCATTTTTCTAAACTGAGTGATCATTCTTGGAGCACTCATGGACATCTTGACTGGTCTACATTTCATGTTTACTAATTCCACCTTGAAAATTACAGTGGCTTTATTTGTTTATGTTCAACAAAGAGTTACTCAACTCAAAATTTAACTTATTCTCTTTTCCATTTGGTAATTCAGGGAATAGACACCTCTGATATTTTTAAGGCTTCTTTAGCCCTGGCTGGTGTGGCTCAGTGGATTGAGCATTGACTTGTGAACTGAAAGGTTGCTGGTTCAACTCCCAGTCATGGCACATGCCCAGGTTTTGGATTTTAATCCCAGGTTTGGGTGCATATGGGGGGAAATCAATGGATGTTTCTTTCTCACGTAGATGTTTCTATCTCCCTCTCTCTCTATCCTCCTCTCCCTCCCTTCCCCTCTCTCTAAAATCAATAAACATGCACTCAGATGAAGATAAAAAATAAAAATAAAAATGAACAAATAAAATTAGAACTCTTCTAGGACCATACAGACCTGAGGTGTTACTGTTATGGCATATTCAGCGAGAATAAACCACTCAGAGGCAGTGGATAAGGAAAGCAAAGGGTTTATTGCCGGTGGCCGGGCCGAGACTATGTCTCTAAAATGGCACTGACCCCAAATGGGGTTTAGGGTAGGGTTTATATAGCAGATTTTCAGGCTGGAAGTGGGGTGGGACAGGGTTTGTTGTAATCAGATAGTGCCACTGCGGGTTGCTAACTGTTCCGGGAACTGGGGCTGCACTTGATTGGAGCATGACTGTCACGGGATAGCTGCAGGTTCCAGAAGCCCTGCAAGAGAAAAGCCTCAAGAGGCAATTACTTAATGCTAGGAGCAGACATTGGCAAATTTTTACAGGCCTTAGGCAATGGGGCCCTTAGGTGATGATTGGAATTCCTTACAAGGAATGGCTGAAGCCCCTACATTACTATTGTTAACATTCTTTGTCTACCAGTGTCTCGAAGGCAGGGGCCTTCAACAGTAGGTCAGGGGCCATCATGAACCCCTCCATATTTAATGCGAATTCTTACCTGTTTAAGCATTTTTCTAGGGAAAAGCTCATCACTTTTTAAAATTTCTCAAAGAGGCGTGTATCTATTTTTCCTCAAAAAAAAAAAAAAAAAAAAGGTTTAGAAGTACTGCCCAATAAAATGTCCTTATTCAATAGACTACTAAATTAACTGGCCGCAAAAGCTGTTTTTTTCGAAGCTTTGAATATATACTCAAAGTAAAATCTTATTAAGGTTCATTTATGCAATTGATTATTCCTTCTATGCTTTCAGTAGCTGGGATGAATTTATGGACAAACACTTATTAAACCCAGCAGCCCCTGTGAGATACCCAGCTTAGAGAGTGCTTCATTCTGCAGGGATACACAGACTCTCCAGGAATCATATTTGTTAAGTTTCTCCGCTTTTCCCACACAAATCAAGGTGTATCCGGTAGTAATCAATGCTTCAAACCCCTCCCGTCTCTGCTCCCTAGTCACAATTTTCCTCCAACTTGCACTCCCATTTTCTGAAGATTTTTTTAGATGAAAATTAAGGCGTCTTCTACTGTCTCAATAAAGTAGATTTCTAGAAGAAAACAGCTGGGAAGCATGTTGGAATTACACAGAGGAGATCAATTTAGTTTTTTTTTTTTTTTTTTTTTTTTTTCCTGGTTAACAAAGCACAGATAAACTCAGTGCTTTGAAAAGCAAACAGATGTCAAGAGGTCTTACCCCAGGCAATTCAAAGTGCACTTGAAGGACCCTCCCCCACCCACCCCACACAAGGACTGAGCTTTGCCCTTTGAAAGCTCACTCTCAGGTAGAGATGGTTATCCTGTATTACATACAGATCGTTGCTGACAGGGTTGAACACTATCTTCCCAGGGGACTGTAGGTAATGGGTTGGAAGTTGTCTGTCTTTAATATATTTGCTCAGAGAATAGCATCTTCCCTTCCCAATACGGAATCCAAACTCCCAAAGCAGGAAACGCACATGCGCAAGCACATAGCCAGCTCTGTTTTGCTGTTTATTTTTTTTGCCTATTCTATTTTTAATATCATTTTTGTTATCTGATAATCACATCTTAATACCAACTCTCCTTTTTGACTCAGGATTTTTGTGCTAATTGTATCCTTCCTCTGCAATGTTCTATCACTCATGTCTCTGCTCAAATGTCTTTGTAGAGACTTTTCCTGAATACCCTACCCCCAAATTATTCCTCATCACTGCTCCCTCCTCCTGACACAGCTCTAATGTTCTTCAGAGGACTTGTAATCATCTAGCATTTTATATATTTATTAGTTTGTTTTTCTTTCCCATAAATGTACAGGTAGGTACTCAAATATCCCTTTATTCCAATTTTAAGTTATTGAAACTTTTTCAATATGTGTCTTTTACTTATTAATTGTTAAGTGAATACATGAAGGAATGTTCCATGGAAGAGTTAACTATAAGAGGCTGAAAAATAAAGCTCTGTACTCCCCAAGTCTGTCCTTGAGAAAGCTTGCATGTATTGACCTTTGTTCATTTGATGAGTCTATGGCGTGCTCTCTGTGTACCTGGCGGGGTCTGTATGTTAGTGGGAGGGTGACAGTGTGCCATTACTAAACTAGTCTTTTGTCTCCTTGTGAGTACTCGAACACTTGACTATGGTTTGGAGCTGAAACTTTCATTTAATGTGGGCACTATTCTAAGGTCTGACATTACCTGGATTGTGTCCTTTCCCCTGGGATTTCATGGGGGAAAAGGTAGCAAAATGATAACATGGATAAATGGAGTTCTGAGAAGGTGCTTACAAGATTAATTTCCTGTTCTTTAAAAAAATGGATTTATTTATTTATTATCCTCTACAGTTAAAACATGATTTGTAGGCATAATTTTACTTTTTATATCTCATCCCTAAACACTGAACTCATTTTTTTTGGAATATTATTGGAAATTTTTGAATCTGAGTGTTCACATTATCAGTGACCAACACTTAACAGAGAGTATTTTCCAAAATGAAGCACATTCTAACTGGAATGTGGGTGAGAGGGCTAAAGATGATCACTACATACAGCAAATCCTGTATATTTATTCTCAATCTGATTTTGTGTACAGCTTTCACCTTCAAAGTTCTATGTCATCACCGTTTGCTTTTCACATTATGCCTTTACAAGTTTTCCCTGTATTACAACTCTGAAATTCTATATGTATGTAGCATATATTCTATAATACTCCTGAATCCCCACAATTTACTGATTTAGTGAAATTATATGTGCCGTGGACCATAGCAAACTAAGAATTTTAAAGATCTATTTAAGATTGTAATTCTCTGTATAAAGGACATTGGGAAATTTCTAGAATGTATTTGTCAATAGGGCTGAATTTTTCATTTTTAAATAGCAAATTTGACCACTGTCACTCAGTTATGACATACCTCTTTTTACTCCTCCATTTGTCCAGGTTTAAGCTATACTTCCTCTGGTGAACTGTTCTCTGATAACTCCAGGTTACGCTAAAATTCCAACTGTCCATGGAGTTCTATTGTTGCTATTAAAATATTTATATTCTGAAATATGTTTATTATTGATGTGTATTTTCTAATTGTTTTTTTAACATACAAGTATCCCCAACTATATTACAATTTCTTGGAATTTATCTCCAACTTTTCTCATATTAGCCAGTATCCTCTAATAAATACTTATTGAATTGAATGTAGAACAGACATCTTCATTAAGAACTCTCAAACTGTAAAGTCAACTCTGGGCATATATTCTGCCCTCCATTTGGTAGGCCTATTTCTTTATAGTTCTTCCAAACATTGTGGCTTTTGAAATTTCTATTATCTCCTATGTGAATAGAAATTTGTATCAGCTATCAATTGTGATGTAACAAACTACACCCAAAGCATAATGGCTTAAAACAATGGAGATTTGTTATTGCTCCTAGTTATATGGATTGGGCTCAGCAGCATGGTTCTTCTGTTGCATGCTGGGGTCACTGGTTTAGCTGCATGAAACTAGGAGGTCAGCTTGGGCTGGATTGTCCAAGACTGCTATGCTCACATGTGGGGTCACTCAGCTGCAGTGCCTCGAGCTGGGGGCCACTTGTCCTCTGCCTCTTTTTTTAAGATTTTATTTTTATTTATATTTAGAGAGGGGGAAGGGAGGAAGAAAGGGAGAGAAACATCAATTAGTTGCCTCTTCTAGGCACTCTGAATGACACCAAACCCACAACCCAGGCATATGTCCTGACTAGGAATTGAACTGGCAACCTTTTGCTTTGTGGGTCAATGCCCCACCACCTGCGCCACACTGGCCATGGCGCCCTCTCCCTCTTATTCAGCAGTTCAGCCCATGATTCTTCACAGGGCAGCTAGGTGCTAAGGAGGCAGAGAGGAAAGCTGCCTGTCTTCCTGAGGCCTAGACCAGGAAGTCCCACAGCCTTACCTCTGCCATGTTCTCACAGCCCAAACAAGAGTCAAGCCAGATTCAGAGGGAGGGACTGCACCTCTTGATTATAGGATCAACAAAGTCACATTGCAGAAGGTCAGGTAGGGTGGGATGAAAGGCTGCAGCCATTTTTCAGATAATCTGTCACAACCTGACATCATAAAAGAAATGTGAAACTTATCTAGGTAGACTTAAAAACTTTTGCATCTGAGAAAAGGGAAGCCTAGAAAAGAGACATGGCTGGTTCAGGGTACCACAGCTGGTTTCCTAGATCCTTGCCACACAAAGTGCAGTCCCTGGACCAGTGGCATCAACATCACAGGGAACTCAATCAGAAATGCAGACTCTCTGGCCCCACCCCAGACTTACTGAATCAGAACCTCACTTTTCCCATCATCCCTAGGGGCTCTGAATGCATATTAAATTGTGTGAGAGGCTCCATTGCTTTTTTTGACTCCCAAAACTGAGACAGAAGACCTACTACCTACCCAAGAATGTTTTATAGCCAGAGGTTTGACTCAGCATAGAAAAGGTTTTGTTTACTTAATATCTATTATTTTTTTTAAGCACTGCCTTTAGCTTTTTACAGTTATTATCGAATTTAATCCTCACAACAAACTTGAGGGGTACTAGTTTGTTTTACAATTTTTAGAAATATTTTTAAATTTTTCAATTACATTTGAGATACAGTATGTTAGTTTCAGGTGCAAGACAGTGATTAGACACTTATGTAATTTATGAATGATCCCCCCAATATGTCTAGTACCCACCTGACACCCATCCATAGTGATTACGATATTATTGACTATGTTCCCTGTGCTGTACTTGACATCCCCGGGACTGTTCTTATAACTGACAATTTGTACTCCTTAATGCCGTCACCTTTTTCACTGAGGGGTAGTTATTGTAACTTCCATTTGACAAAACAGGAAACTTTAGAACCCTACACTTACACCTGGACCGGAATTCAAACCTATGGCTTTCCGACTGCAAACTCCATGCTGTTAATGATGGGACCATGTGCGCCGGCAGCTGCCATGTGGCAGCAGCGAAGGCGGCTAAGTGCTTAGAAGAAGAAGAAGTGGTTGGAGGGGAGCCGTGGCATGTGGTTGGCTTGGGGAGCTGTCGCTCCTTTCCTGATGCCTCCCACCCCTACCTTGCCTAAAGTGAAGAGGCTGGCATGGGTGTGGGACAGATGGCACAGCCCTGCTCTGCCATATGTGTGCTGCTCCTTGTTACCGGGCACGCAGCTGCCTGACATAGGCCTTGCCAGTTGGGCAGCTGCCTCTTGAGGTGTCTCCAAGGGCTACTGCTCAGAGAATGCAGTCCAGCACTTTCTCTGCTTTTCTTTTTAGACACAGCTTCCCTCCGCTCCTTGGGTCTCCACCTGGAGCAGAGAGCATCTTTTGGGTTCTGACCTTGAGGTGCACAGAACAGGTGGCCTGTGGATGAAGCTCATCCAAAAGTGGGCGAGCTAAGGCAAAGAGCAGGGAATGGCTTCTCCTGGATTCCCTCTCCTGGGTGAGCGTGGCGCCTGCCAGAGCTTCCTTCCCACAGCTGTGCGTGGGAGGCAAAGGCAGTTCCTTCTTGCTGTTCCCTTACAGGGAATGAGAGGAAGCGATGAAGAATGAGGAGCAGGTGCAAGCAAGGGCATTCCTCTTCCTAGATCCAGAAGCCATGGGAAGAGGGAGGGCCGAGAAAGAAAGTTCCAGAATCCCTCCACACTGGACTAGAGAGAGCCATATTTAAGATTCCTGTGGTCCCGTCAGCACTTAAGGCCAGCGCTGGCTAGGATAACAGTTGATACCTCACACTGAACATACAGCATTAGCAGACTCAGGTGCAGGACTTACCCTCTCTGGATTAAAACCTCTGTGCCATTGCTTTCTTTGGGTAAATGACTTGATCTTGATAAGCCTCAGGTTCTCATCTGGAAACTGAAAGTAAAAGTTTTATCTTCTCATATGGTTGTTGTGACAAATAAGTGCTAAAGTATATATAAAGGGATTACATAGCCCAATTATTGGCATTTAATACGGATGTGATAAATGTTACTTAATAACGTTAAAGTTTTCATGAGGGTAGCGACTGTGTCTTGCCTACTGTTGTATCCCCAACTCCCAGCACAGTTCCTGGCACACAGTAGGTACTGAATGTTTGATGGATCAATGACTTAGTGAACACATTGTATGATACACTTAACATTTACTTTTGTCTTTGATAATAGCACTCAATGGCTTTAGCTGTGGAGAATTGAGCACTTATATGTGTGTGTGTGTGTGTGTGTGTGTGTGTACGCATGACTGTATCTACATATAGGAGGTGTATATATATATTATATGGGGACAGATGGATTTTTCAGATGCTGCTCAGTTGGTCAGACATGATACTGGCTTTTTTTGTCCCTAGAGCTAGCTAACTTCTTCCCTCTCTCCCTTCTGTCCTCTCTCTCTTCCTGCCTTCTTTCTCTCTCTCTCTCTCCTTTCTTTTCTCTTCCTTTCTTGTTCTTATTTTGGCTTTGGCATTAAAATCCTCAGTGCATATCTAAATAGATTGCTTTCATGCTTACAGTAGAGCAGAAAAGAATAACCTGGATAGAGGCCCAAGGTCTTTGCCAAGTGAAATTGCGCAGTCTTCCTGCTCTAAAGATGGTCTTTCAACAATGTGCTTGCTTTTGTTGTCATTCAAACCAAGTTCCAGGACGGTCCTTCACAGTCCTCCCTGGGTGAAGGAGCAGTCTGCAGGAATGGCGCTCCTCTTGACCTTGGCCTGTTGGAGGCCTTGTGGTTCTAACAACTACCCACTCCTAAGCGCCCTTATGAGCTGGAAGGAAGACAGGACGAGGAAAAGACACAAGCACTAAGGTACAACCAGGGGCGCAAGAATTGCTGCATAAACATCTGCTGTGCAGAGAATGGAGTTACCCTGTTCGAGTTGAATTCTGAGCTGGTGAAACAAAGGGGACTTTTCACGCTGAAAGAAAGAATGAAAGAAGACTAATCTTGCGTTTCCTAGGGGTTTGCTGCTTTTAGTCAGAGACTGGGGGAGCCCCGTGAGGATCCTGGGCATAGGTTGCTCTCTTGTCCCTCAGGTCTCCTGTGTGTTTTTGAAGGGATAATTTTATAGCAAGAATAGGGAGTAGAATGTGTTGAAAACAAAGCTGGGGATGGGTCTCGATCCTGGGGCTTGCATCAGAGTCAATGAGAACTTTATCAACATAGACATGTCTGGGCCTCAGAATTTTGAACAAAATTCCTGGAGGTCCTTCCAGGTTTGTTTACCATGTTATTAGATAACCCTGGTCATTTTAGAATAATTTCAAATTTATAAAATGGTTGCAAAGATAGCCCAGAGAGCCCCCACCCAACCCCTCCCATTGTTCATATCATAGATTCCCTTGATACATTGGTTTTTTTCTATTACTTAAACTCCAGAGTCTGTTTAGATTTCACCAGTTTTTCTGCCACTTTTTGTTCAAGGATCTCATCTAGGATACCACATTGCATTTAGTTCTCTTGTCTCCCTAGTCTTTTCTGCTCTGTGACAGTTTCTCCATTGTTCACTGTTTTTTTGGTGACCTTGGCAGTCTGGAAGAAGCCTGGCCAGGAGTATATTTCCTTTTTAAAAGTTTCAAGTTGATTCTGACTCTGAAGGGCACTGCAGTCAGGAGCGCCTTCCTGTATAGGTGCTTGAGCTTACATTTTGTTTCATATACATTATTTTCTCTGAGTTCTTAAAGGTTGTATTAAGACTTCTTACTGTCTGTCAAGTTATCTATGACATTTTGGTGACAAATAACCTATTTTTGCTTAGGGATAAAAATATGTTTTGGCTACAATATAGGCTAATGTCAAGCCGAAATTGAGATTTGACCATATCAAAATACATTGCATGCACAAGCATTTTTGTAAAGTGGTGGGAGGAGGAGAAGATGAGAGAGACAGGTGAGGGCTCATCGAGGAGTTGGGTGCTCAGTGGACAAGTCCTGAAGGAAGTGAGGGGTTTAGCCCATGCAGGTAATGGGACAGGACATTCTAAACAAAGAGCAGCCCATGACAAGGTTCTGAGGCAGAAGCAGTCTGAGGCTCAAGTGAAAAGGAAGAGGCCCTTGTGACTGAGTGGCGTGTAAATGGAAGGGGAGGGGACCATAAGAGAGGAGCTTGGGACGGTGATGGGTCCTGAACGGTCACTGTAATGACTGTCATTTTGAAATGGAGGCCACCTGTGAGTTTTGAAGAGAGAGTGGTATGACCTGGCTGCTGTGTTGAGAATAGACTTTAGGGGGCAAGGATGAAACGAAAGGGGAGCTGACAGGCAGGTGACTCCCCTCCAGTGGTCTGTCCCCAATACCTTTTTGATGAGCTGCATGTAGATGGCTCTATACCCTGTAATTCTCAGTGAAGGGTGCCCTCCTCTTTTCCAGCCTCTCCTCTCCTCCCAAATGTCCTTCTGTTTGAAATACACCCCAGAGCCTTGTTTCCCAGGTGTGGCCCCTGGATCGACAGTGTCAGCCTCGTCTGGGAGGAGCCTCAGAGATGCCCCATCACTGGTCCACATGAGAGGCTATGGCAGAGTCAGGCAAAATGGGAGCTCTGGAGGTAGGAAGAGAAAGCTGGATTCTGGGAGTAATTTGGAAGTGGAGCCAACAGGATTTCCTCACCAATTTGATGTAGACTGAGAATGTCAGTGAGTGAGTGAAGGATGTCTCCATGGTTAGAGCCCAAGCAAAGGGAGAGATGGAGTTGTCTTTGAGGTGGCACGACTGCTTTGGTTGTTTGACGGGCCCTCCACTCTGCGGTGCATGTAACATCTAACTTCCCTAAAGACAGACCAATTTTTGTGCAATAGTTTCATAAGAACTACAAAGCGGCTTATCGATCCAAGAAAATTTGAAGAGGTGTTGAGAAATGCAGGAAGTCTGAACTATAATTCATAGCACATTGTGTGTGATGTTAGCAGCTAATGGCAATAGGTTCTACATTCCTCTCTGTGGCATCCTGATTCTCCATGCCTAAAATGCACCTGGGTGATTCAGAATGTATTTGCTTCCTTTTAGGATTCGGCTGGTTACTGTAACAAGAGTAATGTTGCAGAATAATTCACTAGTATAGAAGAAAATGGCTAAAGAGTTTATTGTAGACCAAATCCTGACATCAATCCTTACTTTCACTCGCTGTGACTCAGGAATGATGTTGACTTCCTTTGCAGCTGACACTTTCACTACCAACCTCCCCTTTTATGTATTTGTTTTTATTGCCACCCCAGTGACATATTTCTCTTTCTCTTCATGAGAGCTTAGGATTAAGGTTTAAATGACAAATAGTAATGATCATTTAGCCATGGTCACTGAGTTTACCCAATAGTACTTTGATTTTTATGAGGAGTTTTGTATGCATTCACTTAAGTGGACTCAGTAAAATGATAGGGGTCATTTTATAGCAAGAATAGAGAGCACAGTTCCAAATGGACAGTATTCCTTCCTCTTCATCAATTTGTATTTGCCACCAGGATAGCAACATTCTCCCCAGAATCATTTTCTGCTATTACCAAAACCCCACAATAATACAAAAGAATTGGGTATTAAAGAATTATTCAAATGCCTGATCTTTGGAGACATATCCTATTAGTGATTCAGGGGTCCAGGCTTCTGAACAACTTTGGTTAGAGCAGTTTTTTTCAGGTCTGTTAAGATGCAAGTTCTTTGTTTCGCCTTTGCTGTTTCATCCAATTGTGAGCAATAATATATGAAAGATATAATAATTTGACAGATTATTAAATTGCCTTTCAGTGAAATTTGTTGTTTAACTCTCACCTCAGAAAAATAGCATTACTAGGAATCTGCTCTGTGGCTGCTCACACTTGGCGTAGGAAGTCATCTCTTAGAAAAGAACAGGGATGAAAATGGTGGTGGCCTTCTACCTCCCTCTCACACCCACTAGGAGGCAGCATTTCCAGAAGGAGAACGACTGATCAAAGAGCAAAGGAAGTCGCCAGGGGACTGGTTAGGAAGTTATTGCAGTAATCCAGGGGAGCGATGCAGCAGGCTGGCACCACTGGGCTGGCTGTGGAGCTTGTGGGAGATGGGCAGGTTCAGGATACATTTTAAATAGAAGGCTAAAAGTATTTGCTGATGGGATAAGTACATTGCGAGGGTCAAGGGTGATTCTAGGATTTTTGGCTTAAGTAACTGGAAGAACGTCGTTGATCAGCAGGGTGTTCTTAGAGACATATAGAAAGGAAACTGAGGAGGCCAGGATTTAGAAGAATGAAGTAGCATTGAGGAGACAGCTGCCATTTTTTCATTTTTTTTTTACAGTCTTTGTGTATGATTACTAGTCTAATCTACCACTGGACATTATACAAAGCTTCCTAGTAAATGAAAAAATGCTGGGAAAGATAAGTGGTCTGCAAGTCCCCCAGCCCAGGGTTCTAGTGCCAGGAAGATAAGTCCCCACAACTTCTGGCTGCAAAAACCAGTGGGGATTGAGTTGGTGGAAGAAACTGCTGCAGCCCCAAGCAGTTCATTTTAAAGAACCACACACAGACCCACTTCCTCAGACTCACTCCCTCTGAGCTCCAGCTCCAAGGTAGCAGCTGGAAAGGCACCAGCGGTATACACAGAGACACTGAGGTGTCTTGCAACAAGGCAAGCAGAGGCCATTGTCTCTTTTCTGAACTCTCCCCCTACAGAGCCAGCAAGCTAGTGCCATATCTGAGACTCCATCAATCTGGCTAACACTCTTTGACCTGCATTGGAGATCCCTAGGCCCCACCCAACTTACAGGCCCTCCCAACTGAAGCCACTTTCCCATATGAATGCCTGGTATTGGCTCAGGCTTCACAACTTACTAAATCCTGTCAAACAACAGCTGGCCTCAGTGAGCCCCAGGTCTGACACTAGCAGCAGCCAGCCTAGATTCATAGCTTGACTTCACCTGGGAATCTCCAAGCCCAGCACAAGTAGCAGCCATCCAGATTGCTTTATAGCTCAGGTAGGGTGCCCCAGGCAGGACACGGATGGGTGCTGACCTTGGCCTGCACCACCGGGAAACCCCAGGGCCAGTGTACCCAGTGGACAGCTACAGACCACATCAGAGCACCACCACTCTGCCCCTGCACAGCTGATCCTCCACAGAGGGCGGAGGTTGGTCCTAAGTGGTCACAGCCAATCCTTGCAGCTGACTGGTTGCCAGATGGGAGGGGGGGTGTGGGGGAATGGGTGAAGAGGTGAGGGGATTAAGAAGTACAAGTAGGCAGTTACAGAATAGCCATGGGGTTGTAAAGTACAGTATAGGAAATGGAGTAGCCAAAGAACTTACACATATGACCATGGACATGAACAATGGTGGGGGGATTGCCTGAAGGAGTGGGAGTGCTGGGTGGAGGGGGGCAAAGGGGAAAAAATCAGGACAACTGTAATAGCATAATCAATAAAATTATAATTTAAAAAATAAATAAAAATAAAAGATCCCAAGGTGATAAAAAAGAAAGATAAATGGTGTGTGTTTATATGTCAGTATTAAGCATAGACTTTAACTCCAAAATGGAATATATTTCCCTCATTTTCTAAACTGTAATTTTTTTCAATTTTAATATTTTTGCAAATATAACATTCTTATTGAAGAAAATTGAATCAAACTTTGGTTGAAGAGCAAATTAAAGCAAACTACATTTTAATATAGTCTGAATTCCCCGATTCAGAAAATCAAAATATTCAGTGTAGCTATGAAATAATGAAGCTGATTAATAAACCACATGGAAACCCATTCTTGGTTCTTTATAGGCCTAATTCCTCTTTTCCAATTTAAACTCAAATCACAGTTCCATTTCATTCAAGTTCTATCTTTTAAATTCCATGCTTTCTGGTTTGAAGTCAAGATGTTTTTAAATTACAAATTTAAAATTCATTCACTCATATCAGAAAGCCAATACTTGAACCATAGTTGTCAATTTAGATTCTATGTTCTCCAACAAAAATGTTATAGAAATTTCTCTTTGTAGCCCTCCAGCTAGTCTTTTTTAAACTGTTATTTTAAATCCTGTGCTAATTTGATTTTAATGTCTCCTGCTCTTTTGAGTCTGATTTTGAGAATACAGTATTAAGTGAAACATCAGGATATTGTGGGAGCACCTATCGTGGCCTCACTGTATCGTGGGATTTTTAAAAATATTATATTTAATTATTTATCGCAGATTTTTTGCTATAAGCTTAATAAGGGACTGGGAATGGTTTATAAGTGCCTGGGAAGGGTTTATAAAGCCTTAAAATATATAAATACTAAAATAAATATAAGGTTCCTACTTCGCGGATTTTCACCTATCGCGGGGGGGGGGGGAACGTGTCTAGAATGTAATACCTGCGATAAGTGAGGGAATACTGTAATTTGAAATGGTCACATTTTTCTCTTTCTCTTGCAAGTGGAGAGATACAAATAGTTATCATTTCATTTAAATCAATGTCATTTTTATTTTTGCTGCGTCTGTTTCAAGGAAAACCAGACAGAGCTCTCCATCATGAAAGGTAGACTTCATTAGGTGTTGCCTTACTCAATGAAGCCAACTAATTAAAGCGAGACTTTGCCATGGAGCTTTGTCTCTTTCATAAAATCCTGTTGATCCATGACCTTTTTGGTTGAAGGGCAAGGGACACTGAAAGTGTTGGCTTCAAGGAAGGCAAGAGCTTGATTTGGGTTCTAAATTTAACATTCAGTTTTGCCCTATCAACATCGAGGCAAGTGGCTTTATGCAATTAGCTGAGACCAATATTGAATATCCTATCTTGGCTCTCACTTTCCCCCTTCTCAGGAAACAAGTCAGAATTGACTCTCCATCAGCTTTGACCTCCGAGACCCATGGGAGGTCAATACTCATCAGCCACCTTTTAGGAATATCAACAGTGACCATACTAGGACTGAGTCATTGATCCTTTGATGGGTGTTCTCACTTTAATGTAAGGACTCTGAAGTCTTGACCTTGTCCCTGTAGCTCTTGGCCTTTTATAATGTTTATTTTTAAAGAGACAACAGTATTATTGACATGTAGAGAAAAACATCTATTTTAGGTGATAATGTAAGTAGCTCCTCAAATAGTAAGACTTTTTTTTTTCCTATTAGTTTCTGTGGTAGACAAAATTAGTTATAGCCATCATAACATTTCCCCTTTCTCTTGCCACCAGGAACTCAATTTTATTTAGGTGGCAATGTGCACAGCCATCGAGGATGAGTCTAAGCCAGTGGTCTAAACTGGTGGTCTAAGTGTGTATGGTAATTCTGTTTCCCTTTGGATAAGTACTCCTCTTTCAGCCCCTCTTGCAAAGTAGGTGACTTTTGGCCAATGAGACGTAAAGGTAAGACTGCTGAGGGATAACCAAGAGAGGCTTTACTGCCAGACAAACACAAGACTTTGGAAGGATGCCTCCTCTGCACTCCATTTTCCCTCTTCTTTCCGCCTTGAATGTGCTTATAAGATTTGATGCCTAGAGTTGCAGTATCCATTTTGCAGCCATGAGGTTATAAACTAAGGCAAAATGCTGAGGATAGCAAAGTAGAAAGATAATGAGCTAAGGCATTGGTGATTGTATTGATCTAAGCCATCAAACCAGGAGCTCCCTACTTGATTTTATTTTGAGTTAATAAAATACATTTAGTTTTTACATTTTAATTGTTTAATTTTTTTTCTAGTGAGAGAAGAGGGGTGAGAGAGAGAGGGGGAGATAAATGCATGGTTGCCTCTCTCACACCCCTGACTGGGGACCTGGCCCCCAACTCAGGCATGTGCCCTGACTGGGAACTGAACCAGTGACTGTTTGGTTCTCAGGCTGGTGCTCAGTCCACTGAGCCACACCGGCCAGGGCAGTTTTTACATTTTTAATAATTTGATTCATCAGTAAAAAACGTTCCTTATTGATTCAGCTTCTGTTATATTCTGGAGGCAAATCATCCACATTCTTCACTTCGTAGAAGCAAGCTTTGTCTCTTAGAGCCCTAAGTTAGCTCAGACTTGGACTCTAGTCTTAGAACATGTATACTTGAATGTCTATTCATCAGATTCTGTGCTACATAATAGGAATATTAAGATTGATAACATGTTCTTAACCTCAAAGGATCTTAGAAACAAGTGGGAGAGACTGGCTTTAAATAGATAACTTTGATACCATGAGTGTAAAGCAGAGGTAAGGACTGGCAGCAGACAGGCTTTTCGTGGACACTGAGTGGACTGGGGATGGAAACATGGTTAGCAAGAGCAAGAAAGCAGACCAGGGTAGACATCTGGGATGGACTCCTGTCCGCAGACATTTTGGTGGATACACGAATGCATCCTCTTGAAAACAGTCCAGTTGCTTTACAAATGAGTGCTCTTGAGGCAGAAGATATTTAAACAAGAGAAAATAGCTGGAATGAGCCAAAGTACTGCTGTAGCCGGATTTGGCCAGGGAGTACAAGATGGGCCAGGGTGCTTTGATGGTGGCATGCAGGTGGCATGCAGGTGGCATGCGGGCTCTGCTTGTGGGTGTGACTGATTGGCTGGTTGTCAGGAAGAGATCAGCAGTGCAGAGAGAGGGCCAGGCTTTCACAGGCTATAGAGGCTCGTTCCTCCTACTGAGAAGCCACCCAAGAAGAGGCAGAAGAATATGCTCCTTGGCCTCTCCACTGAAGCTAGCAGTTAGGGGGACAGTGAGTTTCTGTAGGCCACTGCCAGCCTCTTTTCTTCTTCTTTGTCTCTTAGTTTGAAAGTTTTAGTATAACCACGTTGGCCTCACTTTTTTATATGTAGCTCAGTGTTAGAATGTTCCCCTTGGAAATGGAAACTCATGCTTAACACAGGACAAATTATATTCTCCTGTTCTCAGAAATCAAAAAGGAGATTATTTACCAGAGAGAGATTTTCCTCCCTGTCTTCCATCTAAATGATTGGTGCAATGAACGGACAGTTTTTTATTTACTACTGCTCTTGTAGGTGAGATAGTAAATGGCTTGTTGAGATAATAGCACATAAAAGAAATTTAAAAGCTCAGATTCCTGTAACGACAAAAGTACCACTTGACAGATGAGTCCAGTGGCCTGACAAGCTAGTGAACTTGTATCTTGACCTATGGAGTAAAATAATTCCTATGTATACATGATGACAAAACAAGATTTAGAACTCTGCCTATGCATTTCCTTTTGGTTAAACAGACGACTTGAAAATGCTCCATCAATTCTTGCTAATTTTCATATATGAGAGCACTCTATTGTCCAATCACAATTGTAGAACGTGACAACAAATTGCTTATTTTCTGATATGTATAGCAAAATAAATGAGATTACCAAAAACAGAAGCTTCTTCTATACAATAGCAAAATGGGGAAGGAATTTATGAATTACTAACTGTGGCCCAGTCATGGGACTGGGTGCTGTAGTTTTATGACTTCACATTATTTCATTTAACTCTGAGGTCATTACCAGTACTCCATTTTTGAGATAAACTAATGCTAAAGGAGATTAAGAAACTGACCCTGAAATGGGGCCCATAGCTTTTAAGTGGCCAAGTTGAAATTACTGTTCATATCTGCCTCCAAAGCCAGTGGTCCTTGTGTAGTTCTCTACATTTGTCTAGCCCGTGATTCAGTCTGTATTGGGCCTATGTATTTCACAGAGTGTGTGGAATATGCAGATTCCTGTACCCTAGCCCCAGAGATCCTAATTCTCTTGCTTTTTGTGGGGTACAGTCAGCAATTCCCATTTCCCCCTGGCATGGCCTATGATTACAATGTTGACTGTTTGAAGACAATACTTGGAGGAGTGCTTGTCTGGACTTAATGTTCTCTGTGCTGACTACACAGGAGGTTTACAAAGTACTGATGCTTGGTGCCCCAGCAAGATTCTCTGGAGTAGAGCCCAGGCATTGGTATGTAAAAGTAAAGTCCCGACGCCTCTAGGCTGTGGTCACTCTGACGGACAGTGAAGGCTGGGAATTGCTGGTCTAGCTGTTTCTGGTCTCAGTTCCATCATTGAGTAATCGCATGATCACTGACAGTCCTTGCTCCTCTATAAGGTGTTGAACTGTCATGGTTAATTTTATATGTCAACTCAACTAGACTTAGGGATGCCCAGATAGCTGATAAAACAGTATTTTGGACCGTGACTATGAGGGTGTTTCTGGAAGAGATTAGCATTTGAATCAGTAGGCTGCATCAAGAATATCTGCCCTCATCAATGTGGGCAGGCATCATTCAAGTTACTGGGGGCCAGAATAGAACAAAAAGGCTGAGGAAGGAGGAATTTGCAGACTCCATAAGCACATGAGCTAATTCCTATAATAAATCTCCTCTTATATGTATCCATATATCCTATTGGTTCTGTTTCTCTGGATAACCATAACTAATATGTGGACTCTACCTTCAAGATCTCTTCCAGATATCTGGGTTATAGAGGAAAACTAGTTGATATTGGATACATCTTTCATTGTTTAGTAAAAATTCCAACTACATTATATATGGTAAATTTTGGAGTTAACAATGTGCATATAATTTTCCCTTTGGCAAATAAGAAAAATCACAATATTTGCAGGTAAAATGTGATTTTGTTTTAGCACTTCCTGTAGAATGAAGATCAAGAATATCCCCAAAGCTGTGAAATAGAACAGGAGGAGAAGGACAGGAGCTGAAGATGGTGTAGGTAGAGCGAGTGAGCAGAGGTGGGGTGTAACTCAAGGTCGAGTTTCATTTTTCAATGGGACTCTCAGAAAACTCTAGAGAAAACACATATGGAGAAAAGATCATGACAGCTTAAATTTGGTAATGATAGTTATTTTTAACCATGGTAGGCCGTGAAAGCTACCAATACATCCTAAAATTTAGTTTTACTAGAAGTCTGTGACTTGAAGAACACTATGACTTAAAGAACATGGGTCTACAACTCTGTATCCCATAAATACAACTCTGCATTCCATAAATATTTCCTGGATGAATTAATTTTTCCAGATTTATAGAATATTCATAGGTGTCAAAAGTGGATTTATCCTCTTTTTAAAAAAAAGAATTACTACATCCAACATGGTGAACTGATGGTGTATTGCATCTGAACAGCACATTGAACAGTGTCCTTCAATTCTGATGTCATTTGAATAATAACTACGTAAGAATATGGCTTTTTAAAAAGTCATGTGAGTGCTCTGAGTTCCTGTAGTGCAATAGAGCCTAACCAGGGGTTGCAAACTCAAATGCCTACAGGGGGCCAGACAGGTAAATTAGATGTAAAACAAGAGGGGGCCATGGAACCATTGAGCATGCAAGTCCTACCTGAAAGCATTCGAATACACATTTCTAAGAAAATTGTGCAGGTGGAATGAAACAGATCCAAGGGCCATCACTTTGCCACCTGTGACCCAAACAAAACTGAGCAGTATGTCAGAATCCTTTGAATTATTGGAAAAATCTTTACAAGTTTTTAAAAT
This sequence comes from Furipterus horrens, assembly GCF_987537825.1. Taxonomy (NCBI): domain Eukaryota; kingdom Metazoa; phylum Chordata; class Mammalia; order Chiroptera; family Furipteridae; genus Furipterus; species Furipterus horrens. Next base: position 114,583,316 of record NW_028327187.1, on the reverse strand, counting down.
CTTCACCCAATGACATTTTCCATTGTTTCTAGAAAGAGAGGAAGGGAGAGAGATAAACATCAATGTGAGAGAGAAGCATTGATTGGTTGCCTCTCCATACACACCCAGACCAGGGGTCAAACCTGCAACCTAGACATGTGCTCTGACCAGAATCAAACCCACGACCCTTTGGCTATGGGCCAATGCTCCACCTAACAGCCACACTGGCCAGGCCTCTTTACAACTTTTAACATGCCACTTAGTTGACTGGCTTTCTTCCCTTCCTGAGAAAGAAAACAAAACCCAAAACACACAAACAGTGCTTTGTATTCACTAAACTGCAGCAGCTGGTAGCTAAACCTATGGGGAAATTCTTACTTTCTTTTTTTAAAGTATATTTTATTGATTATGTTGTTACAGTAGTCCCAATTTATTTTCCCTTTGCTTCCCTCTGCCCAGTACTCCCCTTCCCTCCAGGAATCCCACCCCCTTAGTCCATATTCATGCGTTGTGCATGTAAGTTCTTCACCCTTTCCTATATTATTTCCCCCTGTCTATTTTGAGCTGAGAAATTACTCTTCTTAATCTCTTCATCATTCCCCATTTATCCCCCCTCCCCCTCCCAGCTGATAACCTTCCAAATGATCCCCATACCTATGATTCTATTTCTATTCTTGTTTGCTTAGTTGGATTTTGTTTTTATTTTTTAGATTCAGTTGTTGATAGCTGTGAGTTTGTTGTCATTTTAGTGTTCATAGTTTTGATCTTCTTTTTCTTAAATAAGTCCCTTTAACATTTCATATAATTAATGGCTCAGTGATGATGAACTCCTTTAGCTTTACCTTGTCTGGGAAGCACTTTATCTGCCCTTCTATTCTAAGTGTTCACTTTGCTGGGTAGAGAAGTCTTGGTTGTAGGTCCTTGCTTTTCATCATAGTGAATACTTCTTGCCAGTGCCTTTTTGCCTGCAAAGTTTCTTTTGAGAAATCAGCTGATAGTCTTATAGGCATTCCTTTGTAGGTAACTCTTTGCTTTTCTCTTGCTACTTTTAAGATCCTCTCTTCATCTTTCACCTTTGGCATTTTAATGATGATGTGTCTTGGTGTGGTCCTCCTTGGGTCTAGCTTGTTTGGGACTCTCTGTGCTTCCTGGACTTGTATGTCTATTTCCTTCACCAAATTTGGGAAGTTTTCCTTCATTATTTTTTCACATAAGCTTTCAATTTCTTGCTTTTCCTCTTCTCCTTCTGGAACCCCTATGATTCAGATGTTGGCACACTTAAAGTTGTCCCAGAGGTTCCTAAGCCTTCATTTTTTTCAATTCTTGTTTCCTCATTCTGTACTGGTTGATTGTTTTTTCTTCTTTATGTTCCAAATCATTGATCTGAACCCATTCCCTTTCCTTCATCATTGGTTTTGTGTGGATTTTCCTTTGTTTCATTTAGCATAACCTTCACTTCTTCCCTTGTGTGTTTACCGTACTCAAGCGTATCTGTCAAGTCTGTGAGCATTTTTATCACCAGTGTTTTGAACTCTATGCCTGTTAGGTTGGCTATCACCTCAGTACTTAGTTCGCCCACTGGAACCTTGATCCATTCCCTCTTTTGGGTCATACTTCTCTGTCTCTTCTTCTTGACAGGGTCCTGTGTTTGTTTGCCTCTGTGTCTTAGGTAGAGCTGTCACACCTGTTACATTGTAAGCGGCGGAGCCTTCAGTGTTCGTCAGTATGGGCGACCCGTTTCACCACATGGTGGTGCTGTATGTGGGGGGGGTGTCTGAGAGGGAACAATGTTGCTTGCTCAGCACTCACCCCTTTTCCAGGTACTTCTCCCACTTTCCATATGGAACTGGGATCTCTCTAGCTGTTGCCCTGGCTGTCGTCCCCAGTGTGGGTGGGTCTGTATATGTTCTAGAACCATGGAGGCCCTTTAAACAAGTGGACTTTACTGAGAGACCAGCAGTTTCTTCCTCCGCCCCAACCCCATGGGGAAATTATTTCTATGAATATTGTTACTCTCTGTGTACTGTGCTGAATGGGGGAAAAATAAACTTGTTTTTTTCATGTATAAGTTAAATAACATGGAGTAGATACAACATACACTGCCATTGTCACTTAGATATTTTCACACTGAGTTGTAAATAGTGTTCAGAAATTAAAATTAATGTATCTTCTTGATACAGATACATGCCATAGTTTTGAAGCCTATATTTTCATAGGATATGTGTATTTTTAGGGATAAGAGAAAATAAAGAGCTTTCTAGTAACATAAAACAAATATCTTTCAGGATGTGCTTGTCTTTACTGTAGTTGACAAAATGTTATTAGATGTTGACCTGTAAATATAAGTAAGAATTGTCAATAAGTGGAATTTTATTTCTGAACACAGAGGCCATATTCTCCTTTAAGCTACATGAGGTTGCTTTTTTGTGATTGTCATATCAAAACAATAAAAAATTTCTAAAAAGATTTTATTTATTTTTAGACAGAGGGGAAGGGAAGGAGAAAGAGGGAAACATTTATGTGAGAGAGAAACATGGGTCTGTTGCCTCCCATACATGAGCTGACCAGAGACCAAACCCACAACCAAGGCATGTGCCCTGACTGGGGATCAAAGCTGTGACCCTTTTCTTTATGGGATGATGCCCAACATACTGAGCCACACTGGTCAGGGTAGTAATAAAACAACTTTTGAGAATCATTTTCAATTAAAGTAATTAAGCAAATTTTCTACTAATAGGAACTGTTCAGCCTATGCTGCAGAGTAGGAACTCAGCAAAATAGTGTTGTCTCTCAGTTTTAAGGGTAGAAAAGTTGCCCTACATTTTGATGGCAGAAGAGGAAATAAGCCTCACTATATCAGTCTAACAAGTATTCAAGCTGGGTCCTAGGTCATCTGATAATAAAGCGGCATAGTGTCTGCTTCATAAGGAGCAGAATATGATATTGTAAAATGTGGTAGCCACTAGCCACACATGTGGCTGTTTAAATGTCAATTAATTAAAATTAAGTAAAATTTAAAATCCAGTTTCTCAGACACACTGGCAACATTGCAAGTGCTCAATAGCCACATGTGGTTAGTGGCTACCATATAGTTTACCTGGATGGTGCTGGTGTAGAAATCACAAACTCATCTCTAGAGTCAGACTGATTGGGTTGGAAACCAAGAAGAATTTCTTGAGATCACTATGCCTCAGCCTCCCCCATCTCTAAAATTGGGAGGATACTTTATAAGATGGCTGCAGTGACAATTAAATGAATTTATCGTATGAGATACTTTTATAAGTACCTGACCTATAGGAAGTGTATATTAGATACAGTGGGGCATTCCTCAGCGGAGCTTCAACAGACCATACTGAACACCCAGACAATGCAGCAAATTAAATTCAATGCAGAGATTGAGGAAGCTTCGTGGAAATGGTGACATTTACGTTGGACCTAGAATGATGAATTTTAATAAGTGAAGAAGGGGAGTGGATGGGAAGGAAGGTTACTTAGCCTCTGCAAAACCATGGAGGCGTAAAATTCTGTGGCACATTTGGGTGATGGCAAATTGCCCAGTTTGTGCAAAGAGGGAAAGACGGAAGGGGAAGCTAGAAAGGCAGGAGATGGTAGATTATGCATTGCCCTGCATGCCACAGTAAGGAGGCCAGATTCAATTCCATATTAAAAAATGAGCCAGGAAGGGATTTTGACATGACTATGTCTAAGTTTTGGAAAGATAACTCTACGCTCATATTGTCAAAGATGGCAGTCGAGCCATCAGGAAGGAAAAGGAGGATGATGAGATCTTAAATTAAGTCTGTAACCTTGAAGTGAGGCTGAGAAAGTGTGGAGGTAGAGGAGAGAGGAGTATTCATAAATCTTGAGGGGTGAATTACATGTGGGGAAGTAGAAAAGAGCGATTTGAAGATAATTCCTTGGGCTGCCAACTTGGGTGATGCTCTTACTAAAATCGGGATTTCAGGAGAAGGTCAGGCAGGCTTCACCTGTGAAGCAAGTCTTCCTTGACCTCTGCAGGCTGTGCTGACAGCTCCTATTTTCTTTGTATGTTTTAGCTCTAGATGGCAGCAAGCTACCAGCCATCAGTATTGCTTTGGGCTAAGCTGATTCTCCTGACAATAGACTGTCTACACTGTCACGTGCCTTCTTGTGGAACTTCTCCCATCCTCCTTCCTACCAGCAGACACTCCCTCCTACTAAAACACCAGACACCTGTGTTCCCAGCCTCCCTTGCTACTGAAGCTTGGGCATGTGATTCAGTCCCGCCGATGTGAATTTGGGGAATCATTGGGGCTGGGGCTGGAGCTGGACAAAAACTTTCTTCCTGGACAGACAAGCAAGATGGGAAGCCTCCCTCCCTTCCTGCTTTAAGACATTTTTTTGGTGATCATTTAACAATTAGAACTGCGGCTGCCATATTGTTGCAGTGAGGCAAATGTGAATAGATCATAGAAGATGACTCTGAACCTGATGTTGTGGAGGCCCTGGACTAAAACTGGAACTGCTCATCTCCTCGCACTTCCCCAAACTCCTTACACCCCCTTTAAATAGTTGTTCCCTTGCCCTGATCGGTGTGGCCCAGTGGGTTGAGCTATGTTCCACCAAGAGAAAGGTCGCTGGTTGGAATCCCAGGGAGGGCACGTGCCTGGGTTGTGAGTTGGTCCTTAGTCAGGGTGTGTACAAGAGGCAAGCAATTGGTATTTCTCTCTCGTGATGACGTTTCTCTGCATCTCTTCCTTCCTTCCCTTCTCTCTAGAATTAATAAAAGAAAAAGCATTTAAATAAATTGGCATTCTCTTACTCATGTCTCCTGGGAGGCAAAATCTTGACCTGGTTGAGAACTATTGTTCTAGTGAAATGCTTTGATTGTATGTCAAAGTCTAAAGAACAAGTGATAGGACTGCACAAATATCTGTTATGGATCACTGGCAAGTTCATCAGAATGCATCAAACAGCCTAATGGGGAGTAGGAGGCTGTGCATAGCTGTCAGGGGTGCTGGGTGAGACTTGGGGGGGGGCAGGTGAGGTCATGGGGGCCGCAGAGAGAGGGAGCTCTCAGAGAGCCAGGGTCAACAGCCGCTATCCAGAAATCACATTTGGCAGTTGTCATTGGAGGGATCCAATGACAATTCCTGCCTACTTCAAGAGTTGAATTTGGGGATGGGCATTTGGGGAAAATGTTCCTCAAATCAGGAGCTCCGCTATGAAAACCTGTGTATGTTTCCCATTCAAGGCTATTCACGGAAGCTGCCTTGTTACAGTCCATTCTCTGTATTTTAAAGCTTGAGCAGAGTAGAGCGTGTTTTTAAAAAGGCCTGCCTTCCTCTTTCAGCTCTTCTTCAGAGCTTGTCAGTTTATACATGGCATGGAGCTCAGCATCTGTGGCAGCATGGCATGCTATCTGCTGGGTAACTATTAAAACTGTCCTGGAGTCAGTACCGAGTCACTGAAGGATGACTTGTTATAGTCATGGCAATGAAGAAGAAGGAAATGGATATCTATTAGTGAGGAAATCTTTTTAGCCCTTAATTCCTGAATGAGAAACAACAGAGCTGTCGTTCTTTCCTGAAACATTACAGAAACACACCAAACTCTCCCTTGCATCATCTAAATTCCTGATATAATTTCCGAAGCGCCCCCCCCCCAACTTTTGTTTCTAATAAAAAGAGAAAATTTTCCTTTTGGACCCTTGAGATTCTGCATTGCTAAGACCAGGGGGAAATCAAGGGAGGGAAAAAGAAGCCAAGCATGTTTTCAGCTTTCACAGTAACTGGGAGCTTCAATCACAATCGATGATTTATGCTAACATCTTCATTGAAATGCCAGCATTGTTATGACAAGTAAACTGCAGTCAGCTGCACCTATTAAATTACGGCGCTGAAACTTTCTTCTTGCCTGCAGGTTGGCTCCCATGGCCTCCATTCTTCCTTTCCCATCTCCACTCTCTCCAGTCCCCAAACAATTAATCACACTATCTTCTGTACTGTAATTAGTCCTGTAAGATGAACTCTGATTTCAAATAATGATGTATGGAAGAGAGGAAAATGTCTCCTTTGATACGACTGATACATACTCAGCTTTAAATTCCCCTCAGGATGAATTTTTTCAATTCCTAAGAAGAATATAGAAAGCAAGCAAAATCGTATTTAAGGAAAACCTATTGTGTGCTAGGATTTTCTCTCATTTCCTTCTCACAGCAGCCCTGGGAAGCAGTTAGCAGAATTCTTATTTGACAAACAAAGTAAAACTCAGAGTTAATAAAATTTGTGCAAGGCCACCACACTTGTAAGTATGAAATCAGGTTCCAGGGACAAAGGAGTGTAGCTATGACACCCTTCTCTTCCACTGCTGCTCATTCTGTGAAGTCTAGGAGCAGAGTCCTCTTGGGACAAAAGGAGAAGAGAAGGATGTTTTATCTTTGGTGCCCCTGAACTACCTTTCTGTATGTGTCTAGCTAGACACTCCCAATGCATCCAAAGTCAGGGTAATACTGACTAGGTGCTTTAACAAACATCCCCCAACTTCACTGGCATAATGCAATAGATGGTTTAATTGTCCCCAATTGTTTAGTCTCCTACTGCCGCTTGCAATGCCTGTTAGTGTGGGTGTTAGCCTGCATGGGCTGCCACAAACTAGATGGCATAAACCACATAAATTTATCTCACAGTCCTGGAGGCTGGAAGTCCAAGATCCAGGTGCTGGAAGGTTTGGTTTCCCCTGAGGCCCCTGTCCTTGATGTGTAGATGGCTCCCTTCTTGTTGTATCCTCACATGGCCTATTCCTGTGTCTTCTTTCTTATAAGTACACCAGCATTATTGGATTAGGGCTCCACTCATCTGACCTCATTTATCCTTAATTCCCTCTGAAAAGACTATCTCCAAATACAGTCACATCGGTGGTTAGAGCTTAAACCTATGAAATGTCGCTGGGTGGGGGTGGGGGATAATTCAGTCCATAACAGGAAGTATGTAGAGTTGCCACCCTGCTGAGGTTTGGGCACATGACAGGCTTTGGCCATTGGAATGTGAGCAAATGTGCTGAATGCTACATCTGAGCAGAAGTTTTAAGAACCTTGCATAGCAGCTCTTGCATAGCGGCTCTACTGTTGGATTATTTTCCCCTGTGCCATGAAAACAGCATGTCTATAATAGGGGCTGATTTTTCAGCCTGGATCTTGGAATAAAGGAAATAAAAGGATCCTGACCACAGCCAAACAGCAGTTATTAGGTAATATGAACTAGAAATAAATCTTTGTTGTCATAAGCTGTTGAGATTTTTGGCTGTTTGCTGCCACAGCATAACCTGACAAACACTGACTGATATGTAGAAGAGTGTACAAATGTATTTCTTGCTCGGTTACAGTCTGATACACGTTAGATAGCTTTCCTTCATGTTTCTCTTTTCAAATAGTGACTCAGGAATCTGAGCTCCTTGCATCATAAGCTTCTGTCATCTTGAAGTCCTCATTTCCAGCCACAGACATGGAAACAAGGAAATGCCAGCAATCTGTTGGGAGATTTTAGTGGACAGAGCTAGAAATGGAGTATACCCCTCTATCTTTGTTTCTTTGATGAGAATGAATCTCATGGCCCAAACCTAAATGCAGAGGAGGCTTAGAAATACAGTTTTCCAGAATCCTGATATAAGTCCCAACCCTATCTTCTAACGTGGAGACATCTGCACCATTAGTGGAAAAAGCTGCTAATTCCAGATTGGCTTCATTATTCATGGATCATCAAAAAAATTTGTTTGTTCCTCTTAGAAGATGGTTCATCATCAGTATTTAGCCCTTTGTACTAACCATGCCCTTACAGTGCTCTTAATGAAGACAGGTTTCCTACCTTGCTTGACATTCCCCCTCGCCCCTATTGGCTACCCTCCATTTTTGGTATTTAAGCTATGAACTACCTCAGCAGCCTGAAATGATTGGTTGAAAATATCTTTAATTTAGATCATTGAAGGTTTTTCAGATGCGTGGATTGCAGTACACCAGGAAAAAGTGGAAAATCAAACATTTTATTGCGGCAAAATGATTTTCAATTCTTCTTCTACTCAAATCAGTGCCCAGAAATTCTAAAGGATCAAACACTTCATTACTTTTCAGTGCCTCCACCATCAATTCTATTTCAGGAACCAATTGTACCCACTCACTCCCCGTTGGGGAGAATAATTGTATACATTTGTCGGATGGAAACCGAGTTTCCAAAATATTTGGTGATGTTACCGAGGTTAGTTTTGTGTCTTTAGGGACGATCAATATCTCACAAGAATAAATGTAGCATCAAATTGCATTATTTTAGTGGCAGGCTTCTAATTATGATTCAGTTGATAAATCTGGTGCTAAGCATGCAATAACCTTGCCTCTTCGTTTATGTTTGTCTCTGTGCTAATTTTCTTTTTAAATTAAACTCTTCAGAGGAGAGCTTAAGGTGTAGAATTTTTATTTCAGTTAAATAGTCCTAGCTTGTTCATGGCCTGTTCCCAGCTCTCCTGGCCCATTGCCAGTCATACTAAAAAGGTGGGCGAGCTTATCAAGATGGCAACTAGTCTATTACCTGACAATCTCAATTTTAAAGAATTTCAGGCAAGCCCTGGCTAGGTAGCTCAGTTGGTTAGAGTGTCATCCCAATATGCCAAGGTTGTGGGTTAAATCCCCCATCAGAGCACACACAAGGATCAACTGATGAATGCATAAATAAGTGGAACAACATATCAATGTCTCTCTCTCTCTCTCTCTCTCTCTCTCTCTCTCTCTCTCTCTCTCTCTCTCTCTCTCTCTCTCTCTCTCTCTCTCTCTCCTCTCCCTCCCTCCCTCCCTCTCTCCTTCCCTCCCTTTCTCTCTCTCTCAAATCACTAAATTTTAAAAAACATAAAGAAGTTCACACAAGAAGTACTGATTTAGCCTATTCTTCTGGGTAAGTGGGAAGACCACTGCATTGTATACTAAGACTTGACGTTGTGGGTATTTTGTCTGGTTGCTTGCCTTACTTGGGTCTCCCTAACTTATATTGATAAAATAGGAATGTGTGCTTGAGTTCTCACATAAGCATGGTTTTGCCAACCTGCAGGACAGTTGTCTACATAGAAAGGCTGGAAGGAATATTTTGATGCCCAATTTCCCCAAGCACAACAAATCAAAGGTTATTGAGACATGGAGAGAATTCCTCTGACTGCTTGGGGCAGTAGTTTCTAGACTAAAGCCATTCCCTAAGAAGTCTCCATGGGAAGGGTGGTTTATTTAACTCATGAGAGGGACTGGCTTTCATTATAAATATAAAGAATGCAGTCAGGGGAACATTTTCTGTTCCTACATTGAGAAGTAATGTGTTCTTGACAAATACATTGTCCTTGGATAGTGTTTAGTATTTCGAGAAAAAGACTTGATGAAGGAAGATTTTGTCTTTTGTAAAACAATTACTTGTTTGTAATTACTTACATATTTGTGTTCCTGTGCGATTAAAAATTCTTTGAAGTTATAAACTATGTCTATCTCTCCCACTGATGTAACCCCAACTGAGGACAGGGTCTGACACATACCAGAGAGTCAACAGCTATTTCTAGATTGAATGATGAAGGGGTTAATGATTTCCTTGAAGTTCATAGCAATTTACTACCCAAGGTCATTTTTGTTGCTGTTAACTTGTTTGTAAAGAAAGAGGAACCTACACTATATTATGTGAGGAAAATATGGGCAAGACAACTTATATGCAATGGGTCTTTCCTTGTGAATGTTGACAGTCAAGGTCATTCACATACACTAGTTTGTCAATAAACTTTGGCCTTTAGTGGTGCTGGATTTTTAGCAGTTAAATGAACAATTGGTGAATTTTTTACAGGAGCTTTAAGAGATGATTATTATGAGAAATGCCATATGTTTACCTGTAGGCCATTCTGGTATTTGCTAGTAAACTGCATTCCCCAGGCTCCCAGCTCTTAGTGAAATATAGAAGCTTTTTGCCCTTCCATCCCCACGATTAGCCATATGCCACTTCATAGCCATAGGTAATCCTTACATATCACTCCCTCTTGGGAAGGAAAAACACCTTCCATATACAAAGGCTCATGCCAAAATGAGAAGCATGGATACTGTTCGGTTTGTTTAAGAGATACTTCAGCCTCAACTATTTAAAAGCTTAAAGAGAGCAGTACCTTTGTTGGAATAAATCCAGTGTTCAAAGTTTGAGGAAATCCAGTCAGCTTCAAAGCAAGCTTGTAGGTTTATCCCATAGTTTAAAAGACTTAGGCAAGGGAGGCTGAAGGCGTGGAAGTTTTTTTTTTAGGACTGTAGAAACTGTATGTATACCTTTATTGCTCTGAAAGTTGAGAAGTCTTTTCGGCTGTGCTGACAACAGCAGGTCTTCTTGCTCTTTCCTAAGGGAATATGTGTGAGGCTAGTAGGAGCCCTGGCTGGTTTGGCTCAGTGGATTGAGCGTCAGCCTGCGAGCTAAGTGTCGCTGGTTCGATCTTCCAGTCAGGGCACATCAGAGAAGGAAAACTCTGACTCCAAAAAACCTCCGCTGCCTTGCGGCATACCTCTTCAGGGGAAAGGCTAAGGGAGTAAACCCCGACAGAAAATCCGGAGCCGGAGTCCCTAAGGCGGTTTGACGTTGTAGTCAACACCGGCAACTCCTGCGGCGCACCTGAAGCCAAGCTGTATTGACTCCGTCTTTCCCTTGGACCCTTCAGCTGCGAAGAGAAGGGGGGTCTGCTGCATGGGCAACAGCAGACCCTCCATATCACCCTGCCCAGGCTCTGTAGCTTCAGCTTCACTGGAGAGGACACTCCAGCGTCATCGCAAGATGTCGATTCAACACGGGAGGAGACAGATACCGTGTCACTCCCGAGTCGGACTGCACAGCCATTCTCGGCGGTGCAGATAGACTCTTAAGAAGCTACACCATCGTCTCTCGAGACGGACGGCTGCCAACGAGTAGGAGCCCTGTTAATTATCGGTCAATATTCCTCAGCTGTGACCAGGGGCTACCAGGAAAGATATGTGCAGTGGAGAAGTGAGGAAAACACACCACCCAGATGCACATTAATGCTAAAGCTTTGATCATAGACAAAAGCTAAACATTATTGCAAGCTGGCTTCTGGTTCTGATGCATATAAAATAGCAAGGTAAAGACCTCCATTTAAGCTGCCACTGTCAAGCACTCTTTGAAAGAGTTGTGTTTTAGTGGAAATTGATGCTAGAGTTTGCATTTTAATAGTAATTTTGCTTCAAACTCTTACCCTATGGAAATTTACTGGGTGATTATGCTGATTATGATACTAATTGCAAGATGCATTTAAAAAATTTATTATTACTTAAGTAAAAGTGTTTAATTTAAAAACTATTAAATAAAAAGGCACATAGAAAGCACAAGTATAATTCTATCTATTGTAGAATTAAGGGACTCATATCCTCCCACCTCATGAAATCAACTGGAAATGAGAAAGTAGAAGGTTCCACAAACGGAGGGGCATTTATTATCCATTTAGGACTAGATTTTGTGCTGACAAAGTTAAAGATTAGCTTGTCTTTCATAATATTGGTCTCTTACTTTTAGACTAAGAAAAAGGAAAGCACACAGGATCCATTTTTTTATCGTGATAAAATATATACAAAATTTTCCATCTTAACCATTTAAAGTGTATGATTCAGGGGCATTGACTATATTCATAATTGTGCAACCATCAGAACTAGCTTGTTCCAGGATAGTTTATCACCCCAGAAGGAAACCCATTAAATAGTCACTTCCTATTTCCCCCTTCTCCCAGCCCCTGCAACCAAATACCAGACCTAGGCAACAAGTAGAGTCTGCTTTCTGTCACTTTGGATTTACCCATTCTGAATATTTCATGTAAATGGTATCCATTTTTTTAAAGGGGGAAATCCAAGCCAGCAATAGCCATCAGTTGATAAATGGGGTGAAAACAAATGGTTGAATTCACAGTGAGAGACCCTTTCCTCCCCCAGCTGGCTACACCAGAAGTGAAGAACAAGCTGGAGAATCTTCATAATTGGGCAGGAACCAGTGCTGGAATACTTAGGTCCTATAGGTGGAAATATAGAGTTTCAAGTGAATTGTTATGTCCTAAAACCAGAAATTTGGGCAGAATTCCGTAATGGAATCTCAGACCTAAGTCTGGAACTTGAAATTATCCATGCTGAGTTGAGAGAATTCAACATTCTCCATCTCTCTTACCCTTCCTTCCTTTTTGTTTTTGGAAACAAACTATTGAGCATGTAGTCTGGTCAACACTATGGAAACTCTGTTCCCCACAACCCTATGAGGGAAGTATTATCATTTTCATATTTTTACCAAAAAGGGAATGAAGGGACAAGGAAGGTAAGTTACTTGTACAAAGTTACACACAGGGAATAAATGGAAGAGCTGAAAGTTCATCTCCAGGGTTCAAGGTCATGGTTACACTGCCTCTACATTTAATTTTGCAAACAGGTGATGTCTTTATGGAAAAGAAAGAAATTATAACAAATATAAAACCGAGCAAAAAGATATATATATATCTGAGCACAGCACATGTTCATGATCCCTTATCTTAATTCTGAAAGTTCCAAAGCTTGAAAAACAGAATTTGTAAGTTTGGCCCTGAAACTCCTTTGTCTTCAAGACCTGAGCTGAACCATGAATTATCTTTTTTACCCTCCCCCACCATGGTATAAATATATTTCTTTTGTTGTGGGGTACAGTTATTGGGTTTTATTACTGTTTGCTAAGGTGGACTCTGCTGGAGTTGTTATATAACATATGGCTATGGAGATCCAAAGGCCTGTGTACCAAATGTTTTTAGCTCTTTACTTTCTGGGCACATTGTAGGGTTATACTTCACTGCCCCTTTGAAGTCATGTATGACTATGTGCTTGATTTGGCCAATGGAATGTGAGCAGAAGTGATATATGTCATGTCTGAGGAGAATTTTTAGTGGGCAATTTGAAATTAGCTTTAGCTCTCCTAATCTCTGGGACTCTGACCAGCAACACTCTTGCCAGCGCTTGCTCTGAAAGCTTGGGACCTGGCAGAGATGCAGAGCAGAGCCCGCACAGACTTGGATTTTGGAGATATTTGTTACTGCAGCATAATCTAGCCTATCCTGACAGATACATTATTACAAATTCTACCTTAGCTTTCTAAAATCAGAAAGATTCTGAATTCTGAAATGGACTGGCACCCAGGGTTTCAGATAAGAGATTGTGGGATCTGTATTTGTATATTTGCAATCAGGATTTTTCCCAAGAAAATTTGAATGGTGTCGTTGCTTGGAGCACAGCCATTTCCTGAAAAATGTAAATGAGCATCTGAGCAGTCCTATGGACTGAGCTCTTGAAAGTCGGGAATCACCTCTTTATCTTGGTAGCCTTAATGCCTGAGTGAATACTTGGCAAATAAGTGCTGAAAAAAGTTGGTGGCACAAAGACAGTTTAATACCAGGAGCTTAAGCTCCAGGGGAACGAGCAAAAGAAGATATAAGAGGTCAAGGCAAAAGTTATCTACATCATCTGCCTCACAGTTTCGCTTTGTTCACATGATGAACTGAAGGCAGAGCCAATCCTGTTTGAAAGGACAATGTAATGGCTGTAAGGAAGTGCTCGTGGGTGGAAGTCAAGATTAACTAAGGTAATTCGAACAAGTAAGGTTCTTAGCACAGACCTGGTTTATTGTTAACCTGTAGTAATTTTAGCTATTGTTAATTTAAACATAGGTAGTGATCCTCATGAAACTGTGTAAGAGAGGGGAAATTTGCTAACACTATGATTTTCAAACTGTGCTTTCCTGTGTTCTATGCACTGTGAAGCATCTCTTCAGAAACCCGAGGGTGGGACATCTTTGGGCCCTGGGGAAGGGCTGCTCCAACCGCAGCAGCTCTGCTTTGTAGCCTTCAGGCATTAGCTTCCAGACAGAATACTGTTTGAAAGAAGGGTCTTGTGCATAAAAACAACCTTGAAAGCCATGGGAATAATATATTGCAGAAAGACGTTTGGCGGCAAGTGTTGAAGACCAAGCCTTTTTGCTAAATTTCACTTTAAAATAAATGAATGAACAGAAGTTATTCACAGTGTCCTGGTATTCTGATTAATTATGGTTTTAATGTAGCACCTTGGCATAAGATTTTAAAAAATATTTAACGCCCTAGCAGTCATGAGCATATGTGGATCCTTACAACATTTCCCCTGCCTCTTCAAAAACCAAAGGATGGATTTGGAAGTTTGTAGGTTAAAAACATGAGATTCTTTGCTACACTAGAATTTAATGAGATGCTACTTAAAGCTTCTAGAATCTACTTCCACCCCATGAATTAGTGGCTCTGAAGGGTGCACTATTAATGTTATGATTTAAGGTAAAATGAGATACTTCAAGAAGAGGCTGTTGCATGAATTCCATTGTTGAGGTCCCATTAATGTGATAAATGTAATGTCACCGAGTAACACCAGCTCAGTGTGACTTTTGAATTGTGTGGGATGTTGCGGGATGCATAGGTACTGACTGAGCCCTGAGTTCTCACAAGCAGATGCTTTCACTGTGCACCCTTCCCCTCTGTTGGTGCTTCAGGAATTCCTGTTCTGGAAGCCTTTGTGAAGAAAGCAAAAGTGACGCTTGCAGCTTTCAGAGGCCTTGTCTGTTCAGAAGTGGACGAGCAGGGGGGATTGCTCAGAACATCTAATTCAAGTTAGAGATGTTGAGGAGGTGGCAAGTTTCCAAAGACAGATGCGATGATTTTGAATTTTTGTCTAGCACGAACCCTGAAAGAGTGTGTATGTATGTGTTGGTGAGGAGCAGCTAGGGGGTGGGATTTTTCCCTCTTCCCTCTCTCTCCAGAATGACTGATTTCCAGGATTCTCAGGTGAGACCACTATTATTAGAAGTCTACATGAGGTCAAGTAGGGCTGCGCTTGGCCTAGGATGATGATAACCCTGAGCAACATTATCACAGGATGGGGAAAAGTGCAACCTGGACTCAAACTGGTTGAACATGGACTTTTGGAACAAGTACTGAGTTCCATGCAGAAAGGCCTTAGTGATGGGAGTTTTTGCATCTCATCTAAGATAAGTCTCCTTGACGATTGTTAGTATTGCCATTTAATAGTTGAAGAAAGAGTCTAAATGACAAAACTTAATTTTAAACTCAAAATTTCCGATGCCAACTTCTGCCATTTTTCTGTCACTCATGGGAAAACCATCCCTGTGTCTGGAACACAACTGAAAATATTCCCTATTCCATGATGTTAGTTCTGTTGTGATATGTGTGCACACCAGTGCCTGATTACACCGAAGTCACTGACTCAGAGGTCCAAGTGGGATGAGTGGGCTGTGGCTGGGCAGACTCTGGGGATTCTCCACTTGCCTATGAGTTGCCTGACGGCCGACAGAATGTCACATTGAACGTGTAGACTTTTGGAAGGTGCTCAGTTGTTCTTGGTTTTGTTTTTTCAGGTGTGTAACTATTAGAAGGCAATTTTATTTCTCTCTAAAAATTGAGATATAATTTACATACCACAAAATTCACTCTTTCACATTGTTCTTAGGATGTTCACAATATTGGGTCCTTGGCACTAAGCCTCCTGTGCCTAGTGGCTGAGTCAGCCCTGCCTTCATGACTACTCTGGCCACTGGTCAGTTACACGGGTGGACTGGGGGCCCTTGGGAGTCTTTTCCCCTTAAGGGGAGCTTTCCTTCCCAGTCAAGATGCACATTCCTTCACAGTCAGGCTGAGCTCGCTGCTTCTATTCCTTGAAGCTGCAAAATCCACATTTCTTAGGACATTTGAATAGGAGCGTTAAATCACAGCTGGAGCTATACAAGGGAAGTCTTATTTATCAGGGAGGCTTCCTTCTTAGGTTTATCTCAGATGCTGCAGTTTGCATCCCAGGGGAGCAAAACCTAATCTGCCTTCCCCAGAGCCCAATTGTAATCTTTGAAAGGCAGTGGGAACTGGCAGCTGTCCCACCAGTGCCTTCGTTCTCCCATCCTACAAGGTGGATGCTTGAAATTGAAGCACTTAGTTACTCAAAGCTCAAAAGAGTGTATTTTAAGGGCCCTGACTTGTTGCATTTCTTCTTGTCCTAGAGACTCTAGAGGGAGGAAAGCTAATCCTAGGAGCGCATCTACACCTATCACACCATGTACATCCTATGGCATCCTCCCCTGAGACCAGTACCTCCCTTGGGGAGGCTATCCTGGCAAGGCAGCTTGGGACTCCTTGGCTGAGGATGGAGGGACAGTGCTACTCAAGGTGGGGACCACTGGCAGCATCAGCATTGCCCTGAAGCTTCTTAGAAATGCAACTTTTCGGGCTCCACCAAAATCAGAAGCTGAGGGTGAGGTCCGGCATCAAGCCTTCACAAGCCCTCAGGGAGATTCTTTTGCATGTTAAAATGTAAAATGCACTGAGAACTTTCCTGGCTGGTAGGGCTAGGAGTGCTAGACATACGAGATGGCCACAAACATGCACATACTGTATGGATTTCAGCTGGGCTCAAAATGAATGGTACTTGCCCTCTCCTACCTGCGCCTGTTCTGTTCCCGTTTGGTAACGTCCTTCTTCCTTCGAGAAGCTCTTTATTGCTAACCTCTGCAAATAGATTAAATGAAGACAACAACAAATGTAGTGGAGAGGGAGTGAACGGAAGGGAATAGCTTTTTGATGCTGGGATTTAGGAGTCTAAGATTCCTAACTCAGTTACTGTTCAAGACTTTTACCCAGATTTCCATTGTCAAATAAAAACCTAATATGGATTTAGGTAAGGAAGGTCTTATTCAAAAGAATTATTACAATAAGTGAGGGGCCATTGCAATAGGGAGAGAGAACGCTGTGATAGGAAGAATATTTCGACCATAAGATCTGCAAGCCTTTCAAATGCCTTGCAGAAAGGAACTCTTTTATAAGGAGGGGTAAACAAGGCTGGGAAGGACCAGGTATGGGGGAGTGGGATGAGTAAGTGGCAAGATCCACCAGTTCAGCTGTCTTTCCTTGTGCTCAGCTGTTTCTCCTAAGGGGCCAGTGAAGCGGGGTTGGTTGGTTGGTCAGCATTTTAATGCTCATAGTAGATATTTTATCCAGACTGGTCAGTAGATACAACCGATTCAGCTATCATTTATGGCAAGGAATGGGAATGTGCAGAGGAGGATTAAGGTAGGTTGAGGCCCTGGGCATGGAAGAAAATATTGTGCCCCTTAAAAAAAAGAGAAAGACAGGGAAAACAAAAAGTTGGGGTTTGGCAGGGCCCTTCAGAAGTTGGGGCCCAGGGCGCGCGCCTGCTGCGCCCGCCATCAAATCTGCCTCTGGGAATGTGGAGGGTCTGTGTCTGATTTTTATCCTGTGTAAATTCACAAGTCTTATGGAAATCATATAGGGAAGGTGATTCTCTGTGGTTCTCTGTAGTAAGTAAGCCCTTTCCCCAGAACACAAAAGGATGAAGAGGCTTCTTAGCCTCAGCTGTTTTCCAATCCCCTGGGGCTCAGGTAAAGATGAACATTGTCTCCGTGTATCATTGAAACATTTTAAAACACAAAGTTCATTTATTTAATAAAGCAATGCTCTTTAATACAAAATACAGTTGTTGATTTTAATTTGGTTAACCTATGAGTTTCGTGATTAAAGAGGATTTGCTTTATTGGAGAGAGGCTAAACTTCTCTTTTAGGAGAGAAACCAGGAACCAAACATAGCATTAAATAAATGCAAATAAAATACATAGCATAGGTTTTTGAAAAGTAATTTGAAGATAGAATTGAGTGAACTATTTAAAGTTGGATACAACAGTTGCAACTGAAAAAGATACTACATATATTTTTTCCCATGTCAGTAAATCTGCTGTACACAATATGTAGCCAATATATAGCTTTGGTGAACAAAGACATGCTGGGAAGTCTTTAATTACAGTAATGAGGGAACAGAGTGGCAAAGAAGGTGTTCCCAAATTGTCGTATTAGCAATTCCTACAAATAATCATCATGGCTGCAGTGGGTTTTTTTTTTTTTTTTTTTTTTTTTTTTTTTTCATGTGGAAAGCTTAATAATTAAAACAAAACAACTAAGAGCAAGGGAATCTTTAGAAGTGAGGGAAGAAAAAAGGTTAAAAAATTTTAACATTTTTTTCAGTGCTGTGGTCCACTCTGACCATCAGCTGACCACAACTTCTATAAAATAATGCAGATCCTTTCTGATATCATCCTGGAGTATTGTCATTGTGTTCTACGGTTTTTGCATTGTTGTTCTCTTATCATTTTATCTTTCATTATAGCATCAAAAATTGATTGTAGGAACTGCTAATTCTTCACTGAGGATTTGTTCTTGACCTTATAGGGGTCTTTGATGGCTTTTTTATTTTTGCAAAGCAAGAAGGTTTTATCACCAGAAATGTGTCTAAAACGCCCCCAAAACAACCATGATAATAACAAGGAAACCATTTATTAAGAATCAGTGGGGCACTGCCTTAGGTAGTGCTAATCTTAATTTGTATGTTGGGACCCACAAAATGGATGCTGCCCCAGTGGCCCAGTACACGTCATAAATCTAAACTTAAGTCAGCTTGCACTTACAGGAAATGCCTCATTGTTAAGGAAACCTAATTCCAGTTGCAGTCCTCCAACTCAGCTTTAGCCAACACATCGTACTCTAGAAAATGGGACCTGCTAGCCTCATAAGGAGATCCCTGACTTCATAGCTAATTTACCCTGTTTCCAAGTTGCCACTTCTAACGTTCTATTAAACTTGCTCTTACCCATGTGGGGCTGGAAAAAGTAATTTTCTTTCTGCCCTTCTAAATTCTTCTGGCTGGACTAATAATCAAATGAACAAGACAGGTTAACAGGAGAAAATGACCCCATTTATTACCTATGTGCATACGGGGGTTTCATAAAGACTATGAGACGCAGGCAAATCTAGCATTTAAGGCTTATATGCCATCTGGAGCTAAGAAGAAGGAGATGTGGGAGGGTTAGGGCAGGAAGGCAATTCACTTGGAGAGGGAAAAACAAATATCTGGTAAATAAATGCTGTGCCATCTTTGACAATGGGACACAGAGAGGACTTCGCTCAAACCAGCCTTGCTACCCCAAAATACAGCACGTTGGCATATTGAATATTTTCAGCTGAAGGAATTTGAGAAGCCACAGGTGCAAGAAAGATTCTCAGACCTTCCGAAGAAGCAGATCATAAGAGCCTCATGTGAGAGGTGCCCTCCCTATACCCAGAAGAGAGGAGCATCCTTATCTCTGAAGAGGCAGAGATGTTGAGAGGATTCTGAACAAAGAAGCTTCACTGTATTTTCTCCAGTTTACTGCCCTAACCTCTCATACCCTTTTGTCTTGTCACATTTTCCCATGACATATCACTACTTCCCACTTTCCATCAGGGCTGCCATAAACAAATGCGGGTTTCATTGCTTCTCCAGGTCTTCACTCTCTGATGAAGGCTCCCATGTCACACAAAACTTCTACAAAGTAGATTTGGATGCTTTTCTATTGTTCATCTGTCTTTTGTTATAGGGCCCCCAGCTGAGAAACCTAGAAGGCTAGGGAGAAAATATGTCTTCTGTGCCTTACAATGGCTTGCACCCCTCGAAAGATGACGCTGTAGTTCTTACTGGCTGCTCTATGCTTGATTGCTGATGCGTCCACCAAGCAAGCCCCGCCCAGCTCTTCACGTACATGGAACTCATCGCCCAGTTCCACTCAGCTTCATTAGCATGCCATTTTCTCCACTGCGACTGGATGCTCCCCTGACTCTGTATTGTGCTTCTTGCTTTCCAAGAGGTGGTGTTATAATAAATTCTATTAAAGATGTATGTGAGATTTGGAGAGAGGAGGACTGCTTTAGATTACTTTAGCTTCTCAAAGATAATGTAAAACCATTACAATAGAAGATGCTGAATACAGTAACAATAGGAGTTCAGTCTACTGGTAGCATATAGTTAGATTAACCCTTAATGGGATTCATGGGTGTTATGGTTCCATGATAAATGGATGCACTTTTAAAATTAATTTCTATTGTGACCTAGTTCTTCCTTGTTTGTGGACAATTCCTCTTTAATCAATATGCTTTCTTTTGCATAAAAATTCTTTGAAACATTTTTTATACCAGTTTTAAAGAACATCCTTGTTCTTTCTCTTTTTCATCCTTGACCTTTCAGAAAACAAACTTAGAACATTTCAAGAGCATTAGAATATTCCCCTCCCCATGTTGAAGTTAGAGCACTGAGATAGGATTGTTACCAAAGGAGGCAGGCTGGCACTAACATATGTTCCAGGATCTGGTCCACAGATTTGCAGTTTTAGAAAAGGGAATTGTGTGGAACTCAGAGTCCATCAGCCTTAAATGTAGCCTATTCTTATAGAGGTTAGTTTATCATTAGAGTTACAATTTATTTGTTTACGCTGAGAAATGCAGTTTTCCAGAAGACTAGACTACCTGTTGTCCCTGGGTATCATATTTTCTTTTACAGAAAAGCTATTGTTTTTTTGTAAGCCAGAGAAATAGAACAAGAAAGAGCTAGATGAACTTACTGACTGGTGTCGTCTTACCCTAGATCCCTTGAATATTAACAACTTTCTGAATAGAATCCGCTACGAGATCATTTTTAACAAAAGGAAAAATCATGACTCATACAATATAAAATGAACACAAGAAATATTTTATGTAACTCATTAATTAAATGAAGGCCCCAGAAAGATATTACAACCAGCACAAAGTAGAATTAATGAACCACTGATTTGTATGGAGTAAAGAAAGGCTGAGATGAACTTACAAATGGACATAAAACTGGCTTTTTTCCCTAGGGATGTGGTTGAGGGAGTTGATTGAACTGCCACCAGACAATTTATTTGCATGTCTATAGGTAAGAATTATTTTACATTGCTATTATTTATCTCTAACTTATAGAGTTGTACAATAGTTCAAAGAAAATAAATCAGATAACCCAGAAAGTTGTACTCTACACAAAGAATAGTCCAAGTTCTTATAAAGTTGTCTACATCTTCTTTTGACTGACAGTCATTATTTTGAAGGTCATTTGAAGGACTGATTTCTTCTGACCTTGAGATACCTTTTTCCCTCCTCTTTCCCAAAGCTGATCAATCAGGATCATACAGACACCCAGGTGCACTCTGATCCAAGTTCTTAAGGATTGGAGCCATGGGACATATGTGTCTTTAACAAAGATTCTTCTTAGGCATCTTTTAGGTACAAAGGGCCCTGAAAGGAGGAAATGTCAGCATTGATGAAGAGGAGGGTTGGGCCAGAGAAATATTTTAGGTGAAATTCGCTGGATCTAATGCCAAATTTAATATTGTAGTGGATGGTGGGGGGAGGAGGAGTTTTTGTTACAGCACCCCAGCCTACACAGTTCTGAACAGCTGTGTTGTTCAATTGCCCGCCACCAAGAAGCATGACTCCCAATGCAAGGCTTTGGTGAAAAAGGAAAGGGGTTGTTTATTTAAAGGTTATACAGATTCAGAATAATGGCAGATTTCTGCCGTTAAGTCCCACTCACTTTAAAAGACCCACAGAACACATAGTTTTGCCTCCCTTTGCCAAATCAGGCCAGTTTCAGAATACAGCAGTCAGAGGTGCCGTCTTTCAGAAAAGCAGAAGTCTGCAGCTCAGCTTCCCCGGTCACAGTTCAGCTCCAAGCATTTCTCATGAATCGGTGCTTGGTTAGGCAGGTCCCCACAGCTCCAGCCTCACCAGCCATGCCGCCGCGTTCTCCAGGCAGGCTTCCCCAGTGGGTCTCCTCTTTCTTACTCCAGCTCTTAATCCCAAATCGCAAGGCATCTCCTTACAGACCAGACCTCATGGTGGACTGGGGCCAGGCCTGCACCCTTTCAGACCTCATGGCTGACTCTTCTCTCTCTCAGCCTGCCCTTATTTTAAATGCTGACCCGTAACTTTCTACAAGACCTCATATCTGGCCCCTCTTAGATGTGCTATTTTGCCAGCTCCCTCGTATCTTTTACCTTCTTTTGGCTGCCATCTTTAGTCAGGGTAACAGTTCCACATGACACAAGGGCCTCTGCCTCTCCTGGCTGTGTCACTAGTCATTCTCAAAGTCACTTTCACCTTTGGTGCTGGGCAGCAGTCCGTTTCTGTTCAGGAAAGACACAGCTATTAACTTGCCATTGTTATGCAAAGTATCTTAAATGATCTATCATCTGCTCCCCTTTCCCCCAATCGAGGTTTGTGGGGATTTTTCTGTTATTTTCAGGGATTCCCACTGTGCATCCGATTACATTTTCTCAAGTTGAAAATGACTTCAGATCATTGAGCAACTTGTTGAATAGTGATAAGGTCCATTATCTTTTTTACCATATTTCAATCATTAAGATACATTACTATAGCTTTCCCTCCACCACAAATCTGAAATTAATTCAAACATTTACCATCACTTTACAAAGATGTGTTTTTGTGGTAGAGTGCAATTCTCTATATTGTTAATATAGTATTTTATACCAAAAACCAGTATGCAAATAAAGGATGTTCTGTAGTTTTAAACTCCATTAAGTATAATTAAATAGACATTAAAAATTATAATGCAAAACAATCAAAATGTGTTTGTATCCTTAAAAGAAATCTTAAATGAAAAGCCCATACTATTTATTATTGCAGGTTGTTTTTGCAAAATTGCGATGTTGGGGAGGAGAAAGTTTTCTCCATCTTCTTAGGGTCCCTAGCTGGCTCTGAAAATTAAACTGACAGAGAGAATATCAGGAGAAAAGCATAACCAAATTGATTTATTACAAGCTTTATGGGTTTTGGGAGCCCTCATGAGGAAATGAGGACCAGAAGGAATTGTTAGACCTAAGTATTGGGTTGGTCAAAAAGTTCATTTGTTTTTTTCAATAAGATGGCTCTAGTAGCACTTCGTTGTCTGTAACTTCATTCAAAACAATTTTGTTAGACTGTATTGTGACAGCTGTCATATCAGCATGTGTTGCAGACCTCTGACCAGCAGAGTCCACAGCGTTGTGGATGACAGAATAAATGCACAGTAACTGCAAGAATCCTGTGGAGAAGAGGGGACAGAACTGGCCACTTTCTAGAGGAGAAAGCACAGTTTGCTCCTGCCTGAACAGGCCTTTACTGATTTCTTAGGAGGATTACATCCAAGGAAATTGCGAATCATAGTGCCAATCATTGCCTTATATGATTATTACTTCTACATATTAGAGAAAAGAATGCTACACATGCATGGATGATAAGGGTAACTTGTCTAGCCACATCCTGTTCTTAGACATTGGCCCAGAGTAGGCCCTAAGAAACTGCTTCAAGGTTACACGCTGAACATCTGTTGTTCTTAGCCCAGGATGAGGGAGTTCTTTAGCAGAAAGCAAACTTTTTAACTATTATATAAACGCAGGCCTGGTTCCCCACGGGAAAACCGGTGTGTGGAGTGGGTCCTGCGTGCCACTACACTCCCAGTGGTTTTCCAATCTGGGGCTGAGCTTCATTTGCCACCACCAAGCACCCCGGCTTCCCATAAGCATGCATTAAAAAAAAAATCAAAATTGGTGAGTTTTTGTGCGGCCATTTTAATATTAAAGATGGAAGAAAACATGCAACATTTTTGGTGTATTGTGCTTTATTATTTCAAGAAAGATAAAAACACAACTGAAACACACAAAAAAAGATTTGTGCAGTGTATGGAGAAAGTTCTGTGATTGATCGAACATGTCAAAAGTGATTCACAAAGTTTCCTGCTGGAGATTTCTCGCTGGATAATGCTCCATGGTCGGGTAGACCAGTTGAAGTTGATAGTGATCAAATGAAGACATCAATTGAGATCAATCAGTATTATGCCACGTGGGAGATAGCCAATATTTTCAAACTATCCAAATCAATAAAGTTATTGGTGAAAATGAAAAATGTGTCTTTTATTTTACAGAAAAATCCAAGCCAATATTAAACTTGGGGATGGGGGAGGGCACCTAGCAAGGCCTGTTTGTTCACATTCTTCTCCTTTAGTCTTCTGACAGAAGGATGCTCCTTTTCCCTTGAATATAGGGTGGGCCCCTCCCACTTGAGGGTTTTATGACCTGTTTCAGGGGGAAAGGGGGTGGGGGCACAGTGACTTTTCTGCTCTTTTTTTTTTTTTTCAGAACCCTCCAGATTCAGTGTGCCAAGATACCCAGTTTTTGGGTAGCATGTCCTGATCCCCATCAGTAATTTATAAGAAGAAATATACATTTGGTCTTCGTCCCTGTTCCTAGCACAGAGCTCTTAAATTTTTGCAATTTCCTCAGAGCTCTAAAGTGGTTTTTTTCAAGCATACCAGAGTTTATGTTAATGAGGTGGCTTTTGGAAAGCCCCAGTGACTGACTTAATCAGCCATGCCTCTGTAATGAAGCCTCCATAAAACCCCCTGAAAGGACTGGGTTCGAGAGCTTCCAGGTTGGTGAATACGAAGCGTCCGTGTGCCCGGAGGGTGACAGAGCCCAAACTCCGGAGGACAGGAGCTCCTATACTCTGGACCCTTCTGGATGTATGTATCTATTCATTGGCTGGTGTTTGTGTCCTTGGATGTCATTTGTAATAGGGCAGTAATCTAGTAAAACTGATTTCCTGTTCCGTGAGCTGCTCAAGCAGATGAATCGAGCTCGAGAGGGGAGTGGAAACCTGCAGTCAATCAGAAACACAGTTAGCCACCTGGATTTGCTGTTGATGTCTAAAGTACACATGTGTGGGGTTTTTTTTTGGCGGGGGGGCAGGTTGCAATCTTCTGGGACTGTGGCCCATAACCTGTGGAGTCTGATACTGCCTGCAGGTTGAAGGTGTTAGCATTGAGTTAAATTGTTGGACACCCGGCTGGTGTCACAGAATGGCTTGATGTGTACAAAACCCACACACCTGGTGTGCAAAGTGAAACAGTGTTGTGGAATAGTGAGAGTACAGGTAGACACAAGAGTGTGTTTTCCTTTAAAGTACTTCTTTAAACAATTTCCGTAAGTGAAGCAGACATGCCTTGTTCCCAGCGCAACTACTTAATTGACAAATGCTCTGTCTCATGATGGTGGGGGATCACTTCAGCATATAGTAATCGATGATGCCAGAGAGAGCTCTGCTGGAGGTTCAAGTGTCTCAAATGATGGGACATCACTAAACAAATTCAAGAAACCCTAATCCATCAATGTTGAAAAGGAAGCACCGGAAGGAAAGCAGCAGGTGTTAGCTCTTCTAGCAGATGGGTTTGCCTCCCAGAGCCAGCCCAGCCCTGCCGATTACAGGACTGGTTATTACAGGGTTGGGGAATAACATGTCAATACCAAGCTGCTTCCTTATGGAGCATTTAGGATTTCCTGTATTTCCACTCCCCTCGCCTCCCTCCAGCTTTCCTCTCTAGCTCCAGAGCCAAAGTGATGACAATTGCTGGGAAGCAAAATCTCAGTGGATTGAGAAAATGCTCGGGAAATGGTAGTTTTACCACTTATTTTATACATCAGAATCAAAGGAGAAGACATAAGGGGTTACTTGAAATCCACTGGTGATCGATTCAGTACGGCAGAGAAAGCAAAGCG
This sequence comes from Furipterus horrens, assembly GCF_987537825.1. Lineage (NCBI taxonomy): Eukaryota > Metazoa > Chordata > Mammalia > Chiroptera > Furipteridae > Furipterus > Furipterus horrens. Next base: position 114,557,826 of record NW_028327187.1, on the reverse strand, counting down.
GGGAAGCCTGTGGGATTGGATAAAAAGTAGAACAAATAGACACTTCTTTTACACAGGTGAGTATAGGATAGCTTAGTTAGCAATGAATGTGCAGCATTAACAAGGAGGGGATTTGTGGTCTCCACAGGTTCAGCTTTGAGAGGTGTTCAGGAAAAAAGGAAATTACTTTGTTATTCCAAAGGAATATTATCAGATCTTATATGCAAAAAGACCACAGGCTCAGTTAGGAAAAAATACCGCCCTAGGACACAAATGAATACCTGCCAGGGACAGAAACCGCTTTTAGTTAGAATGTTTTAATTTCAGACCATCCTGAGTTTGTAAAGCCTCCCCTAGGCTGATCACATTTTGTACTTGGCCTCTTTTTCGTCCACAGAAGTTAAGTTCTTTCTTACCTGAGGTTGCCCAGCTACCAGCTACTTTCTTCTGGGTGTCAATGTATTCAGTCTGTCACTGGGGAGGCAGCCCATTCCTCTGACAAATGATTTCTTCATGTTACTTAGTTCACACTCCAGAATTTTAAGTACTTTTAATCAGGAATAAAACTCATCAATTCACTTCAACTTATCTCTGTCCAGAAAGATATCAAGTCTGCTTATTTAGAGCAATACACATGTCCCCAGAGCCGTAGTCAAGTCTTGAGGACCGTGGTTTTCTCATTGTTTAATTCTGTAAATGTTTCACTCCTTCAAGAGTCCCTGGATTGGCAGGATGAGTCTAGCAAAAATAGTCTTCCTGTTTAATCATTGTTGTTGAAACTAAAAATCAGTACTCCTTTGTTAGTAGTACAAGGTTCTTGTATGTTGCTTTCTACTCTCAGCATCTTGCATTTCAAAAAATGCATGAATACAAAAGAAAACAATATTAGCTATTTTCACTCCAGTGTGGAACTTGAATTGTGTTTGAATAGTGTCTTGATTTGATTGTTATTTAGAAGCAACCTCCTTATGTTCCACAGACTTGCAGGGCAAGAAGTTCTTTGTTCTCTAACAAGGAGGAAATAATAGTTACCTTCTCTCACAATATTGTCATACTTTCTGAACTCTATATTTTTAGTATTTAGTAAATCAGGTTGGGAGTGCTTTTTAAGCACTGTGCTTGGTAAAAGACATCCAAGAAACAAACTTCACCTAAAAAAGGCTTTAAAATCTCGTAGAAATATACACAGGGGCTGGCAAAAGTAGTTTTATAGTTGTGAGTACGCGAAACAGAATTTTTTGTATTATCACGTATTAATTATTGTACTATTTCCATACAGATAAAGAGTAGAACTAACTGAACCTTTTCTATGCCATGGAAACATTTGCATCCAGTAATCACAATATTATTTTAGCCTTAATTTGCCTCTATTTGTCATGCAATGGGTTGAAAAGGTAGCATGGATATGTAAAAATCATCTGTGATCTCAAAATGTTTTAACAAAGACTTATTTTTTCATAAATCTAGTATTTTCTAAAGCAAAATTAATATGTAAAGCAAGCTAAGTTGAATTTCACTTCCTTCTGTTTAACCTTTTCAATAATACCAAGGGACAGTTCCTCTGATTCACACACTCTTTCTTTGACCCCAAATCCTCCTGAGTGCTCATCCCTTCAATCTCCAGTTTCATTTATTTTTAAGGGACTAACTTTATGACTGCAGCTGATTTTTTTTTTTTTTTTAAGGAGGATAGATTAAACAGCCTGGGTGGCCACACTTGTTTGGGTTGCACTGGAGGATTTGCTCCTAATTATGTTCATTTCAGCCCCGGTCCTCAGCCATAAGCAAGCAGGTGACTTTTAATCACTCATCTAGGTTTCTTTCATGCTTTTCAGGGCAAGAAGTAACAACAATTTTTTTCTTAAAGAATGTTCGTATTGCCCTGGAGTTTGAACTGTGCAAAGACTTTAGATGTAAATGTATTTTCTCTGTGTTGGGGTTTCTTCCCATTTCATTGTCCTCAGGAGTTGGAGACACTTCCCCACCCCACCCACCCCGCACTGCTGAAAAGGTACATTATTCCCTCACTTATCGCCGGTATTACGTTCTAGACCAGCCCCCTGCCCCCCCAGCCCCCGCGAACTAGGAACCTTACATTTATTTTAGTATTTACTGTACAGTACCGCAAAATCCCGCGATATAGCGAAAAATCCGCGATAAATAATTAAATATAATATTTTTTAAAATCCCGCGATACAGTGAGGCTGCGATACGTGAACCGCGATATAGAGAGGGACTGCCGTACAAAGTGATGAACTGCTTTGCATGGGCAGTGCTATTATATGATGGTGAGTTGGGAGACCCTGGCGGATGCATTGTTAAGTTTATCTTTAGAGTCACAATTTACTGTTTCAATTAGAACTGTGCCTCCAGAGTCCCTGAATGACTTATTTGCACTCTGCATTAATAGCAAGAAGCTTTTGAATTGGTAAATTTCCAATGCCTGAGCTCTTTACTGCGCAAGCAAGTTATTTGCATTTTTAGCGTGAGCACCTGATTTTATTGACTAAGGGATGGAGGGGAAGCCCACCAGCTTCCTTCAGATTAGACCAGGACTGACAGGGGCCTGGGATGCAGCGAGGTGGATGACTCCTTGGTAATTGTGGTTTCTTTAAAGAAGCTGACCGGCCACAGCTGGAGGAGGTTTGTTCGTTGCAGATGCTATTGTCACTGTCCTCTTGCTTCTTTCTGAGACAAGTAGAAGGTTAGAGGGACTCTGTGGAGGAAGGTGGCTGACATCTAGAATTTTTAAAAAAGCTTTTATTTAATTATTTTCAGAGAGAGGGAAAGGGAGGGAGAAAGGGAGAGAAACATCAATTGGTTGCCTCTCGTGCACCCCCACCTGAGGACCTGGCTCACAACCCAGGCAGGTGACCTGACTGGGAATCGAATGTGTGACCTTTTGGTTTGCAAGATGACACCTCACCCACTGAGCCACACCAGTCATGGCGACATCTAGAATTCTGTGTCTCCTATTTTCTGTGTTTGACCACGTATGTCCACCAAATTTTTTTCCATTCCATCATTGCTTGCTCTTGCATTCCCTTTTCCTTTGACCCCTTCACCCCACTTCATCCCCATTGTTGGAGCCTTGTGTCTAGTTCACGGTAAAAGTTACTGTGTTATGCTAGGCACTGTGCTAATATTTGCAACAGTCCAATGAGGAGATGCTAGTGTTTTCTCCTGTCCCCTCTTTTTTCCAGGATAAGACAACTGAGGCACAGAGAGGTTAAGTAACTTGTCCAAAGTTACACAGGGGATGGGAGGCAGAGATGATTCAAACCCAGGCAACTTGACTTCAGCACCTGTGTTCTCAACCAATAAGCCACACTGTTGCTCAGTTACGCTACATGCCATCTCTGCCCCATCCTTCCCAGGTATGGGAGGCCAGAAAGCTGTTTATTTCTGCAACTTGCAACCATGTGAGTCATGACAAATAGACAAACCAAAATCCCATTTGCTTCATTTCCCCCCTTCTTACTCTCTGGTTAGAGAAAATAAGGACCCAGTAGGAGGTTTACTTTCCAATATTTAGGCTGAGTAAAATTTTAGTCTTTCCTATTTACATTGTGTTCATTCCAACCCAGATAGTCTTTAAACTGATGTGTGCTACCTGCATAAATGCTGCTATAAATGAGAGTTTCGTGGAGGTGCTATTAGCTATGGTTTAGTTGTCATAGGGAAGTATTTTTAAAGGGCGATAGTCCTGAAGGAGACAAGACAGCAGTGAGGTTGTTTGCAGGAAGGGGAAGGGTGCCTGTTGGGGGAGCAGAAGCTCATTGACTGTTCCATGAAGAAACCTAGGATTGTTAAAATGGTATTCCCTGGAAGTTTTTTTGTTAAAGATGTTATTTATTTATTTTCAGAGAGAGTGGAAGGGAGGGAGAAACAGGGAGAGAAACATCGATGTGTGGCTGCCTCTCACATGCCCCCAACTGGGGACCTAGCCTGCAGCCCCAGGCATGTGCCATGATTGGGAATCAAACCAGTGACCCTTTGGTTCCCAGCCAATGCTCAATCCACTGTGCCACACCAGCCAGGGCTCCCTGAAAGTTTTTGTGATTACCTAAATCACCTGCTAGTTTTGAACTCACTGTGCTTTGCTCAAAAAATGCCTATCATTTATCTCATACTATTAAAACAGAGAAATATATCCCCAACCAAGAGTCTCATAGAGGTTGGACCACAGCTTGGGACAGTTAGTGGCCTTGGGTTGTAAAAAGAAACTCATAACAGAATGCTGGTGTGGGAAGATGGTGTGTGAGACCATTTCAGGCAAGTCTGTTACCCAAGCAAATCATAGCACCAGGCCGGCCACAGATAGGTGCAAAAGCAATCCACTTCGGCCTGAACGATTTGGATGATTGCATCTCATCTCTAGCTGTATTGTGTCAATGACGTATTGACTGAAAACAGAGTCTTGTTTCTCACCACCATTTTCTCTCTGCAACGGGATGGCTAAGAGAGACCGCTTCTCAGCCCTCTCAGTATGCCCAAGTGCCCTGAAAGCCTTCTTGGGTGACACTACTAGCAGAGCCCCTCATCTTTTTAATGAAAATGGGCCCAGCTGTTGAACTTTCTGCTCAATATTGATGAATCCAGCTGTGAAGCAACTTGCCACCAATACTCTTATTGATGAGATGCTGCCATCCTAGGTGTGAAAGTTCCAGAGGATTTCTATGGGGTTAGGCCTTAGACCTGAAAATAGCAGCTTTTCATCAATGACTTGGATAAGGGAATAAGAGAATCATGGGTATTAAGATTCCTATTGGCCTCAAAAAACAATTGTAGGGGGTGTTGTTCTGCAGCTTGGAAATCAGATGCAGGTCTAAAGTTGCCTTGATAAATGCCAGTGATTATCAGGATCAAACAGAATCCCAAAGCCATCTGGATACAAAACCACCAATGAATATATTTGTGAAATGCTGTGGTTGGTGAAAAGCTGGATAAGTTCAGGATTAGGAAGATGTAGAAAGCCTGGAATCAATAGGATTTGATAAAATATAATAGTCTTTGTTATTTAAAGTATGTAACATACATGTTAATTCAGTCTTACATCTCTCAAAGTCATTAGCCTAATAGAATAAAAGGGATGGTCCCCCCAACCCCCACCACACCCACCAGCCTTCCTTGGAGTATCCAAAATACAGCTCTTGGCCCCGACTGGGTGGTTCAGTTGGTTAGGATGTTGTCCCGATACACCAAGGTTGAAGGTTCAATTCCCAATCAGGGCACATACAAGAATCAACCAATGAATGCATGAATAAGTGGAAGAACAAATCAATGTTACTCTCTCTCTCTAATAAATACATAAATACATAAATAAAGAAATAAATTAAGTACTCTAGTCCCTTCCTCATTTCTGTGTTTTATTTTAAAGTATTCAAAGCACAGTTAGTTATTGAGTTACAGTAATAAAGTGTGACTAGTACATTCCTTCTTTATCCTCAGATCCAGTAGCTGTGGTATTTTAGGGGTTTCTAGGATATTGTAGCAAAACCAGAGACAGATACAGGTTCCTATAATTTTGGAAACTTTACTAATTTCATGATGTCTATTGGCACCAAGAGAGTGGGCTGCTTGGGTCTCCTGCCCAGATCAAAGAGAGCTGCTTTCCCAAAGGTGTATATTAATACTGTTCTCCATTTTCCTTTCAAGTCAGTAACCTTTACCCCTCCTGTCACCATAACAACTTTCATCACATAATGAGCAGTGATTATCAAGAGAAACTAAAGAGGAAAGCTTTTCATGTTGTGTTTGCGTCTCTTCCTGGGGCCCATTTGGTGATCTGATCTTGCAGGGCTTTTGCACTTTGTAATATGTGATGATGGCCATTAGACTTGGAGTCTGATGCTGCCACATTGTGTGCGAGCTTTTTGATCACTCTCATCTCTGCGTTGTCCAGGGTCACATTGACTCTGCCTAGAAAACAGGGGGAGGGCCTTTGTCCCAGCACCAAGCAACTGTGCTCCAATCACAAAAATTAACTAATAATGTTCTAAGCAAATGAGTTGCAGGATGTGTCAGCGCTCTTCATAGATGCGAGCTCTACAAGAACCACCGGGGAACAGGAAGAGTAGGCATTTAAGCCAAGTCAGGAGTAAAATTTCTGCTGACTGCAAACCTCTGCCACTTTGGCTGGGTGAAATGATTTTTCCCGGAAGGTTTCAGTGATTGCCTCAAGCACTTGCTGGTTTTGATAATACAGTTTGACCTCACCAGGGCTCTCATCACAGATGCCTGTCATTTATCTCATAGACACACAGCTGAGGCAGAGAAGCTGTTCCCATCCAAGAATATCAGAGAAGTTGGATAATCACCCTTTGGTTCAATCCAATTCCATTTGATTGTCTCCTGGTTTAAGCCCCCCTTACGAATATAGTATTGATCTGCTGGTCTGTATGTGTAATTGGCAATTATCCTTTCCCTCTTCCGGATCATTTGTGTGTCTCACATGGTTTACAATGACTGAATGTGTCAGGGCTTTTTCCACTGGGCTTCCTAGATTTCTGCAGGTCATGGTCTGATCCTCAGGGTTTCTTTATTTTCTGCCTTTCCGGAATCTATGAGTCATTGAATGTGTCTTAGCCATGGGCTGGTCTGCCATTCTTAGTGCAAAACTGGAATCTGAGTTGCTGCTTTACATGCACCAGATTTTGTTAAGGCCAGAGAAACATGTTTCCTTTCACTTACAGCAAGGCATTTAGGTTCAACGTTCCATGTAATATGTTTTCTTGCCATTTCCCATAGTTGGTTATTTGGTTATTATTCATGGAACACGACTCAGGAAGTATTACAGTATTATAATCTTATTACTTATGTAGAAATATAATACTTAACAATGTGAATATCAGTATAGAGTATGAGCTGGTCAATAGCAAGATTTCTGTATCTCATTCCTCATTTGTATCCTAGCATTTTGAAGAGTACCAGCTCATAGTTGGAATTCACTAAATGCATTCATTTTGATGAATACATGAATAAATAAAAGAGTGAATGATTTTGCACTATTGGGTTTTTCCACATTAGCGTAGGCCTAGTAACCTAAAGAACATTTCATTGTCTTCCCAACTTTCATTCCACACTCCTCTATGGATAGTGGCAGTAATGCATTAGGTGCAGGTATTCTCCTCCACGCCATGCCCCTAGCTGTAGGGATAATTCTTGACTGGTCTACACCTATTGTCACAGTGTTAGATACCAAAAAGGGCACATTCTTTTAGGTACTATTAAGGAAAAAGAAAGAGAGAAAATCCTGACATAATGTATTTTACTTCAGAGATATTACAATATGAAAAGTATGGATCTTAAAATGGACGCAATATGGAGAGTTGGTTCCATCATTGAAGTTTAGAACTTCTGTTTGATAGTTTTGAAGAGATGTTCCTCTTCTCAAGTTCAAATGGGGAAGCCAGTAGCTCTGAGAGTCCCTGGCTGTCAATGTCCTAGACTGTGAGGAGTAAGGCTGGGGGTGGCCCCAGACATGGCCGACAGTGGCAATGGCAATGTGGAATGCCAAGGAGAAACTGGGTTCTTAACAATATTCTGTTTCTGGAGTTCTTCAGTTCTGTGGATTAATACATTCCTTTTGTCATTTAAGGTGGTTCTAATTTTATTCTTTAAATTTGATACCTAAAGCATCTTAAATCTAGTATGACTATTATTTATTTTATTTTTACTTAAAAATATTATTTATCTTTAAAGAGAGGGAGAAAAATATCACAACTGGGGACTTGGCCCACAACTCAGGAATGTCCCCCAACCGGGAATCAAATCAGCCACCTTTTAGTTCACAGGCCGGGACTCAATTCACTGAGCCACACCAACCAGTGCCAGTATGACTTTTAATAAAGGATACTGAGCTCAGAGAGGACAGGCCATACACTGATCAGCAATTAGAATTATAGGGAAAGAAATCAAAACGCCAATGCTGTATAGAATGTGAGTAAAATAGTCCTTCTATGAGTTCATCTTAGCTAAATCTCAGGTCATAACTAGTTCCTGCCCTTGAGTCTACTTGGAGGGCTTTTTATTAGAATTCCAGAGGAGTCTTCCAGGGAAAGTTGATAAGAAAATAAATTGGAATTGTCCAGTATGGTGGAGGGGGGAGAGGGTGCCCCACAAATACTAACAGAGAGGCAGGGTGGTGTAGTTATTGAAAGCTTAAGGCTACAGTAGGATGCCTGAGTTCAAATTCTGGCTCCGTTCCTCCCTCCTCAAACCTCAGGCACATTGCTTGCTTCTCCTCTCTTCTTTGCTCATCTGCCAAAGGGATCTAATAGAGTGCCTACCCTTTGCATCATTCAGAGAATTAAATGGGATTGATTCATGTGCTTTACATGACAAATGCCTTACAAATGTTAGTCATAAATATCATAAAAATACAGGAATCATCTTCAGTTATCTACTATATCCAAAAAAGATCATAATCAGGTAGCCTTAGCTTCATGAGTATGTAAGAATTAATTAGTTTATAATTAAAACTCAAAGATCTAGGTTGATAAAAAAGGGAAAGCTTTAGCCACTGAAAACTGCTAGACTTCAAGTTAGATAATAGACAAGTAGCATTCTTATCTGTTTAGATTCAGTCAAGTCCTCTCTGGAGTTGGCCAATTACAATATTCTGAAACGGAAGACTTCACTTTGCCTCCCTCTCCCATGGGATAATGTCTTTGAGGGTTTTTATTCTTTCAGCAGCACAATTCAGTAACTTGAATTTTGCCAGGTTGCCCAGTAACCTCTGCTTCAATGCCTCTGCCTCATTCACACTCTCTCTGTCCTTTTTCCTCCTTTTGTTGAAAGAAACAACTTCTGTGTCTATTAATTCAGGCTCTCATCTGGAGCTCTGAATAAAGAAATCATTGTTATGTTTAAAACCATTTGGTTTTTGCTTAAACACATTATAAAATGCAATATTTCAAAGAAAAGGGCTATGGCTTGAATCAGAGACCAGGACTGTGTAATCTTGTGTGTACTGTACTGCTTAACGAGGAGGCCAGGTATAAATCCACCTCCAGGTATTGGTAGGTCTAGGCTTTTGCTGCTCCAAGTGTGGGCCTTGATGTAGCCAGGGCATCACCTGGGAGCCTGTTAAAAACACAACCCCTCCCCAACCTACTGAACCAGAATCTGCATTTTAGTTGGTACCTGGAATGACTACACGAATTGGAGAAGCAAAGCTCCCGTATCTGGAGAAATGTGAAGGATTGAATATAAGGTTCATCTTCAGATTGGAAGAGGGCCTTTGTGTGATTTTATGCTGGTAAGTGTTCATTCTTTGTTTCCTGTGCTCACCATTTCTGAAGAAAGAAACTAAAACAAGAGAGAGCGCTGGTGATAAGAAGTGTTATATAACACTAGGGAGAAGGGAGTAAAAAGTGGCTTCTGCCAAAGAAAGCTCAAAGGCTGTAAGAATGGCTGCTAATGAATTCCACTCAAGTCTGAGGAGAATCAGGATTCTCTCCAGCAGCAATTGGCAATGACTGAGGTTTCCTCTGCGCCCTGAGAAGAAAAAGGCTTGGGTTAGCAGACCCTGGACACAGCTCAAAGCAACACCGTTCAAAGGGTGGGCACAGAGTCAGGCCCCATGAGGGGAGTGGAAGCTGGGAGTCAGGCTGAACTAGAGAATCTATGGAATGGAACTCTGGTCAGCATGGAGTTGAAGAATTTGCAGAGAGAAAAGGTCAAAGTCAAGAGACAGAGATATGCAAGTGGCACAGGAAAGAGCAAAGGAAAAGGTTAAAAGTCCAAATAAAAAATCAGAAACCAGAAGATCCCGTGGAGTTGAGGAGATGGGAAGAAAGTAAAGCAGATCTGGGGTTTCAGGCCAAGAGCATCTTTGCTAATGAGAATCTCTCTTATCTGGCCAAGTGCTGTTGTTTAGTGCAGAACATTGAGCCTTGCTTGTGGTTCACCAGGAGTCAAAGGTTATTATTAAAGGGAGCTCCTGGCTGGGATGGGGAGAAAGGGTCACAGAGAGGCTGCTACTGAGCAGGAGCTGTTGACGCAGACGTACCTCTGTGGTGTGGGTGGCAGTGAAACAAGGTTGGGCAGGAAGATGAAGCCCACAAGGTCGGAGAAGTTACGCGAAGTAGATTACCAGAGGAGCCCTGGTTCCCGCACTGTGACAGGCCCAGTGGCAAAGAGCTCCTGAAGGGTTGTTGGGGGGCAGGAAAGCCACAGAGGGAGGTCAGCTCAGGATGGAAGGTGAGAGGAGTCAGGCAAACAAGGCTGTTGGCCTGGGATGCTGAAGTTTGCCTGTTGGATCTCTGGACTCTTTTAAAGAGCCCAATGAGGTACAGGGGCAACTGCGAGCAGAAATCCCATCTCAGAGGAGGGCAGTGGCTTGCGGAGAACAATAGCAAGACAATGCAAGTCAGCGAAGCCTGAGCCTTGGTCTAGCGTGTTCAGTTTAAGTCAATCCAAAGAAGATACCATTTTAAATATAGGACAAAACATACTATCAAGAAAATTTGCAAGCATTGCAATCAGACACACAGGGGCTTTGGAAAATTATCTCTGAGCTTTAGTTCTGTTTCTATAAAATTGGGAAAATGCTACCTTTGCAGGGTTGTTGGAAAGGTTTAAATCATGTAGACCATCTAACTCAGTAACTCATAAGAAAGCATTCGTACTTGCTCCCCGATATTTGATAATTCTTTTTGCATATGGGGGAAGTAATTTTTTTTTTTTTGGCATTTACTGCATGAAGACAGTGATGATTCTATTTCTGGTGGGAAATGGATGTGAACAAATATAATTTATTAAAAATATAATTGGTAAAGGGAACGTTGAACTCTGCCTAGAAGCCGCACACAGCACGGCTCTAGGAACAACTGTCATTTCTGCCCCCTCCCTGCTGGTAGGGCAGCTGTCTATAAAGTGAGGACCAACATCTAAGCTTCAGTCAATCAAAGAGCTGCTATTTATTTGGTGAATTATGTGTAAGGCCAACACCTATTAAGTTAGTGGGTGGATAATAGGTTATTCCCCTACCCTTTCCAGACAACGGATTTGCATTTTTAATAGGAATCTCTAGAGAAAAATGCCAACATTCAAGGCCACGACTCAAATTCCACTGGGAGAATTTTTGTGCCTGTGGCAGATCCATCCATGGGAGAGCAGTCTGGGGACAGGGAGGCTTTATGATAGTCCTACTGTGGGTGCCCCTGAAAGGTCCCTCTCTGGGTGAGTCTCTCTTGAGCCAGATTAATCCTAAACTTCTCTGATGTTGAGGTGGGGAGTAGGTTCTTCTCAAGCTGCTTTTTGGACTGAGAGTTTAGGTTCTGCATCAGAGGTATCTGACTAATCTGTAGCTTTTCACACAAAAAAAATTTCAAGACAAATTTTCCATGAAAAAGTGAGGGACAAAAAAGAAGGACCCATTGGCCTTTTGATAGTGAATACTGTAGAAGATGAAAGTATTTCCTGTAGAAGCTATTTTTTTCCTTCAAAAAAATCATGCAGCTTTGATGTTCTGGTGCTATGTTCCTTTTTAAAAAATCCTTTAAAATGTAACACTCTTGACTACACATCTATTTTCAGGTAAGCTGTGGCCTTGGTCAATAAATTGATTTTTATTTACATGGGCAGGAAAGCCTACTTTTCTGGCAAGGACATCAGTCAGGTTGACCCTTTGACTGTATTTGTTACAATTGCCAAAGGAATTGGAAGATATAGCTTTAAAAATTAGACCAGTTGATTAATTATAATGTGATTCCTCAGATCACCCACTTATGTTTTGTATGAAACAGGCCCATTGCTATTCAAGTTGTTACCTTAGGATAATTCAGGCCAAACAAACTACCAATGACTAGCCAATGGGAGAGATTAAACTTGCTCAAAAAGAGCCTCTGAATGGCTGTGATTCAGCAGTCTTCGTCAGACCCAGCTCTTTCCTTATTTGCCATGACTCATCAGCCTTGAATGGGCCAGTTCTATGATCATTTTTACTTTATTCCATCCTTTCCTTTAAATTGCACCGGATTTTTAATTTTCCATTGCCTAGGATCATAGTGATTGCAGTAGGGCTTTTTGGGTTATAAAAATAAAAAAACAAACAGACAAAAAAGGTGTCAATTCTGTTTCATTGAAACAGTGGCAAACTGTACTTGACTACTAAGCAACTAGTGTTTTTCTCATGTATAATGAGTAAGAAATGTTAAGACAGCATTTAGGTCAATACGTTCCCCTGCTTCTGCTTATTGAAAAGTAGCTGAAACAGTGGAAAACAAATTTGGAGCAAAATGGCTGCATTTGTGTAAATTTTCTTTTTAGAATGATTTCATTCCAGCGTGGTCCTGGGTCTCAGCAATGGGGTCTGTGGATGGAGCAGAAGCCAGGATATCTGCCTGTCCATGGGATTTTATTCTCTGATGCTCGGATGGGTACTTAGAACAATCTGATATCATCCGGGGCTTCACATTGGTTTTCTTCCTGGAAAACCTCTCCAAGGCTGCCATTTCTTCCTGTGATTCAGAGGGGGTTGGCTAAGTTTCTGAAGAGGAGAATGTGCTCACTGGTGTTAACATGTTGCATACCGGGGTATTTAAATGCCTTTTAGAAATGACGAGAATTTTCACCACCCATAGGCAATGTGTTAACTGGAAATGTAAGAGGTGTAGCCAACCCATGCTGGTGTGGCTCAGTGGACTGAGCACTGGGCTGTCAACCAGAAAGTCGCCGGTTTGATTCCTAGTCAGGGCACATGCCTGGGTTGTGGGCCAGGTCTCCAGTTAGAGGCATGAGAAGCAACCTATTGACATTTCTCTCCTTTTCTTTCTTCATTCCTTCCCCTCTAAGAAAAAGATAAAGTAAAATCTTTGAGACAAAAGAAGTGCAGCTAAGTTTCTGCAGTCAATCTACTCTAGCAAGATTAATATATCCAGGACATTCTGCCTATTAAATAAAAACAAAACAAAATACATTTGGAATTGACAGCTGATTCAAAGAATATATGCTATCCATCTTAAAAGGGGAAAATCCTTCTGATAATTACTGCAGAAGAAATCCAAAATGAATCACTGAAGCAATGAAATGGTTATTATGAGCGTTGGAAGTGAGGGCTGCTGGGAAAAATGGAATCTTAATGAGTAGAGTGTCTGTAGAGAATAAGTCATGCCCCACAAATACAAATTTTATTTTGAAGCAATTAGAAAATTACAGGCCATAAAAAAATCTTAGACATTGCATATTTTTAAATTTTTTCCAGATTTATTGAGGTATAACTGACAAATAAAAATTGTGTATACGTAAGGTATACAATTGATGTTTTAATACACGTATGCATTGTAAAATTATTACCACAATCAAGCTAACGAATGATTCATCACTTCACATAGTTACCATTTTGTGTGTGTGTAAGATTTACTATCTTAGCAAAGTTCAGGGATACAATACAGTATGTTATATATAGTCAGCTCGGTTGTACATGGGGTCTCCAGAACTTATTCTTCCGGCCTACCTGAAACATTATACCCTTTGACCGACATCTCTCCATTGTCATCGCCTCCCAGGCAACTACCATTCTATTCTCTGCTTGAGCTCAACTTTTTTAGATTGCACATGTAAGTGAGATCAGGTAGTGTTTGTCTTTCTATCTGGCTTATCTCACTTAGCATAATGTCTTTCAGGTTCATCTGTGTTGTCACAAGTGACAGGATTTCCTTCTCTTTAAAGGCTGAATAACATTCCATTGTGTGTGTATCTCACATTTTCTTTGTCTATTCCTCTGTTGACAAGCACTTAGGTTGTTTTCATATCTTGGCATCTTGAAGATCTTAATTCACATTGGGTCAGTACTTTTCTTGAAACTCAGGGTATACAGAATTTCAGCGTTCCCTCTCTTCTCCCTCTCCATACCACTGCCCCCCAAAAACTCACCCCACAGTACAACCTTATTCTTATTCCCGTGGTCTTTGTGACACTAAGCACTTTTGTAATTATTGCTATCTTCAAAAATTAATTATGGTGAAATATGTCAACACCATGCAGTGGAACTCATTTGGGGTCACCTTAGGGTCTGTCTGCTGCAGAGTCTAATCCTTAACAGCATTTCAAAATAAGGCCCAATGATTCAGGCATAAAAACCTCCAAGTTATGATTCCATAAACTAATTATCATGTAAAACAAGGAGCCAGCCTTTTATTCTTGCCTGTAAAGATCCCATGCTTTTGAATCTATTTTGTCTTTTACTTGGAAACAGAAAATAAATAAGATGCCTCAATAAAAGACCATGTAGGTGTACTCTGCAACAGAATTTCTAACTGTGTCTCTATTCTAACAACCAACAGGGATTTAAATTTAGACACTAATTGTAGTTGAATAGATTTTTTAAAGTCAAGCTTAAGGATAGTGATCGTTTCTAAAGTCCTACTCTTCTCATATCCTCTTGAATCTGAAATATTTCTTTCTTTAAATTTGTCATTTGCCTTATAGTCACTTGAAAACATTTAGAAATTTTTCCCTCTAAATAAAAGATGACACTACCTTTGAAACTGACAAATCATGCATTTCAGTTGAAATGCATTATAAGAACTCAGAGAGAGTAGTCGAGTTGATGTTAGGTTTTACTTGCTTTAATTGCAAAGAGTGGCAATTGAAATCATATTGGAGTTTTATTGCAAGTGCACTCACATTCAGACCACAGGGAACTGTTGTATTTTTATATCTAGACTATTATCCAATGATTTTGAAGATAGATCTGCTCTAATTTTATTCAGTGTGTTCTTTCTGAGTGCTAGAATAGGCTTTTGTTTGCATGCCAGCACCTAATTAAGAGAGGGGGGAAAAAATCCCTTGTTAAAATCAGCTGGGAATAATCAGAATGATCATTCCATGGCTCATAAATATTACATGAGCAATATGGACACATCAGTGATATTTCACCGTTTTTCAGTTTCACTTAAAAGTTTTTCTTCTAAAAGTCTCCAAGCCCAGGAGAAGATGGATGCTTTAAATTCTTAATCACAAGAAGAGCTCACAGGTCTTCTATGTGCAGTGATTTGGTTTATTTACATACTTGCAAGGATTATTATAAAAGCCAACCTGTATTGCTGTGGCCACGGGTTTAGTTTCTCAGGATAGAAATCCAGTGCAGCTTACCCAGAATCCCAAGGGTGAGATACCTGCATTTCTGGGACTCTTTCACCACCCGTGTTTTGTACCTTAACTTTTTGACTGCTTTTTTGTTGTTGTTGTTTGCATTCCACTGCCTTTGGAAACTTGGAGCAATGGGAAAGGATTACATAAATCTTCAAAAAAAATTTAAGTCAAATCAGAATTTTCATTGAAGACATTTAGCTGGAATTTCAGAAAAGAGATACAAAGAGAATATAAATAGATGGTGAAAAGATTTACTTAAAGGGGGAGAAAGATTCAAGCCCCACTGGAGTTCTCTTCATTGCCTTCTGTTTGCCCCAACTCTCTAGCACGGCGACTTCCTCATGCCCCCCGAGAGTCCCTTAGGCCCTGACTGCTGTAATTCAGTTGGTTAGGCGTCGTCCCACAAACTGAAATGTTGTTGGTTTGATTCCTGGTCAGTCCACATGCCTAGATTGTGGGCAAGATCCCAGGTTGCAGGCGTGTGACAGGCAACCAATCCATGGTTTTCTTGCCCATCAATGTTTCTCTCCCTCTCTTTCTCCCTCCCTTCCCCTCTCTCTAAAATAAATAAATCTTTAAAAAAAAGAAAGTACCTTAGCATTACTGCCCCTTGGGAAGCTGCCTCTTCTTGGTGGAGGAGTATTGGGGGAAGAGAGAGTGAATCAGGGTGAGAAAAAGAGCCTTTTAAGTGCACAACCATAAATACCTTGTTCCAACATAATCAATGATTTATGACTTTGATGGTCCTTGTTTTTTTTTTTTTTTGCAAATGTTACAATTTATCCATTTAAAAATAGGATTGTATTCCAACCATCCTTGAATTTTTTGGTTTACCCAGAGTGTTATAACTAAAAAGGAAAAAGTTATTTCTTTGTCTTCGCCTTCCAAAAAGTCCAAATTTTTAGGTAAGAGTCACATGGGGCACCTGCAGTACAGTGCTATGCTAAGCACCACAGCCATTAAACAAATAGAGGAGACTTGGGTACCATTCCATTCTCATAGGTTGTAACCACATCAGGGGCTGTGAGTGTGAGTTTTCATTGTGTACCTACACAGGTGTTGTCAGCCTCAGCACTAGGGACTTCAGAGGCTGGATCATTCTTTGGGTGCCGTCCTGTGCATTGTAGGATGCTTAGCAACATCTCTGGTCTCCATGCCCTAGATTTTGGTCACATTTTCCTCCTCCCCTTCAGTTATGACAACCAAAAATATATCAGAATATTGACAAATACTCCCACCTGGGGGCAGGGCACAAAAATGTCTCTATTTGAGAACGACTGTTTCCAGGAAACCATAGAGATTTGGAGATGGGGCATGCAAAAATAAGCAAAAATAAATATTAACTTTTGAACCAATATGTTCTATATATATGTTCTATAGATTATTATGTCTAAATCAGGCTAGAGACAAGTATAGCAAGTCAGGGATCTTATAGTCACATTTTTGTAAAAACAAGGCTGTGCCTTTATATGTTTATAAAAGTTATTTTTCATTTCAGTAGTTTTTGTGATGCAGTAAATTCAAGGGCTGCAGTGAGTCTAAAGGAATATAGTCATGTTGTTTGCCCTTTAGATACATTTTTCAAGTAGGTATTTGCAAATAAGTCTAAGGGCAAAGAGTGTGACAATGTACTGAGTCCTTGCTTGAGAATATTATTCATGTGTAAATTTTTCTTCTGTGAAGTAAGAACAAAAGCTCTTGACTGGCATCCAATTCTGTTAATTATTTTATGATGAACAGGTTTCTTGGTTTGTTCTTTGATTTCCAAAGAGTAATTTATGTACCACTAATACAACTGAGCAAGAATAAAAAATAAAATCTGAGGCAGTGAATTTAAGATTATTAGTGTTTTGCAAGTAAAACATAGATCTGCAGTTTTCAACTGGGTGATCTGTGCCCGCCCTTCCCCCATCTGACACACCATGGGGATTATTGATTTTCACAACTGAGTGAAGGGATGCTATTGGCATCTAGTGGGTAGAGGCCAGGAATGCAGCTAAATATCCTACAATGCACAGGACAGCCCCTCATGACAGAAAGTTCTCCAGCCCCAAACTTCAATAACACTAGGGTTGAGAAATCCTGGTGTGGACATAATGAGAAAGGAGGGCTTTATCACATAAAGTGACTTGAGGGTCTGAGGAGTTATTTTATCCCCAAGATTCTTCCCCTGTTGGCCAATGGGAGTTTATGCCTTTGAGTCTAGCATAGACTTCTCATTCTTTTAAAAGGCAGGTAGTCTTGGGAGAAGTAAGGTTTGGAGTTACTAAAATATAGTAAGAACCGTCCAGATGCACTTGGGAGCGGGAGAAGTCTTTGCAATGAGGGAGAGAGGCTGCTGGAACAGCCTATAGAGTATGTAAGGTTAAACTGCATTATTGCTTGACTTTCTTATGGTTGGTTGTTTTCGAGAGCATTCTTTGATTCATGAACACAAAATGGCAACTTGTGTGCGGGGACATATGTATGTATGTGTGTATAGTGGTATTTTAGATTAAATCTAAAAGGTGATTACTATAAAATGTGATTTCTATGCTTGTTCTACAGATGATGGGTGATAATGGGGTTTACTCAGCACAATACACCAAGCAGCACCGCAGAGTTTACATTTAGTCCATAGACTTCTAGAAGACATCAGTTCTGTTGGAAGCTCTATGCTTAGTCCTTCACTCTAGCTCTGCTTCTGTATCCTTTTCTTTCATTATTGCCTATTTAATGCCATATGTCTGCCCTGAAGAAGGCCCGGCATAATTTGAAATACTGGTATCACTTCAAAACAATTCTTTCCCCTCAGTCACATTCCACTTATGACTCTGAAACACTTGCAACAGCTCTCTCTTTTCTTTGCTAAGAACAGCTTGAATATGTGGTCTCTGGACCTTTTTGTCTCTCCCAAGATTATATATTTTGTCTTTATACCAAAATGTTTCTCATTGCTAAATTGCAGTTCTTTGCAATAAGAGTTGGGTTTAATTAGGAGTTTAGCAGACACTTTAAAAAGTGATTTAAAGGTCAAAGACTGCCCTGAATGGCATGGCTCAGTGGGTAGGGTATCGTCCCGAAAACCGAAAGGTCACTGGTTTGATCAGGGCACATGCGTGGGTTGCAGGCCAGGTCCCCAGTTGGGGGAGTGAGAGAGGCATCCCATCAATGTTTCTCTCCCACATCCATGTTTCTCTCCCTCTCTTTCTCCTTCCCTTCCCCTCTCTCTAAAATTAATAAATAATTGAGAAATAAAGATTAAAGATAATCACCGAAAATGTCTCACCATAGTGCAATACTTTGAGGCAGTTTTCGCTAAGTTTGGGTTTCCTGACATCTATGCCTTCATGGTGGCATACTATAGCACTTTATTATTATTATTATTATTATTATTATTATTATTATTATTATTTTAGTCACAGATGAGTCTAGAAGAGGTCCCAAAGACATTTAATTTTGTCGTCTCACTCTTTCCCACTCTTGCTCGGATCCTGCTATCTTTAGTTTCTTAGGATTCCTGTTTTAGTTGCCAATGAGATGTAAAGAGAGTTGATACTTTAACATTTCAGACTTCTTTCCCCAACCAGCGAGCACAAGGGATAACTCTACTTTCCTTGGAAAACACTCCTTAAAGTGGCAAGATTGAGAATCGAAGGTAATTTTTTATGCTCTTTCACGAGTTAGATTTTTAAACATGCAGTTATTTAAAGTATTAAAAGAAACATTTAAATTGTTAAAATCTCACTATGTCTGTCACCATAATTATTAGTGTAGTCATCCTTCTTGGCCATTCAAAGGTTTTTACCAATATGGTTATCACCTCCTCTTCTTATTTGGCATCTGTCATAACCTCGGGACCATCCTGAATTTGATGAGAAGTTGGGTAAATCATTCACTTATGTGGTCAAACATCTACTCCCATAATTAGCGTCCAATTGAATTTAAAGCAGCCAACATGCCAACTCTTACCTTCATTATGACATGATTGAAATATTGAAGGCTGGAAGTGGTCTACAGTTAAATTTAACTTTTAATAAATCATCAGAGCTATTTTTCACAATCTTTGGCAGTGTTACGTTAAAATTCTGTTGCTGAGTTCTGTTTCATAATCACAATAGGACTTTAAGTTTTCCTGAAAATATGCCAAGTATAAAGATTCAGTTATTTAGATGAGCTGTCCATTTATAAAAAGAAAAAGAGAGCAGACAGTGTACCTAGAAAATGCAATTCCATTACTTAGGGCGTTGATTTTGTAACACAGTGTGCTGCCTCTTTGATAGATTATGGAACTTGCTACGTTTCTGTCAGATGACAAGGGGAAAATTGAGAAAACACATTTAAATATTGGTTTCTGGTAAACTGGGAAACTATAAATAGTGTGTTTTAGCAGAAGAATCCCTCCCCGGATGCCCTTTGGGCCCTTCCTCAGCGCCTCTGCAAAGAAAATAAATAAAATTGACAATCATGTTCCCAGAGTGGTGGCAATTAGGTTAAGAAAATTCTCTGGGTAAGACATGATTGTGGCTTCAGGAAATGCATCTATCATGATCCTCTTCCATCTTTTTTAGTCCAGCAATAGATATAACATTTAAAATATTTGCAGCAAATAAAATGAAATTCCTTCAAAGGAAAATAGTAACACTTCCTTTTATATACTTATTTGTTGTCGCTATAAAGTGTAAAGCTCTTGAGGCCATAGGCAGTGGTTTATCACAGTACCTGGCACCTAGTCAGGGTTTAATCAATATATATTGAACAAATGAAAGCTTATTTGGGGGTATTGAGCCAAATATCCATAGCTGGTTGTGTCCAGCCACAAAGGGGCAAGAGAATATAGTAAAATTTGATGTAGTTCTGGCTTTAAAGTAGATTTCAAGGGCGTTGAAGAGAATATAGGCATATATGCAAAAATACAAAGTCGGTGCTTAACTGGATGTTGTGTAGACTACAAATGTCATAGGAACATGCACAGTTCCTACAGCTCTATGAAATCTGGGAAGGCTGGTCACTCTATGAAAGGTGCTTTCAAATGGAGCTTTGTAGATGGGATAAAAAGAAGTGAATATTCTAAATGGGGTCCGGGGAAGAGGTTCTTTTGCCTGAACAAAGATATGGCATAAAGAATTAGGCTGGGACGCAAACACTGAAGAGTTTCAACTGTTTGGTGGTGTTTGGAAACAAGGCAGAATCTGAAATCCGAATTGCTGTGTAATGGGAAGTGAAGCAGGTTGTGAGATGAGATGACGTGAAGGTAGTGTTCCAGAATGTTCTAAATGTAGACTTCAGGGTGGACAGTCACTGTGCAAAACCAGACTCAGGGATATGGGTTAAGAGGCAGTTCCAGGAATCCAATTCCAAGGAAGGATTGAAAGAATATGTTCTTGGTATTTTGAATTTGGAAGCAGGGAGGGGTACAGAGTTAACTGGAAAGGAAAAATTGTCGTCATATTTCCTCACATGCAATGGTTAATCAGCTATTGCTGCAGTAAAGCTGTGTAACAAATCATTCCCAAAGGTAGTCATTTATATCGTCGGCAGCCGTCCGTCTCGAGAGACGATGGTGTAGCTTCTTAAGAGTCTATCTGCACCGCCGAGAATGGTTGTGCAGTCCGACTCGGGAGTGACACGGTATCTGTCTCCTCCCGTGTTGAATCGACATCTTACGATGACGCTGGAGTGTCCTCTCCAGTGAAGCTGAAGCTACAGAGCCTGGGCAGGGTGATATGGAGGGTCTGCTGTTGCCCATGCAGCAGACCCCCCCTCTCTTCGCAGCTGAAGGGTCCAAGGGAAAGACGGAGTCAATACAGCTTGGCTTCAGGTGCGCCGCAGGAGTTGCCGGTGTTGACTACAACGTCAAACCGCCTTAGGGACTCCGGCTCCGGATTTTCTGTCGGGGTTTACTCCCTTAGCCTTTCCCCTGAAGAGGTATGCCGCAAGGCAGCGGAGGTTTTTTGGAATCAGAGTTTTCCTTCTCTGATGTGCCCTGACTGGAAGATCGAACCAGTGACACTTAGCTCGCAGGCCAACGCTCAATCCACTGAGCCAAACCAGCCAGGGTTAGTCATTTATAACAATAAGCATAAACTCATAAGTTTTGGGGTTGGCTAAAGTAGCTCTTTGGGTTGGCTAATGTGGCTCTTTGGGTTGGCTGAAGTGGCAACTTGGTGGGGCTTGGTTCCAGGTTTTGGAATCCATGGGCCACATTTTGAATTCCAGGCTTCTCATCTGCAGCATGGATCTCATTATGGGGCCCAGGCTGAAGTGACAGAGGCTACTTAGAGCATGCTCTGATCATGGTCATGATAGAAAGACCACGTATACTTAAAGCTTTTGTTACATTTATATTCCTTCGGTCCAAGTAAATCACATGACAAAGTTCATGTCAGTGGGGCAGGGACATATATACAAGGGAGGCTAAGGGAATATTTATTTTCTAAGCAATAATCCAAGCTTTCAAAACTGGTATTTTTTCAATGCTTCTGGACATATCATTCCAGTGGCTCCTTACTTATGTAAAGGTCAAACTCCTTAGTAAATTTGCTTCTTCATGATGTGTTCATACTCCCATCCCAGTTCTACTATGTTCCCACATCAATCTTTTACCCTGATTACATCGACCTACTTGGAATTCACCATGAAATTTCATGCCTTCTTTTCACAAGTTGTTCTTTTCTTTCTTGGATGCTCCTCTCCTTTCAATCCTTCAAGAATCAATCTAAGTGCTGTCTTCTCTCAAAGGATTTTCCAACCCCTTGAAAGGCTGTGATTGATGCCACTTACCTTTATTACCTGATACTTTATGCATAACTCTGTCACAATACCTACCACACACATTTTTTAAAAATATTTTATTTATTTTATTTTTGGAGAGAGGGGAAGGGAAGGAGAAAGAGGGAAAGAAACATCAGTGTGTGGTTGTCTCTCGTGCACCCACAACTGGGGACCTGGCCAGCAACACAGGCATGTGCCCTGACTGGGAATCGAACTGGTGACCCTTTGGTTTGCAGGCCAGCACTCAGTCCACTGAACCACACCAGCCAGAGCCCTACCACACGCACTTTAATGATGTGCCCTGGAGTTTAGACATGTAGCTTATCCCTTGCATGTGTCGATTGAGTGAGGCTAGGCGAGTGGTGATACCTTCGGAAGGAATTGGGAACTTGGGAAGGAAAACTAAAGCTTTTCTTTGGTTTTCTTTTGTTGTCATTATTGTGTGGGTGGATAAGGAATAAAAAAATGAAAAGTTTTCTTTTTGGGCCTTTTTACATTTGAGGTGAGGGCAGGACATCCAGGTGTCTCTCGTAGCTGAAAGTCCTAGAACTTGAGCAAAGGTGAGAGGTCTGGGCTAGAAAATCCAATTTTGCAACCATCTGCATTAAACTTATACTGAAATCCCTTAATGATTTTATTTATTTATTTTAGAGAGAGGGGAAGGGAGGGGAAAAGAGAGGGAGAGAAACATCAATGTGAGAGAAGCATCTATTGGTTGCCTCTCAGGGACTGAACCCACAACCCAGGCATGTGTCCTGACCAGGAATCAAACCGGTGACCCTTCGCTTTGCAGGACAACACTCAGCCAACTGAGGCACACAAATCAGGGCTTCTACTGAAATCTTGAATATGATGATACAGTCTTTTCTGCCCAATTCTCATATAAAATCCTGCTTTTCCACGTTGTTACATAAAAGAGGATTTAAAAAAAAGCTTTTTGTAGTCAATCCCTAAATCGTATCTAAATAATAGGAAATGTGTGACTGTTCATACTCTAAGGAGCAATGATTGTTTCATCAACTTGACATACTCTACCTCCAAAACTTTTATTTCTCAGTGTTGATGAAAAGTTATGCAAACTTTGCTTCTTTACGAAACAACTTGTCTTCCCAAACAGCTTGCATCAGGAACAGCTGCACTGTCACTTAAAAGAACTCATTGACTAGGAAGTGCTTTTCAGTTTGTATGGGAAAATTATTTTTGGTTTTTTTTTTTTTTTTTTTTTTTTTGCTTAATAATAAAAATCTGCTTTGGTTTTTAAAGTAGGGGTAGCTCAGGATCCCTTTCTAAATGGGCTATTAGTCTTTGCATAATTTCATGTCTGTGGGACACACAGGAAATAACAGTGGATCATCTGATTGCTGGTGTGTAAGGATCTCATCTAGAAAGCTGCTTCCTGGAGAGGCCTTGGGAGGTGGCCACCGGTGGGACTACCCCACCTCCAACATCACTTTTTATTTTCAAATTTTAATTATTATTTATTTTTAGAGAGGGGAAGGGAGGGAGAAAGACAGGGAGAGAAACATCAATGTGTGGTTGCCTCTCAAGCACCCCCAACTGTGGACCTGGCCCACAACCCAGGCACATGCCCTGACTGGGATTTGAACCAGTGACCTTTTGGCTGGCAGGCCAACGTTCAATCCACTGAGCCACACCAGCTGGGGAACCTCCCACATCACTTTATCCTGTGTGTCAATATCCTGCCTCTATCCACATCCACAGGGCCCCCTTGAGAGCTGCCATATTTGCCCATGACCTGCAACTCAGTCCAAAAGCAATAAAGACATTGCTAGCTCTACCAAACCAAAACTGAACAGTTCAGCTACAACTTCTGTATAAATATTCTAAAGAAACTAATGGAAGAAAGAGGGTCCAGAAATGGCCCAGCCCCATGAATTAACATACGGTTTTAGTAATGAAACACTAACTTCAACAACTGAATCAGAAAACTTTCAAGTTGAGTCAGTTAGCACGTGCAAAATGACTTAGCACCTGTCACAATCACATGGGAAGCTCGGCTGCATGTCCTGCTGCTGATCACACCAAAGAGTCTCCAAAGGCAGAAAGCAGGTGTCAATGGGACATTACAGAGAAAACAGGCGGAGGAGGCAATTAGCAAAGGGAGCACACCAGCTTCCCCAACGACAGACCTTCTCAATGATTCTGAGCATCAGTGCATGCAGGTGAGGGCTCTGTCTGGTTTTGGAGGCCATCAGGGATACTCAAAAAGTAGTAAAAGGTGAGCCTTCCCTTGTCAACACACCAAGCGCAGCCTGAAAAGATGTTTTGTGATTTAAGTTCTCTTCTATTTTTGGAGGAAAAGAACTCAACTTACCGACATTTAAAAGGCCCATGTTGTGGGGATTGACTGTGGTGGTGGGGGTTGGGCGGGACAGGGGACAGCAATGGGGGAAAAATGGGACAACTGTAATAGAACAGCAATAAAAACATAAAATAAAATAAAATGCCCATATTTGAGATTTAAGCCTGAAGTGATGAAATGATATGCCTTCTCAGATTTATTATTTTTGATTACACCCATTTACATAGTCCAATGAAAGTTTCTTTTTAATATTTTATTTATTTTTAGGGAGAAGGGAAGGGAGGGAGAAAGGGAGAGAAACATCGGGACGGGGCCCGCAACCCCGGCATGTGCCCTGACTGAGAATCAAGCAGCTGACCTTTTGCTTTGCAAGATGACATTCAACCCACTAAGCCACATTTGTCAAGGCCCAATGAAAGTTTTAAAAACCCATTTTACTGTATCTTATTGACTTTGTTTGGTTTTGCCATCTCTGCTCTGTCTTCTCTGTGCTCCTACCACATGAAGTCTTTTCTGCAGGTTTTGATCCAAGTTTGGATTGTTTTTCCCAATTAATTTGATATAGAGTAGAGCTGCGAAAATATCTGTGGAGATTTGAGTTACAGGAAGTAAGTTGGTGTATGAGTCAGGGAAGCATATTTGGGTTTCAACTCTTATTTTAAAATATCCCTACAATAGTGATTGGGATTATGCAGGGGGGGTAAGGATATGGTCCAGTAAGAGTCTAATAAAAGACAACTTTGACATAAATATGCAGCACTGCTTAACAGGAGAAAAGAAGTTCAATATCAAATAGGTGATTTGCTCGTAGAGAAATTGTCAAACGTGATGCTGCGTTCAGCTTGTTCTGAGCATCTTCTGCCCTTTCCTTCTGGGTCATGGGAGCTGCCATGGAATATATTTCCCTTCCCAGGAAATGCATTCTTCCCTCTTTCTTCCCTGCTTCAGGTTATGTTCGCACTTTCTAAGGCTGAGCTCAGGCATTACTGTCCCTTGGACAGTCTTCTCAAACCTCCGAACTGGATTTGGTATCTTTTCTCTCTGTGACTTTAGCACCCCAGCTTAGCTCCTTCTCACACTCAGTGGCCCTACTTTGTGCATTTATGAGCTCCTTCCCTCTAAAATTGTGTCTTCTATCTCTTGAACCCCTAGCTCCATAGAAGTGCATTTAATGAATGGGTCTTTTACCTGTAAATCCTACTTTTCTACTTGATAGAATTTGTAACTTATTGAACGCATTTTAAAAACTGACATGAATCTATTTATAACCTTTATCTTGCCCAGTGTGAATAATCAAGCATTTAGCTGCAGAAATATAAATATGCTCGATAATTACGTGCCATTCGGGACTCTACTCTTGGGTTATGTAAGAAGCGGTATGTGCATTGCTCACCTTCCTAAAATCACAAATAAAAGAATGGCTTTTGGTATGCACAGGACTGGAAGGGTTTCAGACTGATGCGCGTGTATCTCTCTGCCTACACAGTGCCCCATGGCATGGCACCTGTGTTTAGTGGGCAAACGGTTGGCGTTAGTTAAGGTTGGTTGTGTTCGCTGCTGTAATGAAGACTGAGACACAACCACATTTGTTATATGATTCCTGATACGCCTTTAAGGCGGCCCACATGACGTTGCGCTGAACAGAAGTGCCTGAGTTTCTGTTGAGGTGCTTTTTCTGATGATTTACTTGACAATCACACAGCAGTGTAATTGAAAATATAGGAAGGTGATAGGTGATAGATAGTTTACATTAAGAAAGGCGGCAACCTAGAGAAAGAAGGGACTATATAAATGCCTGTCTGCTTCTCAGATCTTTTATGAGTGTGAACAAATATTGATTTAAGAGACTAGTGATGCTGCACCATCTCCTCCAGCCCAGAGTGCCTGAAACATAAAGAAACCAGCATTGTTAAATAACAAAGAAAACAATCAAGCTATTTCAAAGGAGGGGAAAAAGTCATCCTATCTGGTATACTCAGAACACCAGTTTTAAAAATTTTTATTTTAAGATTTTCCTTATTATTTTTTAGAGAGAGGGAAAGGGAGGGAGAAAGAGAGGGAGAGAAAGGTCACTGTGGCAGAAACATTGATCAGTTGCCTGTCCTAAGCTCCCCAACCAGGGACCAAACCCACAACCTAGGTAATGTGCCCTGATGGGGAATCAAACCTATGACTTTTCTCTTTGTGGGATGATGCCGAATCAACTGAGCCACACCAGTCAGGGCCAGAACACCAATTTTTTATTTTTCCTCTGAGTTAGAGGCTAGCTGGAATGACTTAACCTGCAAAATCGACGCATTTTTTATCTTTGTAATTAACTAATACTTTTGTGACTCTTCAGAATGGTCACTGAATTAATCATCTCCCCATCTTTTCCCAAAGAGTATTAGTTTTGAATAAAGATTGACTGGCCATCATTGACAGACTACAATCCATGCCTGGGCTTTCAGAAAATATGATCTAAGAGTGGGCCACGGATGTAATGTCTGTGTGTAACCAGAATCTGGGAAGTAAATAATAATCATTGTGGCTCTCCCTCTTCCCGAGGCCAGTAGAGCATTCACCGACATACGAGGCTCTGCCTTAAACTTAGGATTAGGCGGCCCCTCAGAGGCGCATTCTCATAATGCCAGAATGTGACCACTGAGCATTGGACTTCCTTCTTAGAGCATTCCGAAGAGCATTTATTACCCAAATTCTAGACAGTGAAGGATGTGTTTTAATTAACTTTCTGTCTCTCCAGTGAGTTCTTGAACCCCTCACTCCCCTTTATGTGGCTCAAATGATATGCAAGAGCAATAGCCTGCCTCCTTCTGTTCTTATGGGCATGGGAATCCTTTCTTTTTCTCGGCTCTTCATAGGCAGGCAGCTTTGATTGTGTGTCAAGTCAGCAGTTCCAAGAAACTCGATAGCATTACTCCTAAAATTGTATTTCTAATCACAGGACAATGCCATGGGCTGATTTAAAGCAAGCATGTAATGGAAAAGCCAAGTGAAATTAAGCAATGCTAGAGGTCAAAAGCAGTTTATACTACATTCTTACTCTCTCTACCTTATGCCCAATTGTTAAGCCCTTGATTTGAGTGCACTAGTGTTGACAACTGAGAGCCTTTGTTTGCATTCATTGCTGTATTCCCCCTCCCTGGGATTGTACATGGTACATAGTAGGTGCTCAATAAATGTTTGTTGAATGAATGAAAAAAACCTTGGAAACTGAAGGACTCCCCCAAGGGGTCAGCTCTATATTCATTCATTCATTCATTTATTCAACCATTATTCAGAAGTTACTATGTGTTTCATAGGGAGCACAAGGCTGAATTCTGTGTGATTGAGTTTATCAAGCCTAGAGAGGTAAGATTTGGAACATGTGGACACATTAACATAACATATTTACTAAAGTTGCTATTGTACACATACGTTTCCGTAGTCTCACTAACAGAGGAGGGGATGACCATTTCTTTTCCAAAGACCCAGGCCTTCAGACACTATTGGGTAGAGTTTTAGTAAAATAAGCAGGTATCCACCAACAGTTCTAGAAGCTGCTTTGGCATGAAGTTACTCTTATCAAGCCCCCACCTGTTCCAGGAACTCAGACTCAAAACACACAGTGCAATGGCCCAGGAGCAGTGGCAGCATTGAGCTGGTCGCTCCGCATGGCTACCTGTTGCAGCACAAGAAACAGAAGAAGAGGAGATCTGAGAGGATTGATTTGGACTGCTAGCTCTGCAAGTTTCTTTACCTTGTGTAAGCCTTGATTTCTTAATCTGTAAAATAGGGTTATAATACATTAATAGGGACAGTCACAGGACTGAGGAGAGTGACCTATTGCACCTTACTTGGAGTCTGAGGAACTGTTCATCCTTCGTTTGTCACCCGGTGCCTTTCACTGGTTCTTCTCACTGTGCCTTTTATATCTATCCATCATTATCATTACATCATTATTGACATCATAAAATGCACATGTTTTTGTCATTACACTTTACCTCAGGTTGCACACAACTGATTGAGTGTGGGTGTTTCAGGTGCATGGGCTCCTAACATAATTAGCTTAACTGAGGTTCGTCATGAATCTACCCCTCCATCGTCTCCCCCACCATCCAAAGGCAGTCTTGGCCAGGTATGGCTTTTTCCCCCTCTCCTCCCTTCCCCTTGTTTCTCAGTACTGGCTGCATAATAGAATGACTTGGTGGGCTTTCTGAAAATACTCCTGGGTTCCCCCTTCAGCTATACAATTCACCTGAGCCTGGACATCATCATGTTAAAAGTTCCAGAGATCGCAGGCCACTGCTCTTAAGCAGACCTTCATTTAGGTTTTGGTAGTTTGGAGGATGTCTACCTGGGCCAAGATCAGGCTGTCTTATTCAGCTGGCATCTGTCACTTGCTCAGTCATCATTGCGGAATACATGAGCTTCCTTGCTTTGGACATACCAACAGTATGTGTAACAATTTGGAACATGGCCTCTGATCTGCACCACCGTATTCAGTCTCCACACAGCCCACGTAGTACTTGTCTGGCTATGTTCACCACGAGGACTGGCCTGCCCACATCACACCATGAGCCAGTATCAAGCACTTATATTGTTTTTTGCCTTGGTTGAGCCACTTGAAAAAAAAAATGGGGACAAGTTGAAACAGATTAGATTTTAAGCTTCTGATTCTGTGATTCTGCTCGCTGCCTGTCCATGATCTATAAGTGTCTCCTTGTATCTATGTGTAGTGTCTGCTCTGCTGCTTCTCAATGCCAAGGGCACATGGTCTGTCCAATCCGAGTGGCCTCTTGGCCTCTGTACTGGGGCCAGGTTCTCCTCCATCCCAGGAGCAGGAACCAGGATCTGCTGGTTCAGCACTCTGCCTTACTTCTCCCTCACATTGTTGGGATCCTTAACACCCCAAATAAAACTTTAATCACCATTTGCTGAAATGCGGAGTATACTATCAGTAATTTGGGGACAAAAGATTTCGGTAACTCATCTGTGAACTTGTCAAGTTTCATTGACTAGCATTTTATTCAGCTCCTGTCAAACTTTAGACAATTTCCTAAAGACCTGAAGACACATGAATTATGCCTCATTTTATTATGCATGCTTTCGATGTAAGCCTGAGTAAACCAAATGTTTATTATTATGTTTCCCCTATCTACAGTCTGATTCAGGGCTTCTTACACTATAGCCTGCGTAAGCATCATCTGGAGGGCTGGTAAAACACAGATTGCTGGATCCACCCCCAGAGATTCTGATTTAGTAGGTCTGGGATGGGGTCCAAGAATTTGCGTTTCTCACATGCCAGGTGATGCTGATGCTGCTGCTCCATGGGCCACACTTGGAGTAGCACTGGCTTCAATCACAGATGTCCCAGCCTGGGTTGGCAGTTTGTATTTGAACTTCGGCCTGACCATTATTGAGAAACTCCAGCATGGAGAACTCGTGACAAGAGTTTGCTTGGTTCTCTTGATTGAACATTACATATTTTGTCCAATCTAGACGGAGTCCATTTCATGTCCAATGCTTCTTTTAATACCTAAGTACCTGGAGATGCAAAACTATTGCATGGAATTTTGTTGTCCTAGTTTTTACCCCGATGAATCATTTTTTAACAGACATGTGAGCCTTCAGCAAATGCATGATGTCATCCGCCTGAGCTCTGCAGAGAGAACTGATATGCCTTTGGATCCGATGGCTTCAGCATGGCCACCAGGCAGCAGCTGTGGTTTGGGAGGGTTCCTAGAAGTGTGACAGCAAACGCTGTGGGTGGGGCTGAGTGGGAAAGGGGAGCCTGCGACTCTTACCCAAGCCTCCTGCCTCCACACTTGTGTGAGCAGGTGTGCCTGCCCAGGCTGCCACATTCAAAAGTGGGGTTTATTTTTAGAGAAGAAATCATTAGTCATTAGACTAGATGCTCTCAAGCTTCTTTCTTCCCTCTGGGAAAAGTTAAAAATCTGATCTTTATAAGAAAATTTCCAGGCTGTTAAAGAAATGGTAAAATGATTAGAACCTTCGTAGGATGAACCCATTTGCCCCTCTTCCCACAGGAATCTCTGCTCTCAGTCCCTCCATCTGACTCAGCTTTGGCTTTCATGTCATATTAGAGGATTTTCCGACTCTTGATCTCCTGGCCCCTCAATCCTAAGATTTCAAGAACGAATTTTATCATACACTGAAAATTTACTTGTTAAGCCCATTATAAAATTTCATAATGGAAGTTGATTCTTAGCCAAACAGCCCTCTGGCTTAGATATGTACAAATTTCCACTTACAAACAGAAGGAATAAATAGGTATAATCTATATTGGAACAGAAAACAAGATTTCTCTGATATCTTTAAATTCAGGGTAAATTGTAAGAACTTTTACCATGTTTCCATTGC
The DNA here is from genome assembly GCF_987537825.1 of Furipterus horrens. Lineage (NCBI taxonomy): Eukaryota > Metazoa > Chordata > Mammalia > Chiroptera > Furipteridae > Furipterus > Furipterus horrens. The sequence continues at coordinate 114,527,306 of NW_028327187.1, read as the reverse complement.
CTTGGGCTTAATAAATGTGATGTTAATGTTTTTGCTACCAGAAAAGCCACCAAAATAGCCAGTGACTAGCCAACTTCTGTTTTCAAGTTGTATTTGTAAATGTGTAGCTGGACATGTCATCATTTTGAACCGTATCAAAACTTCAAAATCACCTGGTGGCTGATAAGGCTCAGCCATATCTGGGAGGGACACAGCACATTGTATTGCATCCTTCCCTTCCTCCCTGCCCACAGCTCTAACATTTTATTTTTACTACTTGACCTTTGTGAGACAGAGACCATCCATTTTAGGAATGCGGAAGATAGATTTTTTGCGAAGGGATACCAGAAACCAAAGGCGTAAAGGTTTCTGAGATACAACTACCCAGAGTCTGAAGGGTTTCTGAGATCTCAAGGCTAGAGGGAGGGCCATGTCATTATGATGTAGCCAGTTGCAGCTCCTCTGCTTTGCTGGGGTGATGGAGAAGGAGTCTCAGTTTTCTCCTTTTCCACATTACACAACTGAGTGTGGCAAATTAAGATGGCCACAGATTCTTTGACATGCCTCTCATTGGAGGAGGATTCTGTGCCCTTCACTTGAACTTGAATGGGCTCTGTGATGGCCTGAGGAATAGAATACCCTGGAATGCTGCTGTGCCAGCTTCTGGGCCTGGACCTTAAGCGATGTGAAGCTTGTACTTCCTGTCTGTGGGAGCACAGTGTTCTTGGAACCTGGCCATCATGTTGTGAAAAGGCCTAAGCTCTGTGGAAAGGCCCATGTGGAGAGAACTGAGGCTAGATTCAGCTCACACCAGTGTGGCAGCCATGTGAGTGAGCCGTGTTGGAGCCAGATCCTCCAGCTTCAGTAGAACTGCCCAGTTGCCACTGCATGGCATAGAGACAAGCCTTCCTGCCAAGCCCTGCCTGCCTTGCAGGCTCAGGGGCAACATAAATGATGGTTGTTATTTTATTTTATTTTTTAATATTTTATTTATTTATTTTTAAGGAAAGGGGAAGGGAAAGAGAAAGAAGAAGAAGAGAAATATGGATGTGAGAGAGAAACATCCATTGGTTGCCTCTCACATGCTCCCTGACCAGGGACTGAACACACAGCCCAGGCATGTGTCCTGAGCGGGAATTGAACCAGTGACCCCTCATCTTGTGGGACAATGTCCAACCCAACCCACTGAGCCACATGGACTGGGGTGATGGTTTTTATTTTAAACAGCAGAGTTTTGAAGTCATTCTTTATGCAGTAATACATATCCAGAACAATTAGCATCTTTTTCTTTGCCTTCCTATAGCTGCCCCTAGAGGCACTGCCAAGGCTAGGCAATGGCTCTGAGGCTAGAGCCCTTCAGACAAAGTCCTGCTGGAATTTCCAGACCCCTCTATGGCTTTGCATGTGTCCATCCAGTTCTTCTCCCTGGCAAATGCTATAGTCAAAATGCTTTCTGTACCTTCCCGTAGCTCCATCGTCCACACTGTGGCCTTCTCTCATTCATAGCCTCCTAGTTAATTGCCAACGTCACATGGCATGTCAGAACCAGAGTTCAATCCCAGGGTGCCTGGCTCCATCATCTGTCACAGGCTTTGGCTGACACCTGAACTGTAGGTACAGAGGCTACCGGGAGACCAGTTTGAAGTCACAATCCACTTTTAATCTTTGTCACACATTATCCATCATGTCATGTGGACTAAGAGGTGCTTCCCTTTTCTTATTTTAAACACATTTTAACTTCAAATATATTACATGGATAAATAAGCATTTACAAAATCAAATGTAAGAGACAACAGAGTAGCTCTTGTGTGGTAAGAAATAAAAGTTTGGGGTCCAGCCCATTGCTCAGCTAGCTCATGGCCTTTACTGTGATGGTCCAGGAAACTAGGTCACATCTGCATTAGGCATGTGTTCCTGCATGTGCAGCCATTCCAATAAGTCTCATTAAAGTGGCTTTAAAATTTTTTAATTTTTCTCTTTAAGAATATAGATGTAGTTTGTTTTTTAGTCTACAAACATGTATTGGTTGCCCACAGAGGGTTGAATGTACACTTCATGATCTGTGTTTTGCCAATGGGTTAGCCTACAGCTCAGAGGACCACCAGCTTGTATTGAAACGTACATTTGCATTAAGTCGCATGCATAATTTAAACTGACTGTAACACCTCAAAGAGACTCAAAAAAAAAGAATCCATTTTTTTCTTACTGGGAAGAAATTAGTAGACGTTCCATAACTGTAAAGAATGTGACCCATTTCAGAGGAAGGGGTATTTAAAAAAAATCCTATTTGTGTATTAAAAACAATGTGGTTCTCTAATATAAATGCAAAGACATTACAAATATTGTTTAAAAATTCATGAGTCTGCTGCTTAATGTATTCAGAATAAAAGAAGGTTTTTACAGGAAGACATAAAACAAATGTCCTATATTCTCGCCACTCTGCTTTTTCCCAATGTTTCATATCAGCTGTGTCAACAATCGATACTGAAGAGTAAAGAGGTGTTGCGGAGCAAGATAATGGACTTGAATTAGATAAACTTGGTCTTGGCAGACAGGACATACCATTGGGGCGTATTATTCTTACTTATGGTTTAATCTGATAGCTACTAACTTGAAGTCAATAGCTTTAAGACGTCAAATGAAAAAGAACAAACTGCTTTTGTAAGGAGGACAGAACAGGGAAATCAGTGTAACCAGCATGGGAAATGTACATTTTCTGTATCTTTTGAAGTTAAAAAAAAATTCCTTCCATTTTTTGGGGGAGGGGGGCATTATTTTTTTGGTAAAGCTTTTTTTACTGCTGTTCACTCTCTGCTGAGAGACCGGGAGACTCCTCCTCTGTTCCCACTCCCTCCTGGCCTCACAGTCCAAGGCAAGGGGGGTCTGCCTTCCCTGGCATTGGAATCACAAGCTGACGTGTCTGGTCTTCAGCTGGGGGTGCTCCCAAGGTGCTTCTCGCCTCCCCTTAAATATGGGTGTCTGTGCTTACCGCCGTCCTGCCACTGTCACCGCCAGCACAGCTTGACCTCTCCGCCCCAGCTTTGCCCCTCCTACCCATCCGGATGAGCACCACTTCTTTATACCTTCATATGTTGGACTTCGATTTATTTTCTAAAACTTCTGGTTATTTCTTGTTTTGAGATAGTTGTATTCCTTCTTAGCTGTGGAGGGAGACAAAGTATGTCAGTCTAGGCCTCCATCTTGGCTGGAAGTCTCCTGTGTGTGTTTGCTTCTGTGTCTTAGGTAGAGCTGTCACTCCTGTTACGTTGTAAGGGGCAGAGACTTAGGAATTCCTCAGTACAGGGAAACCTATTTCACCACGTTGTGGTGCTGTGTGTCGGGGAGGGGTCTGAGAGGGAATAATGCCGCTTGCCCATCACTCGCCCCTTTTCCAGGCACTTCTCCCACTTCCGTATGGGACTGGTGCCTCTCTACCTGTTGCCCTGGCCATCATTCCCAGAATAGGTGGGTCTGTGGATGTTCTAGGACTGGGGTGGCCCTTTAAACAAGAGGACTCTGCTGAGAGACTGGCAGTTTCTGCCTCCACCCCAACCCCCACTGGTTTGCACAGTCAGAAGCACTGAGGCTTGATTTTCCCCAGTGCTGGGATTGTGAGCTTTGTGGTCTGATCTGGAGCTGGGAACACTCCCCAGGTGTCCCTCCTGAGTTTTTAAAAATGTGTGACGGTGCTTTCCTCCAGCCCACCACTGCCACAGCTGCTGCCGCCACCACCCTGTGTCCTCTCTGCCCTGTCTCCGCCCCTCTTGCCCTTCTGGATGAGTATTTCTTTTTTATATCTTTGTTTGTTAGACTTCCATGCAGAGTTATTTTCTGGAATTTCTGGTGGTTTCTAGTTTTGAGGTAGTTGTATTCCTTCTTAGTTGTGGAGGGAGATGCAGCATGTCTGTCTACGCCTCCCTCTTCACATGTTATATTTTTAATGCTACATTCCAGTCGTTCTACAAACTCACATGTTCAACTAGGTCTGACTTATGTGAAAGGGCATAGGCAACCCTGTCTGCTCAGAGCCTGCTGTGCAGAGAAGCCAGGTACTGTGGAAAGTAATAAAGTTTTCAGTGAGTGCTTTGAAGAGGAAAAAACAATTTAAAAAATCTATCGTTACAAAAAATAGAAACATATTTACAATTGATCATGTGTATGTGATGTGTGTGTGTATGTGTATGATTAAGAAATCCAAGAGAAATGAATAGCTGCTGAAAATACACAGCATCTAGGCTTTGTGATTTTGAGTAAAAGCAGCAGCTACAAGTACTGCATGCCGACAGAGGAGAGATATAGAAAGATCTGAGGTGTGGTTGTGATGATTAAACTGCAAATCTCCCTCCATTTTACAAAAGATAACAGTATAAAAGAACATTCTAGATAGGGAAAGGACAAATAAGTTATGTCGATGAGGACTCCATGGTTGGACCCAAAGATATATAAATAAAGAAGAGCAAGAATGGGTGTGTTTTCTTTGCTGAATTTCTGTAACTGGCAGAATTATACTGGATTTTGAAAAAATTCCTGCTTTGAAAAATAATTCCAAGAGTGTGGTCAGACAGAGTTATTGATATTCATGTAGATGAGCTTTGGTGAGATTGTCACCTCCAAATTCAGGAATTTAAAAAATATGGCATCCCTCATGTTACAGTTTATTTCATAGTAAATTGTAGAAGCTTAAGCTTCCAGTTTTGGCCTTTTGGCCACCACCTCAGCTTGAAGGCAGCAAGGAGAGAACACAGTGCCACCTCACCTAGTTAATTGCTATTTATGTTTCAGGTTTCACCTATCAAGAAGTTTTTTGTGATCATCTGATCTTCCTCAGGCTAGATCACATTGCCTCATTACATGCTCTCATATCAACCTTTTCATTATTCTCAAGGCTTGTCATTGTATATTTTTGTAATTATCTCTAGTGTGTATATCACCAAGTAGCTGATATTTATTGTTGCCCCCTTTTAATTGAGATATAATTGACATACAAGGTCTGTCTAGAAGGCATCCCACCTGTAATATGGAAAACAGAGACATTTATAGAAGAAGAGACAAGAGACAAGAAACATTGTACACAGGACAATGACTCCTCAGTCCCCTTCAGAATAGGCTATTTTGGGACTTCACACAGTTCTCCCAATCACCATCAGCTACCACATTGTATTTTCCTAAATCTCATCAATGGTTTGAAATCTCTTCTCTTTACAGGGTGATTTTAGTTTTAGGAAAAGCCAGAAGTCACAGGGTGCCACATCTTGGCTTTGGGAGTGCTGAGTTACCTGGATTATTTGATGTTTCACCAAAAAACTCTGCATGAGACCTGATGTGTGAGCAGGCTCATTGTTGTGATGAAGCGGCCAATCACCAGTTGCCCATAGCTGCGGCCTTCTGAATCATCTGAATAGTATCTGTTGGTGGTGGTGGGGAATGTTCAAACTTAATGCAAAATTTGATGCTGATTGGTTGCTCAGTCATATTGAATGTGACAGCCACACAGTACACATGCTCACTCAACAGCGTCTACCGCCCCCACTGGCTAGTACAGTGAAGTCATCATTGTTTACACATGTGCATTCCAGTCCACTCTTTTTGGCTGCCAGGTTACATCGATGTCATGGCAAATCGTTCTCATTATATTAACAATGGCTGGACTTTTTCCAGACAGACTTCATGTATCATCGTATAAGTTTAAGGTATATAATGTGTTGATTTCACACACTAATATATTGAATATGATTAGTACCAGAGCCTTAGCTAACACATGACATAATTATAATTTCCTTCTTGTGCTCAGAACATTTAAGATCTAGTTTTTTAACAACTTTGAAGTACATAAAACAGTCTTGTTAATGATAATCACAAATTAAACCTCTAGGATGTTTTTCATCTTATAATTGCAAGTTTACTGCCTTTGACTAGCATCTTCCCAATGCCCCCACTCTTCTATCCCTGTTTTTATACATTCAGCTCTTTTAGATTCCACATATAAGTGAGATCCTGCAGTATTTGTCTTTCTCTTACTTATTTCACTTAGTGTAATGTCCACAAGGTCCATCCATGTTGTCACAAATGGCAGGACTTCCTTCTTTCTCATGGCTGAATCCATTCATCCAGTGATGGACACTTAGACTATATCCATATCTTGGCTATTGTGAACAGTGCTGGAATAAACATGAGAGTGTTAGTACCTTTTTGAGATCCTGTTTTCATTTCCTTTGGATATATATCCACAAGTAGGGTTGTTAGTAGTTTCTGTTTTAAACTTTTTTGAGGAACCTCCTTACTGTTACCCATAGTAGCTGCACTAATTTATATTCACACCAACAGTACACAAGGGTTCCCTTTTTTTCACATCCTCGCCAACACTTATTATCTCTTATCTTTTTGATAGTAGCCATTCTAATATGTATGAGGTAATATCTCATTGTGGTGTTGCTTTGCATTTCCCTCATAATCAGTGATATTAAACATCTTTTCATGGACCTATTGGCCACCTATATGTCTGCTTTGGCAAAATGTCTATTCAGGTCCTTTGCCTACTTTTAAATTGGATTGTTTGTGTTATTAAGTTGAGTTCTTTATGCATTTTGGGTATTAACTACTTATCAGCTATGTGGTTTACAAATGTTTTCTTCCATTCTGTAGGCTGCCTTTTCATTCTGTTGATTGTTTCCTTTGCTGTGAAGAGCTTTTTAGTTTGATGTAGTCTCACTTGTTTATTTCTGCTTTTGTTGGCTTGTGTTATTGCTCCCTTATTCTATCAAAAAATAACTTTTGTTTCAGGTAGACATTGTCCTATCTAAAATTGACATTTCTTAGGCTCCTATGCATTTAAAGCTGGCCAATTGGTGTAATTCAGGACCACTAAGATGCAGGAAATGCTCTTTAAAATGGCAACAGATACAGCTGACTTGGGTAGCTTTTGCCTATCACACTTTCTCCTCCTGTGTAGGGAAGTCACAATATTGGAAGATAAGCAGCCACTTTGCAACCATGAGACAACAACCACTAGATGAAAGCCACACACTATGCGGAGGCTAATTAAAATGATAGATGCCGGATGGGTTCCCCGATGGCATCACAGAGCCACCATGCTCCTTGGGACTTTTTTACACAGGAGAAAAATAACTGCTCTGTTGATTTTCATTCCCTCCCCCTTTTTCCCCAGTTTCTCTTGCACAATGGTACAGAGGATAAGCAAAGAAGGAATGATGTTGACTATTTGACCTAGAAAAGAGAACTCAGTTCCCTTAGATTAGGAGTGACATGAGGGAGGATTATACCCCTTCCTGGGAACTCCTGACTGAAGAAGTCAGTAGGAGAGAAGCGAATAGAGGGCGAGGCCAAGACGTCACTAGACAGAAATGGGAAAAGTGCCATTATGAATGAGTTAAGTCAAAGGAAATGGAAGGGCAATTAGGAGGGTCTGTGGGGTATCTAATGTCCCTGCTGTTAAGTGTGGTTGAGTTCAGGAGAGAGGCCCAATGTGGTTGGTACTCTTATGTGCATTAAGCAGACTACAGCACATTAAAAGTAGAGTGAATTGATTTTACACAACTATCCTCTGCCATCTTTTTTAGAAAAGTAATATCTAATGCAACCCTGCAAATGCGTTTCTCTGGAAGAGCTTTAGGGGAAGGGAGATTTATTCTACCTAATCCCTTTCATCTATGTTATGCATTTAGCGTGCTTATTTGACCTTGAGAACTAGACTTCTGGCCTTGAGCACTATCCTTACAAAACCAGCTATTTAGGTCCCCCAAACCGTCCACACTGGGGAAAGGCCCAGCCTTCCCATGAAGCAGGCCATCGCCACTCATTGGATGCAAAAAGCTTCTCCAGAGGTTTCATCTGACCTCCTGAGTTTTACCCTGTCCCTCTATTTTCTCCCCCCACCAGGCTATTGTTCACCTTAGAATAGTGCTTGCCCCATATATCTGTACTATTTATATCTTCCTGCTTCTTGCTGATTGACCTAGCTTTGGAATCCTCACTTGCCCTGAACTTGGGCAGTTGTGTACTCTTCCTTACTGGCTCGCCCTGTGGCTTCTGATCCATTTCCTGCTCGGATTTTCCAGCACTTGCTCAGTCAGTAACTCACACCCTGCCTCCGCTTCCTTGGTTCTTGCCTAGGCCCCTTGCAACTCCTTGAGTTCTTTTACAGGGCGAAATGCAGAAAGGCAGAAAGATGGACTGTTTGACAGGAAATTTTTATGAGCTCATAACCTGCACGTACCCCAGCTATACAGTAGAAGCCAGACTTACTGCCTATGACTGTGTTTACAGAATCTCCTTCTCAGCCAGTTAGATACAAGCTAATCCCTGGTGTCTGATTGTATAAGCAGGCTTCACTTCACACATCCACATTTCAAGCCCTTAGCAATCAATTCCTTTTCTTTTCCTTTACTTCCTCACCTGAGGATATATTCATTGATTTTAGAGAGGGAGAAAGGGGGGTGAGGGGAGAGAGAGAGAGAGAGATGGATGTAAGGGAGAAACATCGATGTGAGAGAGAAACATCCATCGGTTGCCTGCTGCATGTGCCCTGACTGGGAATCAAACCTGCAACTTTAGTGCACGGAATGATGCTCCAACCAACTGAGCCACCCAACCAAGGCTCCTTTCCTTTCTTTCTTACACTTTTATCTCAAAGGAACATCAAAGTCAATCCATCATAGAGGAGCTTGTTCAGGCCAAATCAGTGGTCAATGAAGGGTCAAGGGCCTATTGTCCCAAAATAAGGGAGAGGTTTATGGTACAAAACTATTACTTTCTCCTTTATGGTTTTAAAAAAATGTTTTTATTAATACTTTATGTCTTAGAGCAATTTTAGGTTCACAGTAAAATTGCGAGGAAAGTACAGAGATTTCCCATATACTCCCTGCCCCACACATGCATAACATCCCCTTTTATCAACATCCTCCCAGCAGAGTAGTGAATTTGTTACAATGATGAACCTCTACTGACCCTTCATAATCACTCAAAGTCCAGAGTTTACATATGGCTCACTCACGCTTGATATTGTACATGCTATGGTTTGGACAAAAGTGTAATGACTTGTATTCATCATCATAGCAATATACCGAAATTTTTCATTACTCTAAAAATCTTGTTTGCTCTGCCTATTCATTCCTCCCCTCATTACCTCTGACAACCACTGATCTCTTTACTGTCTCTCTAGTTTTTCCAGAATGTCATGTATTTGGAATCACTCACAAGTTGGCATCTTTCAGAGGCATGTATTTAAGATTCCTCCATGTCTTCTCATGGCTTGACAACTCATTTCTTCTTAGCACTGAATAATATCCCATTGTCTGGATGGACCACAGTTTATTTATCCATTCACCTACTGAGGGACATCTTGGCTTCTTCCAAGTTTGGGCAATTATGAATAAAGTCACCATAAACATCTGTGTACAATTTTTGTGTGAACATAAGTTTTTAATTCCTTTGGGAAAATACCAAGGAATGTGATTATTGTATAATATGGTAAAAGTATATTTTGTTTTATGAGAAATCACTAAACTGTCTTGCAAAATGGCTGTACTGTTTTGCATTCTCTCCTACAATGAAGGAGAATTCTTGTTGCTTCACATCTTTGGTAGAATTTAGCATGGTTACTATTCTGGATTTTGGCCATTCTCATAGGTGTGTAGTGTTATATATGCTTTTTTTTCTGTTCTGTTGGTGATTTATTTCCTATTCACAATGCTTTTATTGTACCTGAGGAATAGAAACAAAGTGGTGTATCTCTGTTGCTTGTTCAAATTTAAATCTGCAGGTCCTGATCCTCTCCCAGATGTTTAAATGAAAAAAGAAAGCAATGTGTCAATACATGGAAAGCACCTGGGGAAGTCTCTGGTGCCGTATAAACACTCTGCAGTTGTTTGCTATTATTTTAACTAAAAGTTCAAATGCATTCATGAGAACTGCTGGCAGCACACATGTCATGAGCCCATTTGGTAGCACAGGAGTGTTGCGAAGTTGAGCCTTGGTTGATAGGTAGGCCCCACTCATTCCTACATAAAAGTCACATCCAAATTTTTCACCACTGGGATTTCTCTCAAAATTGGATCTGAAGACAAAATATGTGTGGATTCATTCAGTATCTCTTCTTCTTCCTTACTGGGAGCAGCTAACTCCTGACTTACTCTGTGTTGTTAAATCAACATGGGGCTTCACTGGGACAAGATGCACGAGGTCTTCTCAGTTATGCTCAAGGCATTATGAACATCATTATGTCTCAGAAAGCCCCAATCTATATGTCTGCTTGGTCATCTCCCTTAGGACCCAGGCTTCGAGTAACTTGTTAGACAGTGTTAGCTATACAATACAAATTCTGGTCACCTCCCAGTGGTGTCAACAAACCATCAATTTGTGAACTTGAGTTAGAAACTGGAGTCATCCTTGACTCATCATTCCTCTTCCTTATCCTCTGTAGCAGTCCATTTGTTAAACCTGTGGCTTCTATATTCTAAGTATAACGTGAAATCTCTACTTCTGTCCCCACTGACATACACTAGGCCAAACTGCTGTCATTTTATCTTGAGGGAGAAAGAAGGGGTCTTTGGGCCCCTAAGGAGAAGTTAAGGTCAGTTTAGTCTCATGCCTTTTTTTCTTATTAATTTATTTAATTGCCTATATAACACATTTTTATCACTGAGGTCTTTAAAAAATTTTTATTTGTTGATTAGAGAGAGGAAGGGAGAAAGAAACATTGATTTGTTGTTCCACTTATTTGTGCATTCATTGGTTCTCCTTGTATGTGCCCTGACCAGGTATCGAAACTGCAACCTTGGTGTGTTGGCAAGATGCTCTTAACCAACTGAGCTATCCAGCCAGGGGATCACTGAGGTCTTTCTAAAAGTAAGTTAATGTGGTCCCCGAGTCACAGAGTTTAAAATAAAATAAGAGGGAAAATATTAATCAAATCAACTGAGAAATTTGAAGGTTATCTGAAACGGTAACCAGTTCTATGAGAATAAGGTCATATTGTTGCCAAATGTACTAATGATTTCTAAAGCAATTTATATTGAGGATCATTCTTGATCAGAGTTGCTTTCCAAATTGAGGCAGAATTTCCCAGCTCAGTGCAGAGAGTGATGTTAAAATGTTATGCATATGTCATTATATTATAGCATCTGACTAATTATTCTCTTTCCTTCCTTAATTACCCTCCCCATATATGAATCTCTAAGGATGGGCCCTTAAATACCAGAAACTATGGCTGGGTGTTTGCTCTTCTCCCCTTCACCATCAAAGAGTTTGAGCAAATTGTCAAGATTACATTATACCTAAGGAAAAAGGACATGAATTTGTCCTTTCAGAATACTTGAATTTGTCCTATTTCAGAATACTTGAAACTTACAACAGAGGGACCCTGGCTGGTTTAGCTCAGTGGATTGAGCGTCGGCCTGCGAGCTAAGTGTCGCTGGTTCGATCTTCCAGTCAGGGTACATCAGAGAAGGAAAACTCTGACTCCAAAAAACCTCCGCTGCCTTGCGGCATACCTCTTCAGGGGAAAGGCTAAGGGAGTAAACCCCGACAGAAAATCCGGAGCCGGAGTCCCTAAGGCGGTTTGACATTGTAGTCAACACCGGCAACTCCTGCGGCGCACCTGAAGCCAAGCTGTATCGACTCCGTCTTTCCCTTGGACCCTTCAGCTGCGAAGAGAGGGGGGGTCTGCTGCATGGGCAACAGCAGACCCTCCATATTACCCTGCCCAGGCTCTGTAGCTTCAGCGTCATCGCAAGATGTCGATTCAACACGGGAGGAGACAGATACCGTGTCACTCCCGAGTCGGACTGCACAGCCATTCTCGGCGGTGCAGATAGACTCTTGAAGAAGCTACACCATCGTCTCTCAAGACGGACGGCTGCCGACGACGACGATGACGACGATATATTATATCATAAATTGTGTTCCAATACAACCATGTAACATTGTAGGGTATCTCTTTAAATTATTATATCATTTTTTTCTTTAGAATCATAAAATCTCTTAGATTGAAATGTGGACTTTTACTGGTCATTGGGCTCACTCTCCCATGTAGCAGAGGAATTTGCCCTTAAGCTCTATGAACAATGGTCTTCAACCTCTGAATCATCGCTTGTAGTAATTGGCAACTCATTATCATCCAAGGCAGCTCATTTGAGTGTTACAAAGATGAAATTGTTTATAACCTCTCCTATTGATTATAATTCTGCTACCTTTTGATTTATATCCATTGGGCCTTTTTACTTCTAGCAAAACTGAGTAATTGTAACCTAGGGTCCATGGCTACCCTGCAAATTCATAACAAAAGGCTTAAAGCCTGCATGAGTAAGGCTTTGTAGGTGGCTTATCATTGTTAGGTTCTCAAAGTTAACTCAATTTGTTCTCACATCAACCCAATGGATTCTTACAGCAAGAGCCAATCTTCAGATCTTGAATTGTGAGAAAATGTAATTTCCTCAATCACATAGACATTTGATGCAATCATCTGATGTGAGTGAGCAATGTATGTGAGGAAAACCAGAATCAGCCTGAAACAATTTCTTCCTGTTACATGGAGGGTGACAGAGTGGTCAGCAAAACTGTTCATAGAAGTCAACTCTCATTTCTCAGTTCTTGTTTTTCTGAAAACAAATTTTCTGGGATATAAATAAGATAAGCAGTAAATAAATAAGAAAGATAGTCCAAATGCCCCCCAAATAAAAAATGTCAAGCAGAAATATCTCAGCCCTCCCTTCTTGTAAATTGGACTTTGTGATGTGTTTATAAGATATCCAATGCAATAGTTTGATCTAAATTGTGCCTTCTTTTAGTCAAATGAGGTATTAGTAAAGCTGACATCTGGGATATGTTACTTGTGCAGGTAAATTTATTCCTGCTAAATAGTCAGTGTACTTTTAAACGCATAGGAATCACTGGATTATAAACTATACAGTCTTTTTTCTGTTTCTGGTGTTTAAATATCACCCACATATTTGAGGTTCCCCTAAGATGGAATAAGCAAGTTTATTAAATAGGTCACTGGTCTCCTTCTGTTACCAACCTGTGAATTTTATATCTCAACATTAGGGATGCATTTAGTTTTCAATTGCCACAAACTTATGGCTTAGGAAAAACAGTTTATGAGTCAGGAGTCTATGTATGGCTTACCGGGGTTCTGTGTGCAGTATCTCATGGAGTTGAAAGCAAGATGTTGACTGGGCTGCATTCCTTTCTGGGTCTTAGGGTTTACTTCCAAGCTCTTATGGTTGTTGACATAACTAAGTTCCTTGTAGTTTTATGACTGATGACCCCCTTTCTTCTTGGCTGTCTGCCCAGGGCTGCTCTCAGCTCCTAGGGACTCCTGCAGTTCCTTGCCACTTGACTTTCTAATGTGTCACCTTACTTCTTCAATGCCACCAGGAGAATCTCTCTGATCTCTAGACCTACTTTTAAAGGACTCAGCACCTTAGGTCAGGGCCTTCTAGGACAATCTCTCCTTCAATAAATTTAATGTCAACTGATTAGGGACTAATTACATCTGCAAAATCCCTTTACACTTGCCATATAATGTAACCTAATAAAAGGAGTGACTGTCCCATTGTATTCACATGTCATGTCCACATCTAGGGAGGTGATTAGACAGACATGTACACCAGGGCAGTGGGAATCTTGGGGACCATGTTGCAATTCAGCCTACTACATGCCATTTGCTCATTTCTGGTCCTAACACATCAGAGCTTCATTTTCAAATGAGAATTGTTATACAGCAGATAGAATTGTTATACATATCAGCATCCCACTGGTAGCAGCAACTCTGACTTTCTCTTTATGCTGTTGTGGTAAAGAGATTTGAAACCACTCTGGCGTGTAGAATCATAAATTGTCTAGACTTCATGAGTCACAGAGGTATCCTGTAAGGAAAATGTTTTGTTTTCTAGATTATGTCAAAGGAATAGGCTTTCCAGAAGTTATTTATTATCCTTCTACATTGTAGTGTCTTTCACAGTTTACTTCCAGTTCAGTGCCACTGCCATTAGCACAATACCCCAAAATAACTAGAAGGGACACTCACAAACAGGATGATGGAGTAAACCTCCAAATGAGAACTCCCACAGGTAGGTCTGTTGGTTTGAATTTTTTTCCAGTTGTTTGGGAGTCTCTTGAATATGACCATCAATATGAAAAACCTCATCTTGAGCTACTCAATGAGTTCTTATTTCTTGACAGTTGAAATCTCTGCAAATCCAGTATTAATTGATATGACAAACAATGAAAGTGGCATATACTCCCTATGGCATATCTGGGAATGATAAAGAAACCACAGGCATCTAACCATTCCATACTCACAAAAAGAATCTGGATTATTCTAAGATAAACTGGCATGAAAGTGGTTAGAGAAGGAACTATTCATTAGCACTCATGAAACCAAAAATCAGGTCACAGCTAGCCATTGACTTACTAGAGATAAAGAAAGACAATGTTATTTGAAATAAAGCAAAAGAATGAGAGATGAAGACTGTGTTTTGAGAGTAGATATTTTCCTCTTAAGCTGAGTGCCTAGTATTACCAGTATTACCCACCCCAAATCCAACTGGGCATCTCCTTTTCTAAGATACCCTAACAGATGCCAAAATGCCTCTGTTGCGTTTGGGTGAGGAACATCAATAATGTTTCTGAAATACCTACCATGATGCCTGACAGATAATGAACGCACATCACAAACCCTAACCAGTAGTATTTGTAGGAGAAATACTATTAATAGTCTACAGTGCAATTTCCCTGGGGGCGGGGGACGACTATACAGGAGTACCATCAGTGTTCACAGTCATTTGGGGGAGGGCTGGGGGAGGAGGAATGAATACAGAAAAGCATGTTCCAACACGCTTGGTCAGTTTTCAGGAACAAGAGTGTTGTGTGTGCATTTTCTCAGGAAGTCAGTCGGTCTTCAGGTAGAAACTAGTGACTGGAGCAGTATGTATCATCTCTGTCTAGGTGATGAATGCTATTCAGAGCAAAGAATTATTTATAGAAATCTTTTGAAATTAAATCTGCAAAGTATATTTGGCAGGTTAAGAGTAAATATGGTGTGATAGAGCAAAAGCTCAAAATGTTGAAGGAGATAATGTTAACCATGGTGAATTTCCTAGAGGCCAGTGGTAAAGTAGAAATAATGATCAGTGTATGCAGTGAACTGGGAGGGTGAAAGCTGAGGAGTCATTTGCTTTCAATTAATCTGGGTCACTGGTTTTCAAGGTAGGGTGAATTTACCCCTCAGGCAGCATTTAGCAAGGTTTGGAGACATTGATTGTCACAACTGGGGGAAGGTGACTACTGCATCCAGCGGGTGGGGGATGGGGGCCAGGGATGCTGCTAAACATCCTATAACACACAGGACAGCACCCACAATAAAGAATTATCCTGCCCTAAATGTCAGTATGCTATGGTGTGAAACCTTGCTCTAGGTATTTTAATTCTATTACACTGGGAACACAATTTTCATTGAGTTAGATGTGGCACTTGTTTTTGACTAACTTTTGGCATCTGAATCCAAAAATGACCCCAGTTTTTCTCTATCATGTCAACTTTTTAAGGTACAGGATATCCTTCCTTTGTCCCCAGAATTATACAAAATGTACATACAAAGGAAAATAAAGAAAAATTTCCCTAAATATACTGTTTATTTAGTTATTTTATTCTTATAAAGGCTATATATTGTTACTGTAAGTCAAATTGTGGACAAGTAATAAAGTTCTGCTACCAAGCCTACATATTAAGGTATTTCATCTTTTCAAACGACAGGCTAGGAAATGCCAAAATGAGATACTTGAAACAGTCTCCTTCAGTTGGCAAAGATTTAACTAATTACTTCATGAGACCCAGTTTTATGTGCAGAGGTGGGAATATAATGTTCTTTCTGTCAACAAGTGGCTCATGTAGAATGTTTGGATCACCAGGTTTAGAGGTCAGATCTTGGAGGCCAATTAAACTCCACCCAGTGCTTCTCACGAGCTCTGCTGTCCCACATACACAGAAAACAGGGATACTTGGTGTATCCGCGTTATTGACCAAGAAGGAAGCAGACCATTTTAAGGTCAACACAGATGATCCAATTGTGCTTGTGATATTGCAACAAATCAATGAGACTCTTTATGTCTCCATATACATGAGTATAAATTATAATATATAATATATATTAATATTTATGATTTTCTCATAACCAGATAGGAACCTTCCTTGCATAATAGGTTCTAACCATTCTTAACATGAATTATCTGTATTATTCATATGTAAGTTATTGTAAGTTTCTTCTCGGAAGTGTACATCTATGAAATTTTATGCATTAAATACATTGTTGGGATGCTAGACATAGCACTTGCACCTGGCAGTTTTTGCTGTGGGACTTGGAAGAGTGGTATGAGTAGAGAAACAAAAGATTACCAGTCAACAGACTTATAAGGCCCAGTTTAGGCCAGCCACTTTCAATGTAGTGCCACAAATCCATTCTGATTTGGATTCTCTACAGTAGTTGTCAGCATCTTGGTGAAGGCAGTGTCAAACTATAGAGAGTTGGATTTCTTAGGGCTAAGGTTTGGCCACGTGGATCTGAAAGAAGGCTACTGAAGGAAGGGTATTGTGGACTAAATGTCCATAAAACCAAAGTAAATGGAGAAGGACATGAAGATAGGATTGAGGGTGACAGATAAGGATAAAATAGTAGAATGAGCAGGGAGATAAGGGATCTGTCTGAGGTTAAAGAATAGCTAATTGAAAGAACTGCAGGCAGAGGAGGTTGTGGTACAAGGGGAGCTATTTGTATTTAAGATTTTGGGACATGGAGGTTTTTCAAGTGAACATGATATAAAAATGTGACCATGGGAGAAGGCAGAAGTGAAGCAAAGGTGAAGGTAATTGCAGGTGAAGAAGTCAAGGACTTGAGTGACAAGGTTGTTGGATGCAATATCCAGATTATGGTGGACGGGAGAGGTAGGCACTGTGGACTAGTAAAGAAGTGCCTTCATGGAATAAGGAGAGAAATTAAAGGGAATGCAAGGACAGGAGAGGAACGTGGTATAGGGTGTCATTCACAGAGAAGGCGTTTTAAACCAAGGACACAGGATTGATGATCTACAAAAGTGGTCTTGTAGGGTGAAGAGGTTAGAGACCTATTTCTCAACCCTGCTATTAAGGAGATCCCGAGAATATGTGGATTTCACTTGAGAGACTTGGGAACACATGGGAGAGAAGCAGAAAAAATTCAGCCATTATTTCACTGTCCTGAGCAATCTCTGTTAACACATTTAAGGAGCCTGCACTAGAGATGGTGTAGTAACTGCTCAGACTTGGGAGACACAGGGTGCACAGAAGGAAATGAAGTCTTTAACGTGGGGCTGTGGTGGTTGGAATAGAGACAGAGACGTAGACGAATATAAGCAAAATCAGCATTCAGAAGGTCAGTTAGTTTTTCTACCCTCCAATATCAGTTGTGGCCATTATCCGTGTCCACAGGGCCTGCCAGAATTTTCAGTACTCCTCTTTGCTTATCCTTCATTCTGAGCTCCCATTTGTGGAGCTCTTGCCTCCTGGTTCCTTCTATTGGAAGTTGATTTAGCTGAAAACGTCTCACCTGGTACATACTCGTGTTTTACGTGAAGCTTCAGGTGAAGTCACTAGCTTTACCAATGCTTATTTTAACACTTGTGAATAGAACACCAATCATAATACAGCTGGGCGATTTGCCTCCACCCTGTCTGGTTCTTTAACAGGGAATGTACACTCAGCCAGCGTCTTGGTATTTAGATCATTCAGGAATTGGATTAGATGAACTCATTTAACAGCATGCAGGCATTACTCGAAGAGTTATGCTTTGGTTAACTAATTTGTTTCTTTGCCAGAATCAATGTATATATGTGGGCATGTGTGGGTTTTTAAAAATATCCGAGTGTGTCCTACAGCCCTGGGTAGGCAGCTCTGGCAACACTGCGAAAGTTATGCAGTGGGCTGACAACCCCAGCTGTTCCCTGAAACTGGACTCCCCTCCATGCAGTCAACATGGAAAGCGGTCAGTCTCTTGAGCAGTGCGTGCCTGGTTCTTGGCATCCTTAAAATTCCATTCTATTCAGTGTTGCTTCATTTGTACAAACAGGATGCTCCATTTTCAAACATTGAAAGCATTGAAAATTCTGTGATAAATAGATTTTTGTTTGGCATCAAATGCAAGTGAATGATTTTCTTATGTGGCTAGCAACAATGTAATCATATTTTGGAAGGCATTTTCCCCTTTGACTAATATTTGTAGGTGCTCTATGACTTCCAAAGCTCTTTAATGCACAATATGTTATTGCTTATACAGCCTCACAGAGTTGGTACTGTGACCCCAACTTAAGGATGAATAAATGAGTTTTCACCAGGGAAAACTGAATTACCAAAGGCTGGATTTTAGTGATGGAGTTCAGATGAAAACACTGGTTGTCTTCAAATCTAGCATCCTTCTATTATAACATGCTAGCTTTGAGAGAGTGGGGTTTCTAGTGTGGTACCAGTTTGTATTGTAATAGTGTGTTCAACTTGCTCTCACTGTATTTCAAGATCAACACTTTATAAATGAAACTAATTCATTGGAGCTTAGGCCAGGGGCTGGAAGTTTATTTATTGATCCAGTCTGGCCTCTTGGGTTTCTTGGTTTTTGGTGAGACAGTGCATTTGTCAGTACATTGGAGAAGCATTTTGCTTCCTCCAGAAGGAAGAGCACTTCTCTTGAATTTTAAACAGAAGAAATGACTATCCAACAGAGCTGATGAGCGCAAGGCATAAACAACAAGGCCCATGTTGGTCCAGGAGGAAAGTAGGCAATTTCTGTAGGCTTGTCTATCAACACGTACTTAAATCTATAATTTAAAATTAATAGGAATATATGACAGCCTCTGAAAATCTGCATAGTAAGTAAACATATCTATTTCAAAACTATATGTAATGAGATCATTAGGGGTTAAGGGTGTTTATTTTCAAAGGTAGACTCTACAATGCCATAATTTTAATATTAAAATGTATGTAACGGAACTAAATAATGAACTATCAAAATATTTCTACGTGGATTACTTATTAATTAGAGGAGGTAAAATATCCCTTTCCCCATGGAGAAATCTGATGGACAGACGATCCAAGTTAATACCACAGTCCTAGGACAAATGAAAATCATGTGCATCCTGATGTGATGTGGCACAAAGGACACAATACCACGACCATGGGTACCTGCCTAAAATGCTTAACCACCATCTAACCATAAGAGATGGCAGACAAACCCCGATTGAGAGGAATTTTACAATTAAACTGACCAACACTCTTCAGAGTGGGAACATCATGAAAGACAAAGTCACAGGTACTGTTTCAGATTTAAGGAATCTGAAGAGACGTGGCAACTAGACCCAAAGAGTTATATGTGGATCAGAAAAACAAAATAGCTGTAAAAGATATTATTAGGAAGATTTACAAAATAAAAAGTTGAGCAAGAAAAACAAATGATATCTTTACAAATAATTGAGAACGTTTCGACACTGCTTTAGAAATAATATGAATTGATTTGAATGATATTTTGAAAACAATCTAGAGCTAAGAAATGAACAGCTTGCAGAGGAGCCTTTGAATTTGCTTCATTATCTCAAAACGCAATAAAAATAAGAAATTCTGCCTATTTCAAGTGAAACAAATTTATTACAGAGCTTTATTTCAGCTGAGGCATTATCTAACTTACACAGATCAATTTTACTTGCATAGCAGTTTAAGATTCGGGTAGAGTTTCTTTATTTTGATTTGTTTACCTGTTTAAATTTTTCAGTGAGTAATTTTAAAAACATTTTGTTTTTTTATACATGATTCCTTTTTGGAAAGGTTTTATTTATTATTTATTTTTAGAGAGAGGGAAAGGAAAGAGAGGGAGAGAAACATTGATGTGAGAAACAGCAATTGGTTGCCTCTTACATGTGCCAACGGGGGACCACATGGCAACCAAGTCACGTGCCCCAACCAGGAATCAAACCCTGAAAACTTCTGGTTTGCAGGACGATGCCCAACCAACTGAGCCACACCAGCGAGGGCTACGTGGTCCCTTTTTAAAAGTATTTATTTGTTCACTGATTTGGCAGTAAAATTATGTACGGATATTCTAAAATGGTTATACAGGCACCATTGACACAGTAGTGTGGGGAAGTCAATTAATTTATAGCCTCCTCAGTTTTCATAGTTCATCATTTAATATTCCATCTCTACACCTGCAGAGTGTATGAGTTCGGCTGACTATCTTTGTTAGAAACCATTTATCTGTGTAATACAAATATGTATTAACCAGCTATGAGATTATGGTTCTTTCTGGGTACCGGGACTATACAGATAAATTACACCACCTCTCTCTCCTCACACAGGCAATGCATTGACTTATGGAATTTCCAGGTAGTTCTCCCACATTCTCAGCTGAGTTATAAGTACATATTTGGAGTGTTTAGTATGAGAGGACGAGGAGACCCACTTCTAAACCTGTGTTTTCTCATGAAGATTTTATTTGTCAATAATCTTTCCCCCCTTCTGTAGTTAGTTATTTAAGGTGAATTTCAATAAATGTATATAGTCATGGAACCACCATCACAATGAAGATATAGAACATTACCATCAAGCCCGAAAGTTCCCTCAGGCTCCTTTACATCTGTCTCCTCTCCACCTCACCCTGGCTCCACGCCTGATCTCTGTCCTCATTGTTTTGCATTTTCCTGTGTGTGATATAAATGGAATCATACAGTGTGTGACCTTTTGTGGTTGGCTTGTTACCTTAGCAAAGGGCTTTTGAGATTCATCCATGTCTTTGTTTGTATCACTAGTTTGTTCCTTTTTATTGCTGAATAATACTTCACTGTATGGATGGGCTACAATTTGTTTATCCATTCACCAATTGATGGTGTGTTTGCATTTACAGCTTTTGACTGATGGTGAATAAATTTATATAAGCATTCAAATACAAGTCTTTATTTATTTTATTGTATCTATTGAATGACTTTGGTTAATAAAATTATATAGTTTCCAGGTGCACAATTCTAAAATACATCATCTGTATATCATATTGTATGTTCACCACCCCAAGTCAAGTCTCCTTCTGTTACCATTTATCCCCCCTTTATTCTCTTCTACCTCCCCCACCCTCTTCATCATTCTGTTTTCTGTGTCTATTAGTTTTTTTCCTTTGCTTAATCTGTTCAGCTTTTTCACACAGCACCCCAACCCCCTCCCCCTAACAGCAGTCAGTCTGTTCTCTGTATCTATGACATCTATTTCTATTTTAGTTTATTTTGTTCATTAGAGTCCACATATAAGTGAGAGCACATGGTACTTGTTTTTCTCCGACAGGCTTATTTCACTTAGCATAATGCTCTCCAGGTTCATCCATCCTGTTTTAAAGGGAGAGATTTTCTTCTTTTTATGGCCAAGTAGTATTCCATTGTGTAAATGTACCACAGCTTTCTTGTAGCAATATTTTTTCTGATATATCGTCTCAGATAAGAGAAACAAAAGAAAAAGAAAAAAAACAGACAAGTAGGATTACATCAAACTACAAGTTTTTGCACAGGAAAGGAAACCAGCCACAAAATGAAAAGACAACACACCGAATGGGACAACACATTCATCAATGATACACTCAATAAGGAGTTAATATCTAAAATTTATAAAGAACTCATACAATTCAACACCAGGAAGACAAACAATCCAATTAAAAAATGGGCCAAGGATCTAAATAGACATTTCTCCAAGGAGGGCATACAGAGGGCCCATAGGCATATGAAAAGATGCTCAATGTCACTACTAATCAGACACAAATTAAAACCACAGTGAGCTATCACCTTACACCAGTCAGAATGGCCATCATCAATAAGTCAACAAACAAGTGCTGGTGAGGATGTAGAGAAAGGGAAACTAATGAACTGTTGGTGGGAATGCAGACTGGTGCAGCCACTTTGGAAAGCAGTATAGAGTTCCCTCAAAAAATTAAAAATGGAGTTGTCTCATGACCCAGCAATTCCACTTCTGGGTATATATGAAGAAACTTGAAACACTAATTTGAAAGAATATATGCACCCCTATGTTCATTGCAGTGTTATGTGCAATAGCCAAGATTTGGAAGCAGCCCAAGTGCCCATCAGTAGATGAGTGGATAAAATTCTATGCCAGTCTTTTTTGACATCTGACTTCATCTCTCAGGTAATTATCTAGGAGTTGGATTTCTGGGGTGTATATTGAATGTATTTTTAAGTTTTTAATACATGTTAAATTTTTTTCCAAGGTGCCTCTACCACCTTGATTCCCACAAACAATATATGAGGTTTCCTGTTACTCTGTATCCAGCCTAGCACTTGATATTTTTAGTCTTTTTATTTTAGTAATCCTAGGAGACGTGATGGTATAATATCGTGATCTTAATTTTCCTTTTCAATGTTCCTTTGTCAGCTCATTTATTTGAGTTGTAATAGTTCTTTATGTATTCCAGATACAAACCCTGTGACAGATATGTGCTTTGAAAATATTTTCTCCCAGGTCTATGGAGTGCTTATTCATTTTCTTAACAGTATCTTTTGTAGAGCAGAAATTTGATGAAGTCCAATTTTTGTTACAGTGCGCGCTTTTTATGTCTACATCTAATAAATCATTGCCTAACTTAACTCCACAAAGGCATTTTTCTCTGTTTCCTAGAAGACTTAGTTTCAGCTCTTACATTTAGGTCTATCATCCAAATGACTTCTTCAGAATTTGTCTATTTCAACTAATTTGTATAATATGTTGGTATCGATTTATGCATCATGTTTTCTTATCATCCATTTAACTTTCCTAGAGTAGGTGGTGATATCCAATCTTTCATTCCTGATTGTGGCAATTTGTTTCTTCTTGTTTTGGTCAAGCTGACTAGGAATTTACCAATTTTAGTGATTGATTTTCTTTAGTTTTCTGTTTTCTGCTTGACTGATTTCCCCTATCATCTTTATGATTTCTCTCCTGATGGCTTTGGATCTAATTTCTCCTTTTTTTCTAATTTCATAAGGTGGGTAGATTATTGGTTTGAGACCTTTCTCTTTTCTTTCCTTTTATTTATTTTTGTTGAATTTATTGGGGTGACATTGGTTAATAAAATTACATAGGTTTCAGGTGTACACTTCTATAATTCATCATCTGTATACTGTATTATGTGTTCATGACCTCAAGTCTCCTTCCATCACCATTTATCCTCCCTTTACTTCTTCTGTCTCGCCTTCCCTCTTCCTTCTGGTAATCACATGCTTTTTCTAACATAGGCCTTTAGAGCTATAAATTATCCATAAGTACTACCTTAGATACATCTAATTTTTTAAAAAGATTTTATTTATTTCTAGAGAGAGAGAAAATGAGGGAGAAAGAGAGGGAAACATCAGTCAGTTGCCTCTTGCACGTCCCCAACTGGGGACCTGGCCCTCAACCCATACTTGTGCCCTGGAGAATTGAACCAGCCTCCTTTCGGTTCTCAGGCTGGTGCTCAAACCACTGAGCACACCACCCAGGGCTCTAAAATTTTTAATATGTGATTTTGTCACAATCCAGTTCAAATACTTTCTAATATCCTTTGTGATTTCTTCTTTACCTACATTGTATTTAGAAAATATTTTTTAATTTCCAAATATTTGGCAGTTTCCTAAGTTTGTTTGTTTTTGTTTCGTAACTTAATTTCATTGTAGTTGAAGAATATACTTTAAATCATTCAATACTTTTATATTTATTGGGACTTCTTTTGTGGAATAGGATATGGTCTCTTCTGAGGAACGTTTCATGTGTACTTGAAGAAAAACATGTGTTGCGCTCTTTTGAGTGGCGTGTTTTATAAATGTTAAACAGGTATGTGGTCACTACCCTGTTCATTTTTGGTTCCTAATTTTAATATTCATCCTGGATATGTAGATGCCACTGCCCTGTCTGCATAACTTAACACTCAGGCAATGATTGGGCAGAGGTTGCGCTCAAACACTGGACACTGTTTGGCTGTCACCGTGTGCCAATGAATTTGTGTGTGGGTTGGAAGCACATTCTGATGTCACATGATTTGGAAGTCTGGCTCGGCTTTTTCTTTCCACTGGGCCCTTTCGGCTCTCTGTCCCCATACATGTAATTTTCCCAGTCAGTAAGAGACATGTGGAGAGCTTTCCTTGACATCTAAGGTGATCTCATTTCCAGGACCCTGTTAAATTTCTGCCTGGCTTCCCTTTCACCCTGGAGCTGAGGCCAGCAGGGCTATGGGTTTTCCCCTTCTGCTTCTTACTGAGTTGCTGCTACCTTTTCTGACCCCACTGCTGGGAATGGGTTTTCAGCTCTGCTCCAGAGCCAGTGAACCCTCTTTAGCAGCGAAGCAACTGGACCTGTACAAGACCAAAGCAGGCAGTGGGAGAGGAGCAGCCCACATAGGCAGGCCACAGACTCCCACAGTTCTTGCCTGAAGCTGGGGGAGCTCTTCATGAATTGCTGCTTCTCTCTTTGCTGTGGCCTTTGGTCAGTTTTTTGGAGCTCTGAAGTGGTTGTTAGTGACCACTTTGTCCACCTTCATTCGCTCTGCCATAAATGAAGTTCTGCCAGTTAGAAGGATTTTAAAAGAAAAATGTATGTCTTTCTGAGTGGAGAAAGAAATGATATATGGCTAGTTTAGTGAGCTAAAGATAAAAAGCCTGTAATCAAATAAGAAGGTAAAGGAGGCTGATAAAGATGTAAATTAGAAGGCAAATTGAATATCAAGTGTAAGAAAAAGAAAAGTTAAACACTTCTAAAAGAACTATCCTTGATGATCTGTTTTTGAGTGTGGCTAGAAAAGGAGAGGAATTTAATATAGTATAATGATGCAGAAAAACTCATTTAATTATGTTAAAATATCAGAGTTAAGAGAGACCTCAGCTATTGTAATCTGGTAATCCCCAAACACTGGGCTATAGATTATTAAGGCCTTTGGGACCCATGAAATAGTTTTCTGTAATCTGTAGCACAATTTTAAAAATAGTAACAATTTAACATGCTTTTCACAGAGCTAAACCCAATTAAATTAAAGGAACCGCCTTTTAACATTATAACATTGTTTTCCTATGTTATTTGTTAAAATGTTCTTTTCTATGAAGGGGTGATCAGAGAGGACTATATATACCACATTCTTATTCAGCAGAATGAACATTTTCCACTGCACGTTATTCTCTAGCATTTTGAAATTTTACTGCAGATCCTGAAAATTCAAATGCTTTTCTCAATTTCACTCAGTGAGTTTTTTTAAGAGAGGAAAATATCATCCTGTGATAGGATAATAGCGTTTGTCTTCATAAGAAATATTTTAAAATTTTAACTGACAGGAGAAATGAATTACTGTGTAGTTTACCTGTTTGAGTTAATTCTTATCAATTTTCTGAATGATAAAATCTTATTTGGGCTTGGTAAAATATTCACCCATAGTTTTTAAGTCTTTCTTTGGAAAATAACTTTAGCAATGATTAGCTGACCTAATAATTGGAAGTCCAGAATCATACCCATATAATTTTGTTTTGCTCTCATCACAAAACTTGTATTTTAAAACCCCGAGCTTTGTATGGTTTTGCGAGGCATTATATTCTTCTTGTATTGTGTGATAAACAACCAGCTGATTCTTACTCTGTTAGTTGGTCCTGTCTCCTGGAAAGACACGATCTTTACTCTATGAGGACCACACTCATTCATTTAATAACATGTAATTGAGCATTTCTAGGTGTTGGTCTTATTGGCCTAGTTATGAGAGAGGAAGGTGAAGAAAGAACACTACAATGAGAGGAAAGGAAAAGTTCGCAGTGCACTGATCAGTGCTCCGGGGAGTATGTGCAAAGGGTAAAGTGCGTTCAGATGAACGAATCATTGCCATTGGACAGTTTCCGGGAAGGGTCTGTGAGGAGGTGACCAATTTGAGCTGGATTTTGAATGAGCAGGGTTTTCTATGCCATGCCCCTAGTGTCAGGCTGATGAGTCACATAGCATTCAGGTTTCAGTGATCTAAGTCCTAGTTCTAAAGTTCTGCTTTTGAATCAGTGCAGACCCATACGTTTTTTTTAAAGATTTTTACTTACTTTTAGAGAGAGGGTAAGGGAGGGAGATAGGGAGAGAAACATCAATGTGCAAAAGAGACATTGATTGATTCATTGCCTCTCGCATACCCCCATGTGGGGACCTGTCCTGTAACCCAGGCATGTATCCAGACCAGGAATTGAACCAGCGACCTTTTGGTTCACAGACCAGAGCTCAATCCACTGAGCCACACCAGCCAGGGCCCACCCATTTTGTTGAATCAATATATTGGAGGCTGTGGTCTTATATATTTAGGAGCTCTGTGACATTGCCGTAAGTGGTACAAAAAAGGCTTCTCTTGACCAGTTTGTCTGCTGGGAAAATTGCTATGGAAATGAATCAGTGATTATTAATGCTGTGTAGTTGAATAATAGTAACAAACACAGACATCACTTTCTATGTATTAGAAAATGTTTTAAGCCAGGGGTTGGCAAACTTCAACATGTTTTTAGACAGCCTGAGAGCTAAAATTTTTTTTTAAATATCTTTAAATGCTGAAAAAAATATGAATATTGATATTTCTAAATTATGCAAAAGTTAGATTTCAATGTCCATAATAAACTTTTATTAGAGTACAGGCATACTCATTCATTTATGAGTGAGTGCATGTTGCTTTCATGTGAAAACAGAAGTGAGTAGTTGCAATGCAGACCATATGGTCTATAAAACCTAAATTTTTAATGCCTAGTTCTTTAGAGAAAAATTTTGCCAGCCTCTATGCTAAACATAAGAAGGAATCTTATTGCGTCCCAGGTTGAAGATACAGTAGTCCCTCTCTACATCATGGTTCACTTATCGTGGCCTCACTGTATCGCGGGGTTTTTAAAAATATTATACTTAATTATTTATCGCGGATTTTTCTCTATATTGTGGGATTTTGCAGTACTTTATATGTATGTTGTTAAAGTTATGTAGGTTTAAGAGTGTAGAATATGTTTAAGAACATAAGTAGTGTTTATAAAGGTGTGGAAAATGTTAATGAAGTGGGAAAGGTTAATAAGGGACTGGGAACAGTTATAAGTGTGTGGAAAGGGTTTATAAAGCTTTAAAATATATATAAATACTAAAATAAATGTAAGGCTCCTACTTGGCAGATTTTCACCTATCGGGGGGGGGTGGATCTAGAACATAATATCTGTGATAAGTGAGGGAATACTGTATAGTTCGCTCCAAATATGTTTGGTGTTTATCCCCAGGATTGCTCCCATTCAAAAACCACATTTTATTATTTCCTTTTGGGCCATGGTTTCCAAGGATATCCTTTCTTTAGCTCTGGGGACATTATAAATAGGGAACCATTTTAAATTATTAATTCTTTCTTTGGCTTGAAGGGTCCTAGATCACATCAACATTGAACATCTGTTCCCCAAACTCACGTGAGGGTTTGTCTGTAATTTCCAATTCCAGGGGAAGACTTCTGTTTTCCCTGTAGGAGCCCATGTTGAGATGGGCGCAATACTCTGCTTCTCTTGGCCAATGTGGGGACTTTTTTCTAGTCTATTCTTTTGATCAGGTCTATAAGCCCTTCAAGGGTCCTTGGCGAGAAGGGAATTAAACTCAGAATTGAGGCTTAAGAAGGAGAACATGAGGAAACATTACTAGACATGTGGATAAATCTAAATATGACTATATGAGACAATGTAAGTGTCTAAATTTTAGGGGCAAAAAAAAAAGGGAAAAATAAATTAATGGGCTACAGTGACACGTAGAATGGATGGAGGGTATTTTCAGGGTTAAATTGCACTAAGGTTCCTATATTCTTGGGAAGAGAGAGAGACATGTTAAGTTATGACAAAATGCACTTTGAGTCAAAAATTTCTCTTAGGTATAAAGAGGGTCATGCTAAATGAAAAAAGGTACATGTCAAGCTTGCCCTGGCTGGTTTGGCTCAGTGGATTGAGCGTCGGCCTGCGAGCTAAGTGTCGCTGGTTCGATCTTCCAGTCAGGGCACATCAGAGAAGGAAAACTCTGACTCCAAAAAACCTCCGCTGCCTTGCGGCATACCTCTTCAGGGGAAAGGCTAAGGGAGTAAACCCCGACAGAAAATCCGGAGCCGGAGTCCCTAAGGCGGTTTGACGTTGTAGTCAACACCGGCAACTCCTGCGGCGCACCTGAAGCCAAGCTGTATTGACTCCGTCTTTCCCTTGGACCCTTCAGCTGCGAAGAGAGCGGGGGTCTGCTGCATGGGCAACAGCAGAC